>NC_079529.1:4651250-4965000 GCF_003711565.1 Takifugu flavidus
AAACTGAACAGGTTCTTAAGACTACCTGGTTTAAGGTTCCCACTTCAGTTAGTTTAAGAGAGCTTGTCATTCAAGGTCCTGTGTGGGAGATTTGGCAGCATCTAGTGGTGAGAATATAGAATAGATCTCTTCAACCTGCTCCTTTTTCACAAACATCTAAGAACTAAGAACAAAATAAATTAAAAAAAATCAATACTAATGTTTATTGGTTCGAGTATGGTTGTCCATTCTGGGCTCCTGTAGCAGTAGCTTTCTGTTGTATTATGTGTATTTTATTCTCAAAGAGCAAACACACACACACACACACACACACACACACACACACACACACACACACACACACACAAAAAAAGAAAAAAAAAAGCTCTGTGCATTACACACAATAAAAAGCACCTAAATCAGATTTAGCAGTTATTTCACAATTAAAAGATGAACACTGTGGACTTTGAACAACAAAGATTTTCTTCCTCATCCATATGAGAGGCTAATGTTATAACTGATTATATATTTTCCGCATAAAGAATCTAATTTTTTTGCATGATGTTTGCTGTGTTTTGTGAAGGTCAGTAGCGTTTGATAGGTTTTATCATCCCCCACCTGTCACTCACCTAAAGGTCCATTTGCCTCTCTGCTGCTTCTGGAGTATAAATGTTCCTATATTTATTAATGGGGGAAACACTTTGGCCTTTTGTTTGAATTCATAATATCTGTGAACTACTCTGTTTCATCTGCAGAGGCTTGAAAACATAAACAGCTCTTGTGTTAAATATTTCCTTTTTTAAATGGTGTAATCTGCTGGAGAGGTCTGCCTCCATGTGTTTGATGTGAGCACTGGCTGAAGTGAAAGCCGCTTTAGCCTCTATTTGCACTTGAAAGCGACTGAACATCCTCCTCCCTGTTTAGACTGCGATGACGCTTCCTCCACAATCTGCCTGAAAATAATCATGCAACTGTTTTATTCTCTGTGTATAAACTCAGACATCGCCCCTCTAAACGGGCAGCGCTCTCCCGACAACGTAGCGGTGAGCGAGTGAATATGTAAATGACTTTCTTGTTCATTAATTATGCCATAAAAATGTAAATTGCTTTGGTGACATAAATGCAAATGGGACTAAGATAAAAGTCTCTTTTGCCAAAGGAGAGGGAATGAAAGATTTAGTTGTTCAAAAAATGGCTTTTTTTTTTCAGGAAAGCAAAATAAAAGGCCTGCATGTGACCCCTGGCTGGCCGTTGGCTGCCCTGTGCTCGATCAGATACCATTAGTCTGACCCACAGTCACCGCTTGTCTCCGGCACCACTAATTACTGCTGGGACTCATCAGTGGCGCAAAGCAACACCGACTTCCTGGAAGTGAAGGTGAATGCATGTGGAGCAATATGAACACTGAAATAAGATGGTCACAAGTCTGCAACGATATCTTTGCCAGTTTCACTCCAATCTCAGATTTCCTTGCATTACTGCTGAGCCCGTAGAGGTCAGAAAACAAAATATCTCAGCAATCTTGTCATTTTATTGATTTGCCTTCATCCTCTTATTGGTTTGGCCTCGACGGGTGATTGTGGCTTTATTGCAGATTATGGAATTAAAATACACAAATGGGTGCTGAGTTCAATTTTTTTGCAGCATTTTGACATGGTTCATTATTGCATGACCTCAGTGAGAAAGTGAGAAAGAGGAGTAAGCAGTCAACACAAAGATGGCCCAGGGAGTATTAAAAGCGCCTTTACATATGGGATTATAATGTGTTTCTGTGAATGGATTACAATCAGAAAGTACTTCAGTGCTTATGTTTACTCCCAAGTGTGATATTAATCCAATATTGGTTGTTGCTGCCTTTCCTGGCGGCAGACGGCACCGTTAGTCTTTTCAGGGTGTTAAAAAAAACAACGGCTCTAGAATCAAAATAGTCAAGGAAAAAGTTCTTCAAGAAGAAAAGTTGTTCAGTCATCCTTGAGCAGAAGTGGTCTTTTAGAATAAGATGACAAAAATATTTATTTGTGCCTCACTAGCTGCTCTCACAGTGTGTACCTGCAGCCTGGACCCACTGTTTCTAATGGATAGCTGCTCTGACATCTAAAAAGTAAACTGGCAGCCAGGCACAAATATGTATGTCGGTTCACCAAACTAAAGATCACACCAGGAAAAACAATAAAATTCTGCCAAAGATATTATACGATCTCACTTGAAAGCTACTCATTTCTACTGCAGGTGTCTCCCCAAGGATTTTTGTCTGCGGGAACAGCTAAATGAAGGATACATGGTGCTGTCAATGTGAAATAGGACCTGGAAGCAACATCACACTTATCAGGTAAACGGAAACCAGCATCTGTGATCGTCCCCGCCGATCTCCGCTAGCATAGCTGCTGCGGGAGATTGCTTCTCTGTAGCACCAGCAGCTTTTTTTCTCATCAATGTGGATTGTGAAGCACACACACACCCACACACACCCACCCACACACCCATCCACCCACCCACACACACACACACACACACACACACACACACACACACACACACACACACACACACACACATACACACATAAAGGTCAGCGTGTATAGGTTAAGACAAGTCCCCCCCACTACTATTGGCTCAGTGCCATCTGTTTTCTCCATCATATTACACACAGCTGCTGTGGCTGCTCCGCGTGGTCGTTTGTCATCGGGTTTTCTGCTGGTAGAATGTAATCGGCCTCTGAAACAGGAAGAAATGGGATGATTACCATGAGTTGTCTGTACTGGTGGGACTGGGGAGGCAGGTGTGGGTGAGTAAGGGAAAAGAGGATGATTACATTGCTTCAAAAGTAATTTCTTTTTTTAGACACGCGCACAAAAAAGAAAAAAACAAGCTGGTTATACTTGAGACCAATGCAGCACTCCAAAAACCAACTTGACAAAAATCTAAAAATAAATAGTGGCGCGAAGATGACGGGCGTGCTGGTTTACTTTTAATTAGCGTACACAGAAAGAGGTGGAACACTGGGTGAAACTGGCAACAGACAGAGGATGAGACTTCCAGACTTTCAAGTGGTTCCATGTTTTATCTCAATGTTGCTGTAAATATTGTCAGTAATAAACTGGCTCAGCTTGCTTAGATGCTCCCTGTGGATGCTTGGTCTCCATCTGCTTGATATAATACAAATCAACTTCCATATATGTCAGAGAAGAGTGGAGAAAATCATTTATAATACAAAAATACTCTTTAAAGAGACATATGCTTGCTTATTAAAGTGAAGGCACAGATTTTGAAGTTTCACTTTTCTTGATAAGCACTGTCAATGGAAGGAACTCCTATAATTTAGCTTATTTGATGGTTGTGATGCTGCAGGGGTTCTTCATGAGAGCTGAATTGCTACTGGAGAGTTTCTCATGAGTGTTCCTATATTGCTATATTTTACATTAAAGTTAAAATTTGGGAAACACCCCCTGCTGCCCTCCACAGTGCAGAACTGCCAGGTTGGAATGAACATCTGCAACGGTTTGTGTGTGGACAGTAAGTGTCTCCAGTGTGGAGGGAGCCAATTTCCTATTTTAATTTCATCCCTTCAACAACATCCTGTTTTGCTCTGTACAGAAGCATTAAACTTTGCTGTAGGACAGCAGGCTGGAGCCAGCAGGCTTAGCTCACTGACATCAGGCTGCTCTCTCTGTCTCCTGCCAATGATACCCCATCCTCCCTGTTTCCCCTGCATCTGACTTCTTTGGTCCTTCACTGATTCTATCTAGATGACACTTCAAAGGTAAAAGCTACAGGGAGGACATGTATGAAAGAAGGCTCTGATGAGACATTGCCCCCTCCTTTGCTTAGATCTTTCCAGCTCTGTGATAAAGATTAGAGTGAGAAAAGGTACGCTGACAGTTGGCAGTTGAGACAGAGAGAAATAAGACTTCTATCATATATAAGCCTCTCATTGTGAGTCCTGTTGGCTATAAAATGTTGTAACATTGTTACTTGAATGAATTACTTTTTTAATGTGAAATTTTTAATGTGAATAAAAAAATAAAAATAAAACAATAAACAAAATGACAACAAAACAATTTTTATGTTCAAAAAGAGTGATAGGCAATCAAACTTATTCAATCTCGCCACTCCTCCTTATGTTGATTCAACATATACTATAATAAGAAATAAAATATTTATTTAAAATAACATAAATAAATCTTAAATACAAACACATATTATGAGCTGACACAGGGCAAACTATAGACCAACGCATGTGTCAGCCTACATGTTGTCAATAAAGTTTATTCAAATCCAAAATGGCGGCGCCCGTAGAGAAGTCGTGATATTTGGAAACAGGGCGGTTATACTATATTTTGTCACACAAGACGATTGTAATTAAATGGAGTGGATGCATATAATTTCGAACATAACGGCGATACAAAGAATCTGGAAATAAAAACGTGAGTACAATAAAATAGATTTAACAAAATTATTAAAATGAGACCCATAACCTGCTGACTTAGAAGATGTGACAAGAATTACCAGGAGGCTTATTTATAAGTTTGCTGATTTGCGCTTTGAGGGATATTTTATTCATTATTAGTGTCAGCACACGTTCGATAGCAAAAAACTTTGTTTAATGTCGCAGATTTTGAATTTGGTTGGTTATAGCTCTTACAGATGCAAAATATTTAGGTTTCTGATTACAGTTATCATGGTAAATAATTTAACCAGTCTTTCAGTTTATAAAGCAATAATTCATATGTACATAATCATAATACATGTGTTTAAAACATTAAAAAAGGCTTCTTGTTAAATTAAGTGAATCACTTTTCTTGTCTATATGCAGCTAGATATACATCTTTAATGTTAACATTGACAATGACATCTAACAAAAATAAAAAATATTCCATCAAACACTATGTTAAATCTATCATTACTATTGACTACTGATTTAAAAGTGGGGTCATAATAGAGACTGAAAGTGTGCACATATGTCAGTTTTATGTCAGCAGAAGTTGTCCATCATTCCTTTTAGGAAGCACTGAAATGCACGAGTCCAGTCACCATAGAAACATTTTTCTCAGTCTCTCGCCTCAGCCCACTCACTCACACCTTCAGCGATGCACACAACCTTGGGTGTTCATTCCTCCCAGCCTCAGGATGAAGGTCTGTTGACTTCTGCAGATGCTTACGTTACACTGGTGAAAATTATTTCACTCCAAACGGCCCTTCATATAGCGCTCCTTAAATTTTTATGTTTATTACATTTCATCTATGTGCTCAGTTTGGGTGCATGTTTTCACAGAATATTCAGTCCCCTGATTTTATTCTTTCTGGATGTTAATCAGCATTGACTGTGGAAATGTCAGGCTGTCTAGGATTTAGGTGCAACAAATCCCTATCGTTTTATCACCAAGAGGAAAATACTGATATTTTCGTTACCTTGGAAACTTCATATACATGTCTATGTCCAGATGGTGTTCAAACAGCAAATATAGGTCATTATTACACACACTATTGCCTGAGTGCCCTATATATACACACAAGTAAAGCCTCACCTATATGCTTTATTTATTACCCTAAGGATAGAATTGAAACAGCTTTTGTTAATTCTAATACAGAATGATTCTCAGTTATTACCCAGAGATGCACAAAATACCCTTGGCTTTGGACACCCTTTTACCTCTCCCAATAGAGGAGTTTATGTGACAGCTGGCGTTTGTCTGTTTATGAGTTAGCAAAATAACTCAAAATGTGATGAAGAGATTTTCATGACATTTTCACAAAATGTTGATAATGGGGCACAAGAACAGATGATTTAATGACGGAAATCAACCTGCCTTATCAACCTTATGTACCCTTATATACGCAGCATATAGGCAGTAGTAATAATACTACTGCTATTGGTAACTTGTACATTTAGACGTTGAACAACCTCCATTAAAGGTGAGGTAGGCAGTCCAAAGAAATCTGAGTGAGCAAAAGAAAAACCTAAAAATTTAAGGCACGTTCTCCGACCAGTTGCACGGCAGACCAAAATACTCTTTTTCACATCTGAGCAGATCAGGGTTGCTTTAGTGACGAGAGTCCATCGCTGACATCTCAGCTGACAGCATAATGACATCTTGCTGAATGAGCCTCTGATTTCACAAATCCATGTGTGAGTGACGTGGAGAGAAGTGTGAAACAGGAGTGATGATCACATGGCGAGCTGCTCGCCCACCTCCTCAGTCACTGGGACAGAATCACGTGCACTGTTCATGTGCCAAAACTAGAGTATCAATTGTATTTTTTTTTTAAATGTTAAATTTAGCTGTTTTTTTAGAGAAAACATGAAAATAATCAAAACACGCCGAAACATATGTGTAATGTATTTTTTCTTTGGGGTTGATATCCTAACAAACTGTGTTTTTGCATGCTCAGCTCTTATTTCTCTCTTTTTCAGGCGACTGGGTCATGCAGGGGTCAGTCAGACGGTTGGCTCAGTACCCGCTGGGTGTTGTGTGGTCTGGCCATGTCAGAGGTGCTCTTCGTGGGCCATCTCCTTGCCTCCTTTTTCCTAGCATCAGGACTCTCTTCAGTGAGACAGGAGTATGGGAGAAGGTCTATCAACCAGAGACCCGACGCAGGGTGGAGGAATGGTGGCACCCACGAATTATGGCACGGTGGAGGGAGTCAGCAGGAGAGGTGAGATGGGCTTTCACTATTCAGAGTTTTCTTTTACGAGACAAGACTGAACCTTGAGAGCAGAAATTATAACCAGGATCCCAGAACAAAAATTCTTGATGACATCTATGTGTACGAAGCTACAGTCAATTGCATTTGCAGAAACAAGGTCATTTTTAATCAAGGCTATGGTGCATTTGCAGGCTCTAGTAATTTTAGTTAGAGAATAGGAAAATGAATTTGGAAGAATAACCATGGTCTTGTTGGTGAACATTTCCATGGTGATTATAATGTAAACACCATCTTTCATAGCATAAATTGTTGTTATTAAGGGGTAATGGCATCATATTTAGCTACAGGGCCAGCGTATTTCTAAGTGGTCGAACCATAACATTGTGGAGGTGGAGTGCAGCTTTCTACATGGTTATAATACATTTTTGTTGCTGTCAGGTTCAGATTATTTGATAACACAATGGCATTGATCCTTACAAAGAGCCATCCTCATCTTTAAAGTGCTGAAATTGTTTTCCTTTCTCTGCATGAAGTCATTTCCTAGCTCTAATCAAAGCAAGTTGAAGCACAGGGCAATTTTTTTTGTGTTGTCTTGTGAACTGTCAATGGTGCTTTTATTGTGTTAGTTTAGTTAAAATAGTGAAACAAATGAAACAAAAAAACCTTAAAGCATCCTTCCTGTTATTTCCTGCTATTACTGGCAGTGACTCTGGCAGCTCGTCTCAGAGCCGGAGGTTTGGCTCATTATATATCCTAATGGTCTCAATGTGCAGCCGTCTGCAGCAGACCGACAGTGATTAAGTGTATTCACGACAGACCTGGGCCTAATGATTTTATTGAAAAATTCATGGCTCAGGGTTGCTGTAATCACATATAGCTGAGTGTAACCAGTACTTACTGCGTTGCCATGGGAACAGTGTTTTGACTGTAAGCCATCCACTATCGGAGCCAACGCAGATCAGACACTATAATCAGATACTCTGAGTCTCAAACAGTTATACAGAAACAGGCCATTGGCTCTCACTCTGTGATGTGATGAGTTATTATTCCTGACTTGACCTCATAGGTTAATCCGGTGTCTTATTTAACACTCATCTGGAAAGCGAATGGATAATAGAGGCTCATGCCCTCTTATTCTGCTCAATATGAAAATAAGATTTTATGCCATTACTCATTCTTCATTTTTTTTTTTTAAATCACAGGGTTCCAAGAGGAAAAAGTTTTATGTCCTCTCCATGTTTCCGTACCCATCTGGACGCTTGCATATGGGCCATGTACGCGTATATACCATCAGTGACACGATAGGTCACTTCCAGAGAATGAGAGGCCATCAGGTTTGTCTGCTTTTCATCTTACGTTCTGTGACAAATTTCCTCTAAAGCTCACAGACGAGAGCAACAACCCGGAGCTGGTGTTAAAGAGAAATTCACCCACAACTCTCAGTGAGAAAACTGGTAAAGAGTACCTTTTAACTCCCTATGCTATCCTGCTACTATGATGAATTCTGAACTTTAGAATAAATGGAGTGTCCGGCATCTGTTACATGATGATAATCTAGAAAAATAGCAAGTTTATTTATTTTTTTAAAGCAAATGACTTTACTTCTAACTAGCATAGTCATTCTCAATAGTGAAATCTGTTTTCTCATGATCATATTACACCATCCTAGAAGGGTGTCATTTTACTTGATCTATTTTTATTTCTGGTGAGGAATATTACATGTTTATTTTAAACATTTTGCACTAGCACTGAAAAAGAGACCTTTGATTAGATGCAGCACATCAGTGCAGTTTGTTTTAAAAACCTGCCACTGTAGAGGTAAAATTTATCCTTCCAGTTTCAAGTCAAAGCCTCGCAGTGGGTATTTAACGCTCAGCTTGATTTCAGTAAACAGCTGGAGTCGATGGTGCTCTGATTGGCGTTTGTCAGGCGAATCATGCTCCTGCAGTCATACACACACACACACACACGCACACACACGCTTCTTATAGAGCTAACTCATTCAGTGTTTGATTTTTCCAGCAGGTTTTGTGTCTCTCACCTGTAGAGGAAATCTCCACTTCCCTCTTTCCTCCCTGAACAGAATCACAGTTTTACCTGACTGGAAACCATTTCCTGTCCAGCACTCTGCTCTCTCTCAGCATCTGTCACGATGCATACCTTGTTCCGCTGCATGAGCACAGTCTTTTCCATTCAGTAATGAAGAAGGGTTTGTTCTGTCAATTTAGTTCACCTTAAATGCATCTCATGGCTTTTAAATTACATTTCTTGGGGGTTTTTTATATGAGGAAAAATAACAGTTTTATACTATTATTAATGCGTTTCTCATCTTATATCCGATCTATAGTAGAATGTTACAAATACGTCACCAGATTCACGACCTTGTTACTTGTTCACCCTGTTTGAGTTATGAAAAGCATTGTTCTTTATAAAAAGTGGATCCGAAGTAAGCTTGACAGATAGGCAGCCCTTTGAGCAACTGTAGCTGATTCTGTCATTATTTCATGACAAATTAAAGATTTAAAAATTATCTGGAGTTAATTCTAGTGTTAAAAAATTCAAGAGAGTTATCACTACGGGAAAAAATAAAAAGCAGAGAAACCCTAAAATAGCCAACATCATTGGCAAAGTCTATGATGAATATACCCTTTCATTAATGTAACTTCAGAGAGAGGTTAAAAACTAGTAAATTAAAACCTGGAAAATCAAATTATTCAGAAAAATCTCCAACATTGGGGTTGGCACTGCAGCGGCATGTATGGAGGCTGATGTAACTGGCTCACTGCTCTTGATTCATGTGACACATCTTTCTGTGTATTTCTCCTCACAAATTTCTGCACATAAATGACCAGTTCATCAATTGTGGGTTGTGGTATCAATTGTGGGTTGTGGTGGTTTTTTTGTGATGAATGCTGGCTTCCATGAGAAAAAGTGTCTTAGGGATAGAAATTGTTTGGCGTGATGGCAATCGATCGGATCGAACGGTTGATTACAGAGGAAATGCTGTCTTTCTCTGATCCTGGAGCTTGATGAGGAAACATGCATTTTGATGCTGCCACAGATGGAGAGAAGCCTCTCGCTGTGTGGGTGGACACTTGCATGCAGCCGAGTGGCGTGACATTGACAAGTCTCAACATTTCTGTCATCGTTGTCGACTCTGTCGGCTGCGGAGTGATGCATCTCTCCCGGGCTGGCACTGACATGCTTCATAGTGCAGAAGAGCAATTTGAGGCAAGGTGGCATCTACAGGAGTGAATGTATTTTTCACTGAATGTCCTCTGACTCCTGCTGGTGGCCATCTTTCATGGCCGTACTGTGAGCCGCCAGTTGACAGGTCGGTGTCTGATATCCTGGCTGTAGGGACAAACACACACCTGAAACAGTGAATGATGAATGAATCTGACCTTATCTCGAACACTGTCGTGTTCCACATGCTGCACACACATGACTAAACAGCTCAGGAGCACGGCCATGTTTAAAAAAGCTGTTTTTCTGTTTTAGGTTTGTGCCCCACTCTCAGTTTTCCTCCTGGGGAGCCACAGTCACAACGATTTGCTCTTCTTAGCGCTCTTATCCTGATACCGTCCAACCCCGGCTTTACAAATGAGTGCCATGCAGTTACCATAGATACCAATCCGTCAGAAACCTCAGACCCATTACAGTCCAAACACTGATCCACTCTGGTCCTCGACTTCTTCCCCACTCCTGTGTCCAGCCTTTTTACACTCTTCTGCCTTTTTTGTCACCTACAAGTAGAAAAATCCGAATAAAAGCGCTGATAGATCGTAACTGAGAAAGTTTGCTTTGTGAATCATTTGTCTTGGACTGGCTACTTGAATTCTTCAATACAAAGCTTTGTCGGGCTTGTTTTCCTCTCGATTTGACATTATGTAACTGATGTGGTTACATAAATTTGACAGAATCTGAATGCATTAACCATCACAGAGTGCATAATGGATCTGAGATCACAGAGAAGCACACATTATCATATGTAATTCTACTACTTACAGGCTAGAGCATTTCAGAAATGTTTCTCTTTTATGGACACTGTCACAAATTTGGAAAAGTGGTGTGTAAATCTTATAAGCAGTAGACGCCGGACACCATGAATTTCTTTTGTATCGTGTTTTTTTTATCTACATAATTGCAAAGAAGACAAAAGAAATGGATTAAATTATTAAATATATATGCGTATATCACTTAGCTGTGAATCACTCAGGCATCCATTTCTGATATTCTCACATCCACAGGTGTTGAATCCAATGGGTTGGGATGCTTTTGGACTTCCAGCGGAAAATGCAGCCATTGAGAGAGGCCTTGATCCAGAGGAGTGGACTAAGAGGTACGTGTAAACGCCAGTGTCTTCCTACCAATCTTTAGCCTGTACCAGCTTTACCGTTGCCCCCGTGTCACCTCAGTAACATCCAGTCCATGAGGGAGCAGCTGGACAGCCTCGGACTTTGCTTCGACTGGGACAGGGTGAGAAAGAAGTGAAGGCTTGTTCCGGTTTGCTCTGTTATGAACGTTTAACCGCTGACCGACTGGCTTTGCCCAACAGGAAGTGACCACCTGTCTTCCAGACTACTACAGGTGGACGCAGTATCTGTTCATCAAGCTGTATGAAGCAGGACTGGCATACCAGAAAGAGGTTAAGAAATGTCTTGAAACTACTGTTAGGATTGCTTTAGATATTAGAGACACTCTTTGGGGTAAAAAAGAGAGTATTAAACATAAAATCAAAGCAAGAGGATTGAGCTCTGAGCAACCTTTCATGTCTGTGTTTGCAGGCTGTGGTGAACTGGGATCCTGTTGATCAGACGGTGCTAGCTGATGAGCAGGTGGATGAAAATGGTCGATCCTGGAGGTCTGGAGCTGTGGTGGAGCAGAAGATGCTCAAGCAGTGGTTCATCAAGACTACAAACTATGCCAAGGTAGGACTCGTTGGAGTGGCTGTGCTTGACAAGTGGTGTTTGAAGAGCTGATAGCAATCATGGCTGAAGCATAAGTCAGAGCAGCTGCAGCACTGGCTCTGCAATCAGACCCCTGGAAGCGGTCGCCTTTAGCCTGGCGTTTTCTGACAGAGAGTAATGTCATCAGTAGGCTGGTCTTGTTGATGAGGAGCCTGCACCTTTTCAGAGCGCAGAGCCAAGCCCGGGCCTGCTGCAGGGCAAAATCACCCTCCCTGGACCCAATTCCCCACAGGAAAGATGGAATGTAGAGCACAAACACATGCAGCACATCGCTGTTGTTTTCTTTCAAATACACAATGCGCAGGTGAGGACAAAGAGGTTTTCAGTCCTTTGTAAGGAACTCAAAAATTCTGTTGTGGGATTGACTTTGAGGAATTGCAAAATCAGAATAAAAAACCTTGTGATGAAGTGTTGTCCATATATATTATATTCAACGTGTTATTTACTGTACAGAAAAAGAATAAGAGGGAGATCTGCCTCCAAACGTTTCTATTATTTGAAATTGAACAGTAAATAAATGTTTTTTGATGAGTTTTTTTTTTTTATTTATCTGCGACTTCCATTATTTGAAGAAAAAAAAAATCTTTGTCCACGGTAGGAGGTCTCCCAGTTCTAGCTGCAGCGCTGAAGTCGGCCATTCTTGTCGGTGTCAGAGGTGTAAGAGGAGGTGGAAGCAGCCTGCTGTGACAATGTGTTCCTGCATTTCTAATTTTCTGAACAAAGAGGTGGGAATGTAAAAGAAATGCAAGGTGTTGAGGAAGAGAAGTGAGAGATGGAGAGGAAGAGGAAGGCAGACGCGATCAGTCCACTGCCTGCCAAATAAAGAGCTCTGTAATTGGACTGATTTGCTAAGTTGATGTTTCTCTGCTTGCCTTCTGTGCATGTTTGAGACAGAAAACATTAGCTCCCAATGATGCTTATTCAGAGGTCGTCAATTTTACCTGTCCTCATTGTTCCACATTGCACCACGTGAGTCGTTACCATGTTGCTTCTTCCATAATGCGGATGACTGCATTTTATTGCTTTCATGGATTTTTAGAAATGGGACCTGAAGATGCAAAATGTTCACATTGCAGCGCTACATAGATTTCGATTTCTTGCATGATCACACTTCAGCACACGCACCCTGGGCACCTGCACATTACACTTCACTCCAATGTGTATTGCCCAACTGATGTTTAACTCTAATGTTTGTAGCTGTGCTTGATGTCATTTAAGTATGTCAGGAGGCTTTTACAAGGACGTGCACCGATACTGAACCATATTCAGGTGACCACAGAGCTTCTGCCCTTGCTCAGAAATTTATAAATACGCATTCTTGTGCACTAAACCCTATGCTAATCTAGGATTGTGAAAACATTTGCTTCTTTTAATAGGTTATCTGTAGGTTATTTCTGGTTTCCTCACCCCCTCTTCTGTCAGAGTTCACAGTCACTGGGATCATCTTCCATTATTCAGAAATTCTATAACCGAGGTTAAGTCACGCTAGTGATGAATAACTTGTGTTCATGTTTGTTACTGCCTGTGCTGCGATGGGGTAGTGCATACGATGTTGCATAATCAATTGTGACAAACTTAGAATGAAATATAGAGCGGCATCGTCTCTGCCTTCAAACCAGCTGCGGCTTTTTGGCCTAAGCCTTGTTGTTATGCATAGCCTCCTTTAATCTCACAGAATAACTGTTGTTGGGACGCACGTGCGTTTGGGACAGAGCACGTGTGTGGGCTTTATAGGCGATTGCTTTGCGATATCAAGCAAAGTAGGACGAGTGGAGGTCAGGATTTTTGAAAATCCTTCTTTTTTTGCATAATGTGGCCTGGTTGTCTCTGCTGCTTTGTTAAAATAAATTGGCTGGAATTCTAAATATGCACACTGACTGGATTGGACTCAATTGCTTCATTCTCCAGCACTTTAGACAACCGTATAATTATCGAGAACTGGTTGCCCACTTGCAGAACATACATACATTTTCTCTTCAGAACTTGTAAAAAGAAGTAAACTTGTGTCTTTGTTTTCATCTTCCTCCTCCAGCCTCTCCTGGATGCTTTGGCAGACCTTCCGGAGTGGTATGGGGTCAAAGCCATGCAGGCAAACTGGATTGGAGAGTGTTCAGGCTGCTATTTCGATTTCAAACTCAAGGTAAATTTGTGCTCACTGCTTGGTTTTTATTCATTCATCATCCCGGCTTTCTTTCAATCTCAGGCTGTCCACCAAAGGTTGCTCCCTCTTCTCTGTTTTCTGCTTTTCATCTCATCCTTTCTCAACACTGATTGCTGGTTTTCTTCTGGACTGCTCTGTTCACATTTGTGTTTCTATTAAAAAGGCAGCACCAAAGGAATAAGTAATGGCATCTTGGTTTTCAATTACTGCTGTATGTTTAAGTTCATGGTGCCATAATCAGGCATTGCTTTCTGACACACTTTCAAGAGCTGTAATGTTTTAAATTTGGAGGGACTCTTTAATTTCCTGCCCTTAGTGCTAATCATATACAGTATATCAAAATGGATCAAGGTAAAATCCTTTTGCCTTATACAACTGAATCAGTTATTTTATGGACAGATGGTATAATGTATTAAACATACATTTCATTTCATTCTATTTTCAAATCAAGTAATTGTGGCAGACTAATGAGGCAGAAGGGCCTCCTCATTAACTTCAGTGCAGCTGTTGATACATGGAGGCTGAGAGGTCGCCCCTCTTATCTTCCAGGTGAATGGTGAGGAGACGGGAGAGACCTTGTCAGCCTACAGCTCCTCCCCAGAGACTGTGTTTGGAGCGGCTTACCTGGCTATCCTCCCCACCCACAGACTGCTGTACGGTAACAGCTCAGTCCGCCCTACCCTGGAGAAAGCCTTTAAGCCTGGCAGAGGTGAGTAGACTGTGAAGGATGCCTTCAAAAAAAGCATTTAAAATTGCCTAAACAGTAAAAAAAACCCAAAAAACTATATTCTTTACACACATACCTCATGTATGATTGCATGTTTGAAGAATTCTAACATTCTAACAGAGTCCTGGTTAATTGCGATTCCTCTGGGCTTGATTGTTGATAATGAGCTACCAGGGGAAGCAGCGGTGCCTCTCTCACACCCCCTGCCCTCTCTTTTCCAGACTGTCTAACAGAAGTCACCGCCTGCAATCTTTTCACCGGCCTCGAGGTTCCATTGGTCGTCTCGCACAAGGAGGCATTTGATGGTTATCTAGATACCGTAATTGGTGAGTTTTTTTGATGTGAGCACATCATGACTAGAGTAATTTATAGAATATTCAGTTCTAATGGAGCCAAAGTTCATGCTTTCACCTCTGTCCAACAGGTATCCCTGACTGCAGCGAGGAAGATCTGTCGATTGCCAGATCGCTGAACCTGAGCTGGAACACTGCGCTGAAAGAAGATGATAATGGGATACAGATGCTCGTCAATTCTGCTGAGGTCAGCGCTCTTTACAATTAACACAATTAATAAATTATAAATATGGGTTTTTCCACTTTATTTTATTTCCTTTCTGTAGTTCTCAGGCCTCACCAGGCAGCAGGGATTTGACTCTATAACCCAAAAGGCCAGAGAACAGAAAGTTGGAGGCCACCTTACCAGCCCTAAACTCAGGGACTGGCTGATATCGAGACAGCGGTACTGGGGCACGCCTATCCCTGTTGTACACTGTGCATCTTGCGGTACAGTGGCTGTCCCTGAAGAGGAGCTACCAGTTCTGTTACCAAAACTGGCATCGCTCACAGGAAAAGGGGCTTCTCCTCTGGAGGCAGCTCATGACTGGGTCGACTGCAAATGTCCCAGGTAAGAAAATCCAAATTAATTGTTTTAATATTTTATTTATTACAGTACGGTGGTGCTACATTTTCAGGTAGTCTGGTTCCTCCCACAGACCAAAAACATGAACAAAATGTTGTCTGGAGACTAAATTGGCCCAGGATGTGAGTGAATGGCATGTGTGGTGGACTGATAACATATCCAAGCTCGATTCCTGCCTCTCACCTGGTGACTGCTGGAATAGCCTCCAACGTCCCTTGTGAGAGCAGAAACAGAAAACAGACTGATGGATTCCTTTACTTATTTATGCAGTACCATGTTATGTTTATTATCCTTTTTTCTAGTAATATTTCTTTACTCAAGTTACCCATTTCATATTTTTAACTTCCCCTTAAATCCCTTCATATGCTAGGTGCCGACTGACAATTAAATTATTGTATGTGGTGCGTACTCAGAAGGTGTAATGCTGATGAAATGAGCATGCAGCCAGTCAGCCTGAGAGGTCTGACAGCATTACAAGAACACAGAGCACTGACGGGGAGCTGTGATGTGTGATTAATAATTGAGTCCTGACAGGGTTTGTAATAAGTGGCATCTGTGACAGAAGGAGCAGGAGATGATGATGATGATGATGATGCTGATGGAGGTTATGCAAACCAGCAGCGCCTACACAGACACACGTTGTGTTGTACATTTCAAACTTGAACATTTACCATTTTGTGCTGGAATTTTATTCCGCACACCAGCAGTTTTCCCTCACTGACATGGAAATTCCTTTCGGAATAGGGCGAATCGCTTGCTGATATGGCAACACGTTGATTAAAACGATGGCCGTCCCCAGTCGCAGATGGCACTAGTCAACGGATTATGTGCGCACACTTCCACAATACTACTGTAACAATACTACTGTGACATTGTTATTGCCAGTCTTCCCATCTCCCCTCTGTTGTTAAGTGACTGTCGAAATTTGTTCTGCTCATTCCTCGACCATGTCCAATTAAAGTCTGAGAGGAACAAAGATGGGGTGGGTAATGAGAGATTGCTTTATTTGTCCTTTAGGTAAAGTAATTTCCTGTGTGCTTGTTTCCTGGGGAAGCCATCAGCAGTACTGTAAATGGGGCTGCCAGTTGAACCCTAGCCTAGTTTGGCTAGGCTCAGCTGGGAGATTGTGTGCAGGTAAAGACAGGGATCACCTAGTTAAGACAGGCACAGAGACACAGCAGATGGTGGGCTGTATTCTCTGGGAAGAGAGCTTTTGTGGAGTGGGCAGATGCTTCTCTTTCCTCATCTGTTTAAGAGCCTTTTGGCTCTTTTTGGCTCATCCTGCAAACACTCACTCACACTTCACAGGACTTTTGTGTAGAGGTTGTTCCAGCTTTAGTTGCCCACTGCTGTTGCAAACTCCTTAGAGACTGAGGTGCACCTGTGCATTGTCTGTTGTTGCAGTTGTGCATCAGATGACCACAAACTGGCAGAGGGGAGAAGTGTTGAACTCACCGCTTTGATTCCTTGTTATAACGGTGCTGGGTTTTTATGATTTTTTTGATTTGAAAGAACAACTGTCTTTGGAATATTAACCATGGTACACCTTGGTCTTGTTGCTAGGCAACCTTTGGTTCCTACCTCATCAGCACACCCTTATTATAGACCAGTATAGTAAATGGTCATAGGGTTTTGGTTGATGTGCCTGTCTGTGTCACTGCCTCTGACAAAGAAATATTTGAGACAGACAAAACATAAATATCCCACAAGATCTCAAAACAATATGTGCTCTGTTGCACATAGTAAAGCTCAGAGCTGAGCGACTGTTTATCTTTCCGGGATGCTGATTTCAACTCTAGAGACTCATTATGAAGTAAAAAGGCAGATGCTCCCAGTGTTCCATTTTGTGCTATCCATCAAAAATCTAAGCAGAAAAAAGTCCAAAGCTTTTAAAGAGTCTTTGTGTATGTCCTCTCCTTCACCGTGAAAGTACGGTAATGTTTAGCAGATTCCCATCACGTTCCAAAGCGCCGTTTGGCTTGGATAGCAAGGGGTACAAAGTGACATTTCCAACACAAACACATGATCATGTGTGCCGACCTGTCAGTCAGGCCCCTGTTAGCACAGCCCGTCGGTCAGGGCGCAGGAACAAGAGCGCCGCTGCCAGTGTGGCCTCAGCTGTGTCTCTCTGCAGGGACGTCCAGCCAGATTTGCACACACATTACACGCATCAACACAATTTGTCATTTCAATAAGCTTACAAACACTGTGCGATCATTTGCTCGGGTAATGATTCGTTTGGTCGTTGCAGTGCCCTTGCCAACTCTTTGTCTCCCGTTAGGTGTAAAGGCCCAGCCAGGAGAGAGACAGACACCATGGACACATTTGTGGACTCAGCCTGGTATTACTTCAGATACACGGACCCTCGTAACCCACACAGGTATTTAAGGCCGCCTCTCGAGACTTTAATTTGCAGTTTTCCCAAACACTGACTCAGAGCGAAGCCTGCAGCATTCAGTATTTTTGTTCTGGTCTCCTTTTTTTTTTTTTTTTTTTTTAGCACAATCTACACTGTGCTCTTTTAAATTAAAATGAAATGTCGGGAAAGCAAAAATACCTCCAGCAATGGGTGTCTGCATTCCTTGAGATATATTTTTAAAACTTTTCCTCTATTAAATCTGCCATGTAAACAGAAACTTCTGCGTTCATTTTCTATGAGCGTCATTTAAAAGTTAATACTCGAACAACGACTTTAATTATGTTCACTGTTAAAAACGCCCACTAACCCGGTATAAACAGGCAAATTCAGCCGTGTACAATCACTCTCATGCTCTCACTCATCTGGAAGTTGCATTCCCCGGCCTGTAGAGCTTAGGAGGCCATGGCTGTCACCTGCTGGGATGATGGCGATACCCTGAGTCTAACAAAAGAGATTAATTTCCCAGTGACCTGACCTCACTGTAAAGCTGCTTTAAAAAGGAGAGGGAGACTTCTTTCCTCATCACTTTTCATAGCAGGACAGATTACTGCTCTACAGAAAAAGCAATTACGTTATTTGTGCATTTCGGTTAGCCTGCTGAGCCTCGCGTGCGCCATGGGAAACGATGTGAAAATAAGAAGCAGGAGATGGTGAAAGTAGCAAATAAGAAGGTGTTATACGTAAGTGTGGGGGGATGCAGGGTTATATATTAGAGTTCCCCAGCCTGAGTCTGGCAAACAGGCTAAATTACTTTCAGCTTTGTGAGTTCATAAGTTCTTTCCCTGGTTTAATTATCCACAAACATCACGCCATCAGCCAGAGAGAAACTAGTGACTAGTGAGAAATGGGACACAAAGATTTGAAAAGAAGGAAAAAGCAGTGAAAAGCGTCACTAGATGGAATTCCTGCCTTTCTTTTCATCATAGCATTTTAAAAGAAAGTCTTAACTTCTTTTTTATCATTTGAAGAGCCAGGTTACAAAAATATCACTGCTGGATTAAAAATGTAGTATTTTATTCATGTTGTGAGTATCCAGTCAGAGAGAAGAGACTTCAGAAGAGTCTTTAGAGTGCTTTCCCTCATTCCTGTGAATTCTAGTGCATTAGCTTCAGCCTGCCCTCTAGAGGACATTTTTTGTTCATATTTATTGAGCTTGTCCCAGTCAGCCATTGCTCAGCAATGTAAGTTATAGACCAGGTTTATCCTGAGGTGACATTAGATGTGCTGATGAAATGAAAAGTTTTGATGAAATTTTTTCACAATGTTTTTTTTTCCCACCTAAATGTGCTCTATTTATTACAACTGTGACAATTAAAGAGAAACTCACAGTAACAGATTCACAATCTTGCTCCTCCCTTTTAGACCATTTGAAAGACAACTAGCAGATCACTGGTTACCTGTGGATGTGTACATTGGAGGGAAGGAGCACGCTGTCATGCACTTGTACTACGCACGCTTTCTGAGCCACTTCTGCAAGGATCTGGGTCTGGTCTCTCACAGGTGCAGTAACAAGGGCTTCATCCTTTATTGCATGGAAATGTGCTAATTAACTGCATTTCTCCTTCACTCTCAGGGAACCATTTTGGAAGCTGCTGGTCCAGGGCCTTATTAAAGGCCAGACTTTTAAGCTGGCTGACAGTGGCCAGTATCTCAAGAGAGAAGAAATAGACTTCACAGGTGACAGTTAACCTTTGTTCTCAGTGTGTTTTTCTTTGTCCTTCTCAGAGTTCTTATCAGTCCTCCTAAATTATGCTGCATATTAAAAGTGGCATCAACATCCAGGCTTTGTGATCAATATACCAGTCTCTCTGGTTTGCTTAGAGTGTTTTCAAATGACTGCCACTGATTGCCTTTCATAACTGTCTCTGTGATCAAAGATCTTCCGTCTCGCTTTATAGCTCGGATAAATCGGATCAATAAGAAATGCAGTAGTTACAGAGAAATGGAAACCTTGATTTTTGTTTTATGGATATAGATTGTTTGTTCTTCTGCAATTCAATTGCCTTCTAAATAATTGGTTGTTGAAGAGGAGCCAGTATTGATGTTATGACATTCAGTGCACAGAATGATACCAAATCACTGTGGAGAAAACACATTATTTTAATAATTTGCACAAATGCAGGAACTTTCACTGGCTTTTTTCCACCAGCTGCTGATCTCTGCGTCCTTCCTCTTCCAGGTAAAGAACCAGTTGCCTGTGGTGGCGGTCGCGTCGAGGTGACCTTTGAAAAGATGAGCAAGTCCAAGCACAACGGCCTCGATCCTCAAGACGTGGTCCAGCAGTATGGTGTGGACACAATGCGACTGTATGTCCTTTACGCTGCGCCCCCAGAACAGGACATCCTCTGGAATGTTAAGAGTGAGCAGTGATGCTGACATCTCGAGTTATTTATAAGCATAGATTGAATGTAACGCTAGGTCATACATTAGACTGGCATGCATAATGCTCACAATGTCTGAATATATTTTTACCCCAGCGGATGCCCTCCCTGGAGTACTGCGTTGGCAGTCACGCCTGTGGCAGCTAGTGACCAAGCTGCGGGAAGTTCGACAACATGGAGACGTGCCTATCCCTTCATCTCTGAAAAAGAAGGAGCTGGCTGAGGCAAGAAAGATTTGGGAGAACATGAACTACGCCATTCAAGAGGTAACGACTGATATGTCTCCTGTTTGGGGACAGTTGGTGTGAAAAATAACAGCCAGCGCTCATCATCCTTAAATAGCATTCAGTTTCTCTTATTGTTATTTACACTCAACTGTAAACTTTGGAAAAAAAATAATAATTTGATTTACCTGCTGTAGATTGTGCTTTTTAACAGTTTCAAGGTCATACACTGGTCCAAGGTCTTAGGGCGGTTATTGAGAGCCATGGCCTCGCCATTCTCATGCACTGTAACCTGAGACTCTCCCAGGGTAAAAAGTAAAAAAAAAAAAAAAGAAGGGGACGTAAATTGATTTTAGATCCACTCCATCTGCTTTCGGACTATAAATAATCTCCACAGCCTGCCAGGTTTTTGTACACTGTCTTTGCCCCTGAGGACTAGAGCTTTTAGAGGACCTCAGGCTGTTTGTTATTAGCCCCCACAGCCGAGAGAGTCCTTTGATCCATCCCTCTGAATAGCCCTGTGATCGACCTCTTGCTCCCTGTAGGCCTTCCCAACAGGGTTCCTCTTCCCAGAAGGCTAAACAGAAGGCTGTTTACAATGTGTGCGTTTAGCTGTTACATTTGAGTGTAAACAGAGAGGCTCCTGCGTGGCTGTGTAATTTTTCTCTCACAATTACTAACGGCCAAACCCAGAAATTTACCATAACCAAAAGTAAAAACCTTTTTACTACCCCAGCTATTTCTGTGTTTTCTGCCAGGTGACAACTCACTTTACAGAGGACTTCCTTTTTAATACAGCCATCTCTCGCCTTATGGGACTTTCTAATACACTGAATGTGAGTGCGCTCTCCAGTATGTTGAAATAGACACGCGACAGTTATGTTTAGCTTGAGGAAGTCACTTTTTTGTGTCATTTTCAGGGTGCAACAGCCAAGGTGGTGCAGCACAGTTTGGAGTTTGAGGAAGCTCTCGCTGTGCTGGTCTTGATGACAGCACCTATGGCCCCTCACCTGTCGTCTGAACTTTGGGCAGGTCGATGGCATATAAAATATTTGCACATAATCCTTGAGATGATGATTTTATAGATGTTTAGAGAGTGAAATGCTTTGAAAAACAGGGAAAACTGGTTAATATTGAAAAAACATGTCTTTTAAGTTTGTTTTTCTTTTGACTAAATGTGCATTTTAGATTTATTATGCTCAGAGTATCATCCTGTCTTGCAGTAGATTGATCTTGAACGCGAGCATGTGAGTTTTTTAGCAGAGTAGCATAATGTCTCTGTAAGAGGACGTTGTCTTAGTCTAGCACCCTTGTGTGATTAGCGCAACAATATACCGCTGATGAAATCAGAGCTACTGATCACGACAGTTGCCCAACACATGACAAGAAGTTATGTTCTGCCACTTTAAATCATCCCCCGATTGTCAAAAACGAAATAAGATGTGGGAAAAAATGTGTTGTGGTCGAGATCTGCACTCAGGTTAATTCGATAAATATATAGAAAGAGGAAGAAGCCGAGACGTGTTTGTGTTTCTACACGTTAAAAGGTGTCATGTGACCTGCGCTTTCACTTCGGATGGAGGAAGTTCACATCCTTCCCCTGTGCATTCAAAGAGAGGTTAAATGAGGCATGGTGTGTGTGTGGGGGTGGGGGTGGTTTTTTTTTTTTAGATTTTTAGCATACATCAGAACAAGGACAGCAACCTTAGCTTTGCTCAGTTGTAAACCGACACAAGAGATCCTTCAAACCTTGAATATTGTTTTCCCCAGGTCTCTGTCAAGTGAATAACCCCCTCAGTGACCTAATACAGCGGGGAGGGGATGTCCTGCAGCAGCAGTGGCCAACGGTGGACCCTAAATACCTGGATGTTCCTGAGTTTGTAGAGCTCTCTGTAATGGTAGGAACAAACACACACACACACACACACACACGTGACATGTGATGAGAGCAGAACTCTGCCTGTTTTTCATGGTTTGATTTGTTATTTATTCTGGGGGGAAAAGGAAATGAAACTTGAAAATTGAAATGAAACCTACTGTTTTGTTAGACTTCCATTAATTTGGGGATTGCGTTCAATGTCAAGCCATTGAAATGAGGACATTCCTCTAATAGGATGTCAGTTTTCACCACCTCAGAGGGATTTTTTCATGTTTTTTCACCTTTCTGATAGGAACAACCATACACACACACACAGTTGAAATATTTGAGCTCCCAGTGCTCAGTGATGATGAAGTTGGTTTTACTTTTGACTGAACACTCTGTTGTGGGTTTCTTGCCTACCCGGAAAACCTTACTCTCTCAGGCCTTTAATCATGTGCTCTAGAAAGGGACACATACACACACACACACACACACACACACACACACACACACACACACACACACACACACACACACACACAGACATTAATTTCCCGCTACTTCCAAGATGTGGTCAATTTGCCCATGTGCACACATCCTCGGCTTGAATGTCAGACCCAGAGGACTTCTCCCATGCCTGCCACTAAATATGCCTTTTATATATTTAGTGTATATGTGATGGAAAAGGGGGAGCTGTTATTTTTGAGATATTTACGCCACAAAGAGGGATGGATTCACAGCCAGACAATACAAACCTTCAGCAGAGGTTCAAATCTGTTGATCCTGGGTTAACGGTAACATTTTATTTTCTTTCTCTCACACTCAGATAAACAACAAAGCCTGTGGGACAGTGACAATCCCTCTGCAGGCTTCCAAGGATTTAGAACTGGTGCGGCAGCTCGTTCTCGAGAGCCCACTCGGACAGAAGCTACTGGCAGGGTGCTTCATCAAGAGAGCCATCTTGTCCCCAAGGACAGCACTAATCAATTTCCTTATTGATGAGTGATGTTTGTGCGGCTTGTGTCACTGCTGGTTGTCGTTGGCTGGTGTCTTTTGATGAGATACATTCAGCCAGAATGGCTGAATGTCATAACTTAAGTGTACATATTTCAAGATATTTTTTTAATTTAAATGTGTTCTTTTAATAAAAAAAAGTGAAATGAGTCACCTCTTTTAAACTATTTAATCGCAACATCTTGAGTCCAAATAGCACTCCCAGCCCATAAAACCACTTGGCACCATCGAGCACTACATCACACCTCTCTCCTGCTATATGCTGCTTTTGGCTCAGCCACACATTTGTGACATTCCTTATCAGTGTTTGTTTCAAACAGTTTCTACATTTAGCTGCTGATCTCTTCTGTGTGAAGCATTGGGACCAGCCGATTGGCTCCTGGGCTCCAAACATCCCTCTATCAGTAGGTGCTGGAAGTCACGCTGGTTATTTTTCAGCACTGTGACGCTATCGTGGCTGTTCATTGCTGTGTGTTTATCAGTTTTGAGTCACTGAGACAACATTTCCAGTGACGTTTGAATGGAGCATATGAGTAGTCAAACTTATTCATATGTAATCTATCTTGTCTTCGGGAGGCTGGTTCACCAATTTCTGTGGCTTTTAAACAAGATCTAATACTTTGTATGATTATGAGTCATTAACTGTTTTGTTATAATTAGAGATCCATTTGAATCACAGAAGATTTTAATAAAAGGTGAAGATGTGCAGACAGAATGCAGGGTTTGATCACCCCAATGACACCCCCCCACTTCTCCCATGATGTATCTCAGACAACCAGGTGACAGGAAGTGACCCACAGGACAGACAGAATAACAGGAAAAGAAGCCAGAAATATGAACAGAAAGCAAAGAGCAAAGTTATACTTTGACTTCTCTGCATTGCAATGCAATGTCTAGGTTTGATCCCCATCTGACGCAAAATGTCAGACACGGTACTGGAAAATAAATTCCACCCTCATCTGAGAAATAGCAATTATTAGATCTGCCTGGCTATTACTTCTCATTCAGTATTGTTATATATTCTTTTCATTCTTCTAACACTGTTTTTAGCTTTCACTATTAAATAGATCTGACATTGAACTGGCATTTCAAGAAAAACTGGTATTGTTGACATTTAAATGGATCAGAAAAGTGAGCAAAAACTCCAAAAGTTGGAAGCAAATAGTAAGCAAGGGACTTCTGACTTCATTTCTTATAACCAATTTATGTTGTCACTCACAGCCCCTGTAGCATTTAACAATTTTCAACAGGGCCACTGTTTCCATGACAACCAGGAGTATTATTGAATAGGCAGGAATAGACCTCTGTGGTTTTCTCTTCAGCTCGCTGCCTCATAGATGACATGTACAGCATGAATTGTCTCTGCTGGGTTAAAGAAAACCACTTCCTGTTAAGAGACTCTTGGTGGAAGATAAGGGTGGGGTGGGAGACACCAGAGTCCAGTTGAGTCCCACAGGGAACACAGTAATGCTACAGCTCATTATCTTGTGAGCCTTGAGGCCAATAACTGGGTTGTCTGAATATTTTCAAGTCATTACATGTGTGCAGATATTAGTCATTATAAAGTGTATAATGGTGAACAAGTCTACTGTCTTTTTATTTTAGATATCTTCTAATTGGTCAAGGACAAAATTATATATTGATATATTGTTATTTTTGGTATTACAATGGCTAGTTTTGAAAGCTATAGGTGGCTGTATGACCCTCGATTTATTGACATCAGGCTTTACAGAGCAAACATGCTCAGTTTCCATCCTGCTTACACAGTAGATGTCTTTCTCATCCACTTTATAACAACATGCAATCTCAAATTCCATCACGGGACCGCAATGTATGTGCATGGCTGTGTTTCATGGGGTAGGATGTGTGATACCAGTTAATGAACACAGTGCAGGAAAATGAAAAATGACCTGCTGGTTTCATTTACATGTCAACGTACAGCCATAGGTTTTCCAAGCAATATATGGATGCATGGTAGGAAAATTGCAAGTGAACTCTAAGAGACCTTACTCTATTTAACCAGTGAATAATGGTATTGCAAGAAATAAGTGGCTATTTACATTTATTATTAAAAAACAAATTTGAATTTACATGTGGAAATAACTCCATGTAATATTACTATGCCTAAAGGACCATGATGATGCCTCTGAGTTCTTAGAACAGGCTCAGACAACTCAACTTTTGGGTTGTGTTTTGAATAAAATGAACCTAAACGTCACTATAGTGCACGCGTTTAATCTCGATAGTCAGTGAGCCAATCAAGACACGAAATATATGAACCATTTGTGTACGTACTGCTATTTAAAGATAAGACGTCACGAGTGGGTGACAGCGACACTGAACCTCACGTAACTTTGTCGGGTGCCTTAAAGGGGACACTGCACCTTTAAAACCAACTGTTCCTCTTTGAGGTCCCGACTGTTGACTGGTGGCCACGTTCGGCTACGCAACTCGCTTTAGCGGTCTTGTCCGTGACTTTAAGCATTTACCAGTCAACCTTCGCGACGTCTCCGACGCGCTTATCTCGGCGGGATTTACATCCATGGAGCTGCGGAGGATATAAAGTTTTGAATGAAGCTTTCCCGCTGGGGCTGTGGAGCGGGGAGGAGCGGGGTCGTCTGGGCTATCGGATCTGGGATCTCCTTCACGTCTCTAACCAGACAGACGACGGATCGTCCGGTGATACGCTGAGCCGGACGGACGGACCGACGAGCGGATTCACCGCCGAGGACGTGGACCCTTCATCTGCCGGTGTCCAAAATAACCCGCAACTTTAGACTGAAGACTGAAAAGTTTGTCCCCGTCTCCTGTCAAGTTTTCGGGCTGCTGGACAGTAAGCTGGTGTTTCATTCTGGAAACTTTGTAAGTGACTTTGCCGAAGTAGACAACGCAGATCAGAATGGATAAATACGAGGACCTGGGACTGGAGGCGAGCAAGTTTATCGAGGACTTGAACATGTACGAAGCATCGAGAGATGGTTTGTTTCGCACGAGAAGAGATGTAGGAAACAACCCAGATTTTGAAGAGACCAGGAAAGTTTTTGCCTCCAAAATGACTAAAATCCACATGCAGAAACACCAAGAGGAAATGGCAAGAAACAGCCCGGCGATGAAAATGAATGGTGGCCACGCCAGTGGGTATCACACCAAGGACAGACCGCCTATTAATAGCAACAGACAAGCGGGTGAAGCGGCGGCGAAGCCCCCGATGCTCTCTGGCCCTGCGCCGGGCACCGCGGCCGCGAATCAGTGCGCTCCGTTTGACGGCCAGAAACACCACACGGGCGCGCAGCCTGAACTCCCAACCGGAAGGGCATATGGCTACGGAAACAATTATGATAATAAGGAGAGTTTAGAGCCACATGCATACCAGCGCGCCACCCATACTCCCCCCAGCCCAGGAAACGCGTCTCCCAGCGCGCCCACACATGCTCGTCACCCCATCAGCCAGTCTGCGGTTTGGGCCCCGTCCACTGAGAGCCAGATTTCCACTGCTGGCTCTGGGAGCAGTGCTGCATCTCAGCTGCCCCGCCAGCCGACACCACCCAGTAGCATCAGCGTCCCGCCCCAGCACTTTCAGACAGGCACCTCATCGGGAAACTGGACTTCACCTTCTTCTTCCAGGGGATTGTTAAGGGAGTCCAAACCAGACCTCATCCCATCCTTGCCTTTAAGTGCCTTCATCGGAGGAGATGACTTGCACATGCAGCAGCCCACCACGCAGGCCTCAGCCTATTACGACCCACAATCCCCAAGACCCTCCTCCTCCCGTAATGGTTCCGCACCAGTTTCCCCAGTTCCACCTTCTCCCCACGAAACGCCTCAACTCAAAGCACAGGAGGCTTCTTCGGCATCAGCACCCGGCAGCATTGCCAGGAGCGGCAGCCAGATTCAGTCCAAGAGCCCAGTGCCTGGCAATGTCCGTGGCTTTGAGGCAGATGTCCCGTGCTCCCCAAAGTCTGCCCAGCTGGTTTCTCAGTCTCTCCTCACTCAGCCGCAAGAGCAGGGATCTTCAGCGGCTGAAATGAAATTAGAGGCCATCACTAAGCGGCTGGAAAAAGAGATGGATGCTCAAGCGAAGGGTGACTTCTTTGGTAAGATATATTAGTCTGCCTGGCCTCAAAGAGGGCTGCCTGTCAGTTAATCCACCACTATAAACCATGTTTGACTGTGACTAAACGCCCACCCACACTTAACCCCTCAACCCTCGCATAAATGCACTTGTTAATTCAATGTACGCGTCGTCGTCCTCTGTCCCGATGGTTTCCCCTGAGACTGTCCTGTCAGAAGTACCTTGAATCTTGCGGTAATATGGATGATATTTGCTGCTGTCAAAGCTGGACGTTATTGGGTAATAACAGTGGCGGGACCATGAAGGAAACGTGCGTCTCAAAGGTCTCTCTGAGACCAAATACCTTAATATTGAGGCAACAAATGTTTTAGTTGAGTTGGCTTAACTGACGCTGATAGTCATTGTTCTCTGAACGAGGTCGTGCTACAGACGCAGCACATTTCTGATGACTCTTTTTGTGAGCATGCCACGCACGCCTGTGCGACTGACGCGCACGTGCAAATGGGGAAGACGGTAATGAAAAACGGCAGCTGTGACTGTCCCCTAGAGGCACGTATTTAAAATCTGGACGAAATGTGCTTTTCCTTGAAGATTTTTTTTACAAATTCAGGGCATTATTCACCAGCGTGTGGAAAGGGAATACCTCCATATACACCTCTTTATATAACTTCATTCAACACTTAAGTTGCCCTTGAAGTATGTTATGTAAAAACCTGAACTGTCATATATTGAGAATTTAATGCACCATCCATGTGATATGCTTTTCTGTGGTGCGGGTTGCCAGGTTTGACTACAGCTGCTTATACAGTAAATGTCTAACTTAGGGGTCTTTGCTGCAGAGAGAGCTGATAATCACGTGGTTGCCAGGTGTTTTTTCCCAGCCTGGGATATTCATGGAAAATCTGCGTCCCACTAGACTGTGAGGGAAGGAGTGTGGAATGGCTGATATGGTGTTCACAGCTGCAGAAGACCCTCCTCGTCCTCGCTGGAGGGATTTCCTGTTGGAATGTCTGCTGGAGTTCAAGGGAAGATGCTCTCGTTAGCGCCCCTGTCACGAGGAGACTCAGAAATAGCAAAATGACGCAAATATTGCAGCGGCGGTCAGCAAAAGGGCAGGATTTAGTAATATCGAATATATCTTTTTCAACACAGATCTTCCCACATAGCCCACACAAAGTTTCCCACTAGACCACAGCTCATCCTCTGACTCACGCTTCCATGCTGAGAAAAAAAACACCAAACTGTGTAGGCTAGTTTTCATTGTGCAAAACGGTATAGATGCCCATAAATGGAGGGCTTTAGGCCGTAGACAAAGGCCTAAGAAACAAGGTCAAATAATATATTAAGTGGCCGATTATATCTGTTCTACTGAAAATATTATCTCATTTCTAAGTTTAAAAGGTCAGAAACTTTTTTTTTTAGATTCAATTTTACTTCTCCAACGCTCAGATCCTGCTGGCCAGTGGTCCCGACTGCATCCTGAGTCCGTTTGCTGAGAGCTGATTGCAGCTGGAGGTTCTGGGAAAATCAGTCCGGTGTCAAACTGTTTCACCGGGGGAACGCTGGGGAATGTCTGCAGGAAAAGCGTAAAGAATTTTAGAAATGAGGTCTTGGAAGCAGAGGGGAGACGAGTCCCACATACGTTCTGAGGTCCCTGCGGTGGTTTTGAATGGGCCAGAGGACTAAGGGGGAGATTTGGGGAGCAGTTCACAGCTGCTTCTTTGTCCTTGACCGCAAACGTCTGTGGGGTGATGGGATTTGTGGACGGGTTCTGGTGAGTGGGGAGAAGCAGGCTCGCGTGTTGAGCCTCCCCATTTCCTTTTTCGCACATTCAGTTGAACATTTAAATAGAGGATTAATTCATCCCATCTGTGGAGTGGAAACCAGTTCGCAGCAGCTCCTCCCAGGGATTTTTGGCATCCATGCTGCCGGCTTTAGGAGGCTGACATCTGTGTCGGGGAGAATGCAATATTCTCGTGGTCACGGCTACGTGTCAGTAAACACGCTCCGTCACCTTTAGGTGTGGCGCCTGTGCTCCGTTTCTAAAAGGGAGAAGACGATGGCTTCTCCAGCGATCCATATGGAGACATATGGTGTTTGTTTTGTTTCGATGGGATTTTTGTTCAGCTGTTGATGCACAAATCATCTTTGCTGTGACTTTGAATCAGTAATGTGACTAAAGCCCCGAGCTTGCACATACCTGCACAGTCACAAGTTCATGTTTTTGTTTTTTTTTCTTTCAGACTGCATGTCGGCGTGTTTTTCTCCCCCCCCGCCCCCCCTCCCTCGGTACCAAAATAATCTTGCCATTTTGGGGAGAGAAAAAAAGATTGCCCAAACTGATGAGACGGCTACTTTACTTTTGGTGCAACTTATTTTTAGCCATCATTTATAACAAAAACGCTCTACAGTGCAGGGGGAAAAGCCTGATCTATGTGTTTATGCTGTTAGGTAATGAAATAACGTTCTGCTGCGTTCTATTATCTGCTGTCTCCTGTGCCGCTGTTGGGGCCCCGATGATCCGTCCTCTGTTGTGGCATCAGGGGAGGTTTAGGTTGGATTATATATAGGCCCGCCGTGCGTTGGATTCCTGGACGTTTATGGAGGGTAACATTTGAAGATGGTTATTAAATAGCGGCGCGTTCTTGGCTATGGTGGCCGCGTGATACGTGTCGGACACGGCGGGAACAGAAGTCTCTTTGTGTGCGTTTGAGGAGGACCAAACCAGAACTGGGTTGGGATCAGCCACACTCCTCTGCTCGGCTGCCCTGCCCTGTCGCCAGGGCCGTTCTAGCAACACACAACCTCATGCGCTGATATTTCAAAGCGTCTCACCATTTTCCATTAAGACCATTGAGTCATGTGATGACATCACACCACATCTGGTAGAGTTATAATCTTGACAACTTCCTAATTACGCTCATTAGTGTTGCCACTCGCCGTAGTCTTCTCCAGTTACTCCGTCATTTGTGTGTCACTTACGCTGAGCAATGAAATGTAGTATTTCCAGGAAAATATGTTGAAACTGAAGTTGTAGCGCTTTGAGCTCCCATACACAGCAACGTTGCTGTTCATAGTCTGTAATTATGCAATCTTGCCTGACATCCTCGCATGTGATTTTCCTGTTTTCTGCACAGCGTTGCATAACTATTATTATCTCACATGCTCTGTAATATTCGGTAAAGCCTTCATATGACAGCTTATATTCAAAGACATCATTAGATGGTTCCTCAGTGACTGAGTCAAAATGGCAATTCTGAAGTTCCTTTAACTTTTCTAAATGCCCTTTGTTGTTCCAGGAACCTGCGTTAAGTGCAACAAGGAGGTCTACGGAGCCAACCAGGCCTGCCAGGCAATGGGGAACCTTTACCATGACAACTGCTTCACCTGCAGCGCCTGCAGTAAGCACACACGCTGTACTTTGAACACTGCCCCACGCATCTGCCAATTTTGCACATTTTTAAGCTTTGCCTCCCAACCAAAGAGCAGAGTCTCGCTCTTTATTCATTCTCAGACGCACAGTCATTAGGGGATTATTGTCCTGTGTCATTGGTGTTTGTTTTCTGGGCGCGCCCGCCACTCCTCGGACGCACAGACCAGAACATTTACTGAGCTAATGCCACTCTGTAAAGGAGCGCTCACTTTAAATTCATGTGTCATGAGAGCGAACATAATTATTCTCTGAACTCACTCCTAAACCACACTGAAGAAAGGTGAGAATTATAAGTGTCAGTTTATAGCTGAGGGGACATGAAGCACTAGCTGCTTGTCACACCATGTGCTGATTCACTGCAGGACATATTAATTAAAATACAGTGGTTTCAAAAGCTTTTGTGATCGGTTTTTAATGCCGACTCTCCTTTCTTAAGCTATTATAAGTGACTACACTACCTAAGTCTGACATTTTAGTAAGTGCTGTGAATCATTACCTCATGCAAAACACACAATAGGTAATTTTCTGAACAGAAATGTGTTTTCTTCAGCGATCTGAAGTGGGTAAGAGTTGAAAGGAGTTGTGTGAATTGTGTGCTCGTGGACTGCTTGCCGAGCACGTTTTCAGCCCGCTAATTAGATAAAACTAGGTATCGCTTGCAGTTTATCATGTTGGCCTCACTGTCCTGTGTACGTTTGACCTGCTTCCTGGGTAGACAATAGCCCCGTGTCCTAGCCCCGGTTTGACCTTCCTCACTTCTCCAACCAATTAAATTCTCTGTTCCAAGTATCAGATGCTGGGTATGTGGAGTATTTGTGGCTCATCTGACATCTGCTCCCGTTTTGCTCTGCAGCACCTTTGACCTCACAAGTGAGCAAGTTATGCTTCCAAATGTACGAGTAACAGCCCATTTTCCCCCATTTAGGCTCCATGTTGTGTGTTTTCTGGGATGGGGGGGTGAAGATGAAAACAAGGACTTGGATGGTCGCCTACAATGAAACTGCTGTACGGAATCAGGGGGGGGGGGGGGTTGTAGTTTACCCACCACATACCTCTCATAGTTTTCTTATGTGAGGGCAGAGGGGCTGTTGTGCTCGCTGTGAGTGGCCCCGGGGAAAAGCATCTCAGCTGGGGTGGAATGCAGGCACAGAGGCCCTCTGTAGGTCTGGGTCCAGGCGGGCAGTGGGTGCTGTTATGTCAGCTGGGGGGGGAATAAAAGATTGGAAAACAACATGGGACAGGGAGAGCATTCAGTAGAAGCAGCAACCCATCATGTACAGCAGAGGCATGCTGACCTGGCGTATAACGTACAGTATTCATGCCAGCAGCGGGGCGCATGAACGCCACTGTTGCACCAGATTTCCCAGTATCCTCCTCAAGATTCTGGATTTCAACAACCTGCTTACGTAACAGGATATAGACACTGTTTATCGCCTGTCAGTTCTCTACCAGTTTCCACAAAAGGGCTTGAGAAAATATACAGGCCGCAATCATCGGGGATTCAGCACTTCTGGGGGGTAGGGAGTGGGGGGGTGGGGGGTGGGGTGGGGGGTCTGTCTCTGGGGTGCTTATTGACTGTTTACAGTTAAGCTGCCCAGTCAAGTCTCACTTCTGAACACAGCTCAGGTCTTTAACTATGGCTTTAAATTCTGTTTTCATTATATCAGCTTCCATATCCCACCTCCTAACCGCTACTGGATCCACTCATATCTTAACATCTGTTCAGTAGACTTTCTGAACCTTAAAAAAATAACGTTCCAGGTGCTAAAAATGTACTTGGACCTCCAAAGACCTCCTTTTTTCATCATCAGTCAAACCCTCACGACGCAAGTTTTACTCTTTTTTTTTTTTACTCTTTATGTGATTTCATAAAGGGATGTCGTGGGACCTTTGAATTTGCAAATACGCTTTTGTTGTGTTATGTTCTGTCCTGCAAGTGTTTTATAGTTTTATGAAATGGTCACCATTCCCGCTGGTGCCTTTCCAACAGTAAGCCCTGACTCCTGACTTTAATTAAGCCTTTATCTTTTCCACAAGGCTCAGAGCCTTCCGTCTTTCACTCACGGGGAAATAAAAGACAGGATGAAGAATGTGGAGAGGAGCTTTGGACCATATCTTACTTTCACCCCCTTCACTCTTAACTCTTCTCTTTAGGGACGTGGCTCCCAGACTGTTCCTCAGTAATTACACACGGGGCCCGGGCTACACCTTTGGCCTGCTGAAATGAATGGCCTGCTCGGGCCTATTGTGTGAGCCTTGGATAGACTTGCTGCATAACAATTGTCACTGTACCAAAGTATCATAATGTAAGGGTCAGTAATTGCTTTAAAGAATTCCATCTGTCATGGTTCATAAAAATGGGTCGATTTTCATCTTTTTCTCCTCCCGTTCAGCATTGTATTCCAGCCGTTAATTGGGTGCCATCAAGCTTGTTTTGTTCTTTTCAAATTCCTCCAGACAGTCAAATTATCGCAGCAGACGGCAGGTTTTAGAAGAATATTTTTTTCCTCCCACAGTAAAGCAAAACATTGACTCCTTCCCTTTAACGGTGGATTGCAGCTGGTTTGGTTTAAAACATCACGCTGCCATTTGCAAAATTGACTCCTTGGATATTAAAGGAACGATAATTAAAGCAATTAAGCCATCTGACACCATGAGTTAGCAGCTTTATGTCTAGTATCCACAGCGCTCTTTAGGGGGCACTACAGAAATTAGTCCAGCTATGTAGAGCTAAAGCCATCATGTCGGTGCCATATTTGTTTAGGCTTGGCACTTTTTCTTTTTTCCTCCTTTTCTGCTACATTTCTGGCATTTTGACCCCATATTTTTATTATTACAAAGTTTCTGAAAGAAGAAGCCGGGCAGAGATGAAACATGGCTGATAAAGGAGGCTCCTTTCCTACGACAACCCCTCCTCCTCCTTCTCTGCTGTCCCCTCTTTTACCTTCCCAGCCCAAAAAAATGTCAGGAATGTTGAGTCTTCCTGTGGGATCTTAACAGGAGTGGCTTTGGGATGTGTGCAAACAAATTCCGACTCACGTAGATGTCCGTGTGACAGCATTTTGTTTTGCAAGCTTAATTCTAGGCGCTGCAATGGTAGGCTACAGAAGTAAATTCTCTCGGTAGATTGAATAGAGATTCTTGTTAAATCTGTTGCACTTGTCTTGTAATTGGATTTAGCTGATGTTTTTTTCCATGTGTGTCACTGACCCAGTGAAACCTGCTCTGGGTGATGAAGAATACAGTACAACGATCATCCATCAGTAATTTGATTTATCTGCCTGGGATCCAGCAGGATATAATGAATATTGTAGGAGTATCCATTACCTTTGAATGGGACTAATTAATCATCGTGGTCTTGCAGTTTGCCTGCAACTGCTTTTGCAGGACTTTCCTCCACGACCCTTTTAACACCGGCTCCCATTTTCTTGTCTGATCAATATGATATTCAGTCATACGGGAAGATTGTTAGTTTTTCCTGGCTGTGCTGAAATGATATCGTATAAATGAATGTATTAATGACTCTGTTATCCGTGTCTGCAGGTCGACGGCTGAGAGGAAAGGCATTTTACTACGTGGGTGGGAAGGTTTTCTGCGAAGAGGACTTTCTGGTGAGCCAGCAGTACAACATTAATATTTTGTTTATGGAGCAAAATTCTGGGAAAAGACCTCTCGGTGCCTCGTTTGAAGTCTTTAGCTCGTTTCCTTCAGTTCACTCGTGTCTCAAAAACGGCATTAACACCTTTAATTTAAAAAGCGACCCACAGACTTGATAATGACGTCTTATCCTTCAAATGTGGTGCAGTTTGGATGGATTTTTTTTAATGTTTCCAAGTATGGCTGAGTGAGGGCTGTTAATGTAACTGTGCCAATTAAGTAAACATACGGGGATAATTGGCACGGCTACGATAACAGCCCTCACTCAGCCATACTTGGACACTGTTAAATTAAACCCCGACTTTGCACTCCTGCCTTGGGTCAGCAGTGTTTCAGGCATACATGGAATTCCACAGAACTCAGTGTCTCCTGTGTGTTGCAGTACTCTGGTTTCCAGCAGTCTGCAGACAAGTGCAATGCCTGTGGACACCTGATCATGGACATGGTGAGTGTCTGTGCTGCTACTTCTCTCTGTGTGTGTCTGTGAGAGACAGCGAGGGGGATCTTTGTGGACAAACCTGTCCCGCATCCTTGTCTGCCTCATCTGCACTTTTGATAACCTTTTAGTGGAATTCAGGTCCATTTTTCTGTCCGCAGTACATGTCATCCATCCGCGTCTTAACCGAAAATACCCTCGTTCAGTCATATCGTAAATGGCACTGGCGACATACAGTCAACTCCGATTTTCTTCTCTTGCTTCCGTTATAGATCCTACAAGCCCTGGGGAAGTCCTACCACCCAGGCTGTTTCCGCTGTGTCATCTGTAACGAGAGCCTTGATGGAGTGCCCTTCACCGTGGACACGGAAAATAAGATCTACTGCCTCAAAGATTACCACAGGTGAAGAGCACCTGCCGGAGGAATGCTGTCGGCTTTTGTGCCGCGGCGGTTTAACACGACAACAAGGTGTCGTGTTACAGGTGGAGCGACAACGCGGCTCCTTAACGTTCCCTCGCTGCCACGGGATCAGCTGGAGAACGGCCGAGCAACTCTGCCTCTGCCACGTGTGTCGGACACACGACACAAATGGAAAATGTGTCCAGTCAGGGTGGGAATGGTGACACCCCCCCCCCCCCCCCCCTTCCCCCCCACTGGTACAGAGAGCAGTCACATGTCTGACCATCGCCCGGCAGCTCCCACCTGTGATCTCAGCGCTGATTTCATCAGTAAAACCTCGATTGTGTAAAGAGCATGTGTTTGACTTTTAGCCACAGTCACGCCTCTCTGCTCCGACAGGCGCTCTCTTATCCCCCCCCGGCAGCCATGTGGCAGCCATGTGTGTGGAAATAATGAATTTATTTTGCGCTTTGTTTGTCTAGAAATTGTGCGCGAGATAGCACGTCCAGTACAGTCGGGCCGTCAAATCAAATATTAACTCAGCACGGTTGCACAATCAAGTTCATTCTGTGAGTAAATCACAGTTCACTTGCATTAACGTTGGTTTTGATTTTCTTTTCTTTAGGGTCCTCGCACCAAAATGCTCAGCCTGCAACCAGCCCATCCTGCCGTCAGAGGTACGTTAGCGCCATGTTGGCCTTACCATCTATGCCTGGATTGAACTTTTCTCAACGAAACATACAAATTCTAAATAATGGTGCCATATGTGAAATAGCAGCTTGGAAATCATCAGCACATTTTTTAGAATCATGACCCAAATTCAGAATCCAGCTCATAACTTATTATACAGTAGTTTCACCCCCCCTCAGACTACAGGTGGAAGTCTGAAGAATGTTTGATTTGATGCGCTGTCAGTGAAGAACAGACCAATAGTTACAGACAAAACTTGTTGGCAAAAGCAATGAAACATCCAAAATTAGAGTTGACTTTCCTGGAATGTCCCCTGCCCTCCCTTTGAGTATTGAAGCTGGTATTCAGAGAAGTGTGTGTGTGTGTGTGTGTGTGTGTGTGTGTTGGGAAAGGGCTTTTTCTGACTTGCATCCTCCCAAACTAATTGGAGAAGGTGACTACACACTTCCCACGTTTTGAATGACTGGGAAGAGGCAACGATCACAACCGCTTAGATGTGTGGGACGCTTGTCCTGATTTGAACGTTCAGTCCACCGACCTGGACGTGTCAACAGTCCTTTGAACAGCTCGTCCACGTGGTCGTTTCGGTGATGCGCCGCCAGGAAATGTGCTGATGAGATCTTCTCTCCGCTGTTTTAGGGCTCGGATGAGACAATCCGAGTTGTGTCCATGGATAAAGACTATCACGTGGAATGCTACCGCTGCGAGGTACGCCCCCCCACCCCCCAACCTCCCCCCGTTCTTCTTTTACAGAAATTAGACTAAAATCGCGTGTGTTTGTGCGGCTGTGATCCGGGAGAATCCTGACCTGCTCATTAAGACAAAATACATCCTATGCAGATCTCCTACCTTAATTACAGCCTTGGTGGTAATTATGGATTGCTCAAGAGAGTTGGCATGCAGCCCCTCATCATCTCTGCTCATCAAGTGACTTTTCTTCTCGAGTTTGATTGACAGCTGATTTGTTTCACTTAACAAAAGGTGTCCTGTGAGGCATAAGTGCGCTCCAATCTTTCCATTTCTGTGATATGGCTGCATCGCTCTGCATCATCATTTAAAGTCTTTTATATCTCACTTGTGTCTTTCTAGACCAGGCATGGGCAAACTAAGGCCCGGGGGCCACACGCGGCCCGTTAAACGTTTTAATCCGGCCCGCCAAACTTGAAAAATTAAATGAATAAACCTTGTTAATGTTAAATTTTCACTGCAATTCTGGTGTTTTCCCACTAGACAGTCAGGAGGAGAGTGATGGTGATATCCTGAAGGATAACAGAACTGTCAGTGCTTTAAAATAGAAATGGTTATTAATTTTTTTTAAAAAGGCACATTTTATTCATTTGATTTTAAGTGTTTTAAGACTCATTCCAAAGTCAGATATTTTGTTGTAATGCTTCTCTTCATTTTCATTTGAAATTAAAGCACATGTTTTCTCCATATCCCAAGATGTGTATTTTTTCTCCAATGAGGTGAGGTTACCAAAGCACTCCATCCATCCATCTGCTCCTGGTCCGGCCCCTTTGTCAAATGTTAGAACCCATTGTGGCCCACGAATCAAAATGTTTGCCCACCCCTGTTCTAGACAGAGTTATTGATTTGCTTCCTGGATCTCGAAAGAGGCAAAATGCCCTCCATGTATTTTTGACATTGTCTTTTCTGCTGTGCACTTAGGAATGCAAGATAGAGCTGAATGACGAGGAGGGCCACCGCTGCTACCCTCTGAACGGCCACCTTCTCTGCCACTCCTGCCACCTCAAGAACATCCAGGGCTGCGCCCCCTCCATCACCGCCTCCTCCTATTAACAGCGGAGGGAGCCACCTGGTGGACGTATGGAGGAACTGCCACAGCGTGACGAGGCCAGAGTCGATACTGACAATTCTTGTTGTAGAGGATTGATTCATGTGTTAAATCGATTAAATCATCATCATTGGAGGTGTATTTCAGTGGAATGTTCATGAGCTTATGCATAAAAGGAAGCTTAGTATTAAAGCTTAGTATTGTGTGAGATTTTATTAGTACAGCTGCCTTGGTTCTGTGAATATCTGGCATGCTGCACCATGTTCACATTGCTGCAGTGGAATTACTGTTCACAGATTTAAAATGGGCTGTTCAGGTACCACATGTGCCTTTACATTAGTTCCCGGCCAACATAAAATATACTGTTTTTATGGAAGAATTGAATCATGGACTGGTAAAGCACTGTAAAGTCAGTTTTTCCTCTTTGTTCATTGATAATCTGGACCCATCACTATAGTCCACATTGAAAGAAAGTCAAAGATAGTCATTATGGAACACAGCCATGCCTCTAATGTTCACAGTGCCTTTATCCTTGATGAAATGCTTTTCTGTGCTTTGTGATAATGGTTTCACCTCTGCTTCGGTTTAAAACTATTCTTCGGGAGGTCAGGTTGCTGTTATTATCTTTGTGAATTTATCTGTAGGTAAAAAAAACAACAAAACAACAACCCAAAAACCTTTAGAAGTAGATCTGCTTGTAGGATTTGTATTTTTAAAAAAGATTAATAGTTGGAGTATAGTCAACCAATTTTCTTTGACTTGCTTGGAGAAGCAGTTCCATGGTCTCGGCAATCTGTGTATATGCCTGCCTTTTGTTTGCTTTTGCTTTGAGTTCCTAATTTCTTAGCTGATAATTATAATAAAGGTCAGACATGTAGACGTGTATGATTCTCAATATTTAATAAATGCCTTCAAATATGCCATATTTTCAGTTGTTTGGTCTTCTTTAGAGGGAGGCAAATTGTAAGCAAAGCATAACTACAATTAAATTTGACTTACCATAAAATCTTTTAATCACATAAATGATCTCCAAACTAACAAAGGTGATTCAATAATGAACATTTGACTTAGAGGAATGAACATCTGAGAGTCATTAAAATGAACTCTAATAATTATCCACCTCGGTGAGAACGGCTACATTTTGAAAATGAATGCGCGCATCAAGGTTTTAACTTAATTTAATTACGGGCCAAGATAATAACGCAGAATGAAACTGCATCTTATTTGTCCCATATTTGCCTACGTAATCGAGGAAGATGGCGAAAGGAACCCGTTTAGTTGTAATGTCCCAAATTCAGCCACCAGGTGGAGCAAGTTCCATTGTTTAAATTGAGATTGTTTTCCCATTTAAGAAAAAACTAATTTCCCTTTCAGTAAATGCGGTCAATCCCAAAAGGGGCAAAGTTACTAATCTGGCAGATGCTTTAATAAAAAGAGCAGAAAATTATGATTCGAAAGTTGAATTTACGCGCTAATAATAATAATAATAATAATAATATAATAATAATAATAATAATAATAATTACTGGCTTGATGAAGCAGGCAACGGTGTATTCTTTTATATCCTTTTTAATCAACAATACAATTGCAATGGAATATACTCAGTTAAGTTCCACGTCGTCTAAACTGTACAGCCTTATTTCTGCCATATCTGTCAATTATCACATCATCCATGCGTAATAAAAACAAAAAAACTCAGCGACATAAAAAGAAACATCCATAAAAAGACTGATAAAATGGCAGATTGATAAAATATATCACCCATTGATAACCTATATTTAAAATGGATCACCACAGTATCATTTGGCACTAGATTGAAGCCGTCAGGCGGAAAATAAAACAGTCAACCACTAAATAAGTAGGTAGAGTGCAGTAAACTGGATGAAAGAAAGCTCTGATTACAGACATGGCCTGTAAATATATGTTTGGCTTGTCTTTTCAGAAGAAAATCCTGAATTTATGGAGTTTACATTACTTATATAGCGTATTGTCTTCATAGTTTATAGTGCAAACAGCATAAAAGTCTTTAAAAGGTCCTCTAAACTCACCACCACCATTAATTAAGATTAACAACCACCAATTTCACCCTTTACGAAGCTTTCCCGCATGACGCGGTGTTAGAAACGAGCGCACCCAGGCGCCCCGTTAGCCCCGCCTCTCCGGTTAACTCCCCCACTGACGACACCAGAGTCCTCCCAATGCGGCCAGTTTGTACAAAGGACACTGGCAGCGTCGTGGGGGAAAACGTGCCCCCGTCCCGTGTTGTGTGTCAGTCAGCATCGGTGACAAACCCGCTGGAGCTGCAGCGCTGAGAGCCGCCAAGCTTCCCCGCACAGGTGCGGCTTAACGGCGTTCGCACGGGGTCGAACCCGCATCTATGCATCGGTGTGGGTGTGCAGATGTCTGCAGGTTTTGGAGGAATTAAGAGGGGAGCGCGGCTGATGGAGATTCTTGGACTTTGGGCTCTGGGAGTTTCCGACTGGCTGCAAGTGTTGCCTTTAATTCCCGTCACGTAAAAGAAAAAAAAAATCTCGTCAAACGTCGGAGGGAAAAGATCAACTTCTTCATTGTATTGAACAGGTGAGAGGAGGGGGAAAGGACCGTGTGTATTTGAGCTCAACCTTTGGATCGTTGCCTGTTTTCACATTTTTTTATACGCCCTTTTTAAGAAAAGAAAAAAGCATGTTAAAAGAACACGCGAGGCTGGCGCATTTCCCCCGCTGCAGAATGATGTCTTTGTTGTGTGCGTCGTGTTCCAGCACAAGCATGGACGGGATCGGGAACACCATGCAGAAGAAGGCTGCAGAGCTGGAGCGGCTGGCCGAGGTGCTGATCACCGGAGAGCAACTGAGGTGCGTGCTCCCGCCCTGACCGCGTCACCCTGGCAGGGAATTATCGGTGTTGGGATATGCGTGAGGAGGAGCGGGTGTTGCACGCGCGGAGGTGTCCGACTCTCGGACCCGGTTGAAGCTCCGCTGCAGCAGAAAGACGTCCCAGTGCTCCCTGCAGCAGGACCCCGCTGAGCCCCGCTGCCCTCATAAGCCAGCAGTCCATTCGGTTGCTCCAGTAACCTTTGAGCGGGGAACCATCAACTCTCTCACCCGGTATTATGATCCCCCCCCTGCCCATCCATTCAAAAGGGACGGTTGCACCACAAAGACTGGCATTTCGGACCCTTTGACCTAGTGTATGTTGTGTTGTTTTTTTCTTCCGAGGGCCCCCACGTGTTCCCGGTAATGAATAGAGGCTCAGTAGGTAAAGCATGGCATCAATGCCTGGAATTTCACCCCCCCAGCCCACTGAGTAAAATACCCTGATTTGTAGTTTCCAGCTGGGGAGTAGACAGCAATTTACTGCTGGTGATGAAGTAGAAATACGCGCCGTCCTGTTCTGCAAGTCCGTGAAAAGAGCTTGGCCACTCATGTCTGCATATGCTCTTGTGGGTTGTTTGTCCCCGAGTGTCTCTGCCGTGTGTGTGTGTGTGTGTGTGTGTGTGTGTGTGTGTGTGTTTATTGGTGTTCCTGGCACTGCTGCACTTTACACCGGGGCTGCCAGCTGGCCGCACGGATGGCGTCTGTCCTCTTCTCCGCCGCTCCAGGGAAAGGTCTTGAGGTTTTAACCTTTGTCTGTGTGGAAGCGAAGCCCCCCAAAACAAGAACTTTCGCCAGTTTTCATCGTTCTCTCACCCCACCTCCACCCCCACCCCAACCACTTCGACTCACAACCAGCGACCTTTGACACAAATATACTTCCTCCTATTGTCATAAAGTGATGCCAGCGCATCCTGCACATCTGGAGTGTCTCCATGTATGCCCGTAGCGTGCACTAGCATGGCAGGATGCACCGACACTGTCAAGGTGATGAAACTGTGGGAAAGAAAACAAAACCGACGCTGTTATGCTACAATAGTGCAGCCACTGGAGAGGATACGTTATAGTTTAATGATTGACGGCCATTCTCAATATTTGACCAGGATTTCTCTGATTTGAGTCAATAATTCAGAGAGTTTCAGCATGTGAGCAATAAAGGGGACCCGATCTGATAACAAACGCCTGAAACAGTGCATTATCTGGTATTTTGGTGTGCCCATTTGCAGCTGGCCATCCATTCATATGATGAGCTCCAGGCTGGGAGCCAATGTGACACTGATATCATGACAATCACGGCTGTTTCACGAAGTCTTGTGACCCGCTCACGGCGGTGAGAAGGGCATTTGTGATACGTTTGTGAGCATTTCCCCATTATGTTAGTCATACACTGGGACAATTGTCAACATTGGAGCACAACCTCCAAACCACAATGCTTTGGGGAGCAATCCCAGGGTTGTCAGTGCTAATCCAGAGTGATGCTAGCCAGCTGCACAGACCCAGCAGGATGTGGAACTAGCTAGCTGCAGGAAGCCTGGCTGAAGCCGCAACGGGTTGTTTCACAACTCTCAGGCTCGGGAAGGTGGGGGTCGTGTTGACGATGTGAAAGCAGCATTCAGGTCACCCAGAGAAACGGAGGAGCGCTGTTACGTCATCATGGCGAACGCAATCGCATCAAGGGGAGAAAGAGTGTACGCGCATGAATGCAAAGAAGTTCTTCTGTGTACAGGTTCTCTACAGAGTCTTGAATTTCAAGCTGGTGTCTGTAGCATTGGTTGCTAAATGTGTTGTTTACCTTTGGTGACCCCTTCGCTGTCGGTCAGGCTGCGGCTCCACGAGGGGAAGGTGATCAAGGACCGCCGGCATCACCTGCGCACGTATCCCAACTGCTTCGTGGCCAAGGAGCTCATCGACTGGCTCATCGAGCACAAGGAGGCGATGGACCGAGACACGGCCATCAAGATCGTGCAGAAGCTCCTGGACCAGAGCATCGTTCACCACGGTGAGGTGGCGCCGTGTCCGTTCGGTCTTCTCACAGAGGAAATGCGGGCTCTTAGTCATTCTTGACATTTTCTGGGAAGGACGCGCACCTCTCGGCCCGTGTTTGGCTCCAGGGAAGCTGTTACCAGACAGGCTGACGTTCAGCCATATTCCACCGTCGCAGCTGTAGCTGAATGATTTAATGATCATCAAAATTCCCATGAGCTCATTTACCAGCTGATATTTTAACTCCTCAGGTTGAAACGGGTTTTATCTGTATGCGTCTACGATGTCTGCTGCAGCGTTGCCATGGTTTCCCTGTCCCATGCTAATTTCATACCTCTGCTCGCTCCTGTGTTTCCAGTCTGCGACGAGCACCGAGAGTTCAAAGACCTGAAGCTGTTTTACCGCTTCCGGAAAGACGACGGCACCTTCCCGCTGGACAGCGAGGCCAAAGTCTTCATGAGGGGACAGAGGATCTATGAGAAGTACGAACACACAAACGCACCGCGCAGAACACCGACAACCAGTCGGACGAGTTTGTCAGAGATGAACTGCGAGATAGAGCTGCGAATTCTTGAGTCCTGAAGTGGAGGCAGCTATTCTCCAAACCTGTTACGTTTGGGCATCTTAAAGTCGATACAGCCTTTATTTTATCTGTTAATCTGCATTAGTGTCAAAGGGATTTGTTAAGTTGGCAGCAGTCCTTAGAAATTACTTCTTCGACAAAATCTTTTATATGGTCAGCAAAGAACTGAGGGGTTAAAGGTTTAGACAGAATTTAACATTGACATTATACTTTTCTTCCTCTCTTTGGATACTTTCTGGTTTCACTCTTAAAGTTGAAGTGATTATTTACTGTGTGACTGTGTGACGCTTTGAACTCTGTTGTTGGTCAAAATGTGAACATATTGAGGAGTTCATTACGGGACACCCGTCAAACATGCAGGTCAAGACCTCAAAGTCTGTCGTTTTAAATGTGATGCTTGAGAATATTCATATAGATTAATAAACGCAGAATGAGAAACACAAATGAAGTCAACACATAGTTTTAGTCTCCAAAAGACACAAACAGATCAATTACCTCCTCTACTTATCCCACAACCAGCACAAGTAAACTCCAGTTTAGCACACACACACACACACACACACACACACACACACACACACACACACACACACACACACAACACACACACACACACACCACACACACACACACACACACACGCGTTGCGTAAGAGGAAGAAGAAATATAGTTCAAGGGAGACATCTGTCGTTTTAGCACTCCAAGCTATGTGTTTATGTAATCACCATGGTGCAGTGCAGGACACACACACACACACACACACACACACACACACACACACACACACACACACACACACACACATATGCAAACACACACTTCACTCAGCTTCATTCTTGATGTTTTTCTTAATGGTTCTTCTCTTTCCGTCCACCTCTCTGTCCTGCATCCTTCTTGGATGATGTTTGGAAAATCTGCTTCTCAGCCTCACAAACACATTAAAAATGCACAAGAGAGTTTTCCGAGATGGTCGTGTTGATCTTTTACTGCTGAGGCGAGTTGGAGTTGGAAATGCTAAATTCCCCGAGGGAATCAAACTAATCTGGTAACTTCTAAGATCCGAATACTGTTGGCACAGTCCAAAGTGTTCCTCCTGTGCAGCCTGGATGGGAATCTAAATCAGTCTCCATGTTTGGGGTCGGTGCAAAAATATCTCACTGTGCGGAGGAGTCCTAAAATTTGATCAAGACACTCACATGGGGTATGAAGACCTAAATACTTGACCTCACAATCCCGTTCTGTTCAGCTGGACTCTCTGAGGACGCATCAGTGTGAACACACACCAATGGCTACAATGGTGAACGCTCCTCAGTCCTGTTGCTATAGATACAAGCAAAGTCAAGAGCAGAGGTCCTGTGGACTGAAGTACATCCTGCTGGATGGGTGAGCAGCACAAGAAAAAAAACACAATCATCCAAACTGCCACAGGACTAGAGACTCTCGCTCCTCGGTCGGTCCCTCTTTAAATATTTGCTGTGGCTCGTTATTAGAGCCACCCCTCATGTGACAGGCTGGGAGCTCTTTGGCACCAGTGGGAACCTTTAACCTTTAAAGGATAGAAACTGAATACAAGAGAGTGATGAGCAGCCTGTTAAAAGCCTGCTTTTCTCAGTCTGACAGGGTTATTCCCTCACTTATTCTTCCCCCGTTCATCTGTTTGTGTTTTATACGTATCATTCCTGCTGAAAACTGGCTAATTACATTAGCTGCTCCCTGTTGGTGAGAGTCCAACATTCTCTCCTGATTCTGTGAAGACTCTTGACAGTTCCCAGTTATTGCTCAAAAATGTAACTAATGTCAGTAATCGCACCATAAAGTGTTGCGTTTTCTCCGGACTATTTAGACCAATCCTAATCTGTTCGACCTTGATAAGATTTCACAGGTTGGCCTGAGAATAAAGACAGTAAAACTGAGTCACATTCCACATGAAATGATTAAATGCCATTATCTGAGGGTGTGTCTGTTCCAGAATTCAACCTGGGCTCTTTGGGTTACAGGTCAGTGCTGCTCGCTTATTATTTTATGAATACAAACATCAAAATTAGCTGCTCTTTACCTCTCCAGCTGAGAGGATCTTGATAAATATGACCCACTTACTCACAGTCATAAAGCTGAGTGTTACGGTGCACGTGTAACGGCCTGGCCTGCTGTCATAAAGCCTGTGGCGTGGTGCTGCTGGAGGAACACCAGTGCTCCCAGCTTCATGCCATTTTCCAGGATACTTGGAGAATGCAGCGACTCTCCCGTGCACATGCAGCTTCTTCTTCTGTTGGTTTAAGATGTTGATAGGGATTAAATGGCATTGTATACACAGCCAAGTTTGGCGGAACATCGTGGCCTGTTATTTCTGGGCCGTATGTGGGGCGTAACAGAGCACCGAAGCTTCACATCCATCAAAATTTGACACATATAAGACAAGTTTGGCCAGCGTCAGCATACAAAAGCTGTGTTTCTCCTACCGACCTCCTGCTAAAGCAGCTTTTACGTGGCTACTATAAGGCTACTCCTCTTACGGCTCTGCCTTTGCAAACACGTAGCTTGGTTTAACCCAAAGGTAACAGGCCTCCTGGCACCACTGAGCCCATATTTAGATGTTTTGTACATTTAATCTCTGTTAATTAAGCCAGTTTTATGGCAGCATCCAAAACAATCTCTTCAGTGAATGATTGATCGACTGATATGTGCAGTAGGAAGACAAAGTGGGTTATCTCGTGTGTTTTCTTTAACAGAATTAAGTTGAGCAAGTCCTTTTCTTGCATCCCCTGGGATTTCACCAAATTTGGACCTCTGTTTATTTCCAATAAAGCAGATCTGCAGTGGTTTTTCTCAACCTTTACCTTGTCATCGCGCTAATCTACTTGAGGAATAACAGTTCTGAGACGTCTGGAACCCTGCACTGCAGAGATTGTGCTTAATAAAACACATAGAAGCGTGTAGCAATGGGGGAGGTTGCTGGTTTGAATTCACATTAGAGTTGTGTGTATTTTTTGTCTCCAGGCTGATGAACACAGAAAACAACCTTTTACAGACCAGGGAGGAGGATGGCGGGACGTTTGAGCGGGCGCTGGTGGCATCTGAGTTCATCGACTGGCTGCTGCAGGAGGGGGAGATGGGAACACGGGCAGAGGCGGAGCAGCTGGGACGGCGGCTCCTCGAGCACGGCATCGTCCAGCACGGTGAGGTTACTGCTCTCGGGGTAAAGAAGTCCAGAAAATGCGATTCCCCCGCAGCGCCGGGCTCATCCGGGTCGCCTTTGCTTTGGCTACCACTGCAGACGTATCTTTACACTCAAACTTAACATGCTGGGCCAGTTTTGGACTACAGGTCGCTCTGGTGAGGATTGTGTTTCACCTGATTCTCTGACTCCGTCATGACCTGTCACATTTCAGGCCGGGGTCAGTAGTGAATCGAGTTACAGAGTGAAACACAGGGAACCCACGCCACCACACTGACCACAAGCACTTGGTGCTTCGTGTCATCTTTCTAGAGAGAAAACAAGAAAGTAATTGTTTCACATAATAGAAGCGCCCCCCACTTCTCTTCCTCACATATTGGCAGATCTTTGAGCCAATTAAAGGCCCATCTGGTCGCTGGTGGGAGTCCCTGTTGACACGAGCTCTGCATGAATTTGTTAAAAGAAAATTTGAACGCGAAGCGCACGCTGACCGCCGTGTGATAGCCCGCACTTGTGTTTTACGCTGAGATTCGGTTCCACCGCGTGACATCAAATTTGATTTACCGGTCACTCGGTCGCTAATGGTATTTTCACGGGAGGGGGGTGGGTCACAAGGTTTTGCTGCCAGCGTAGCCGCACACATTAGTGCGCTTCTGTTTGATGTACCAGTGCATTGTGTGTTACGCAGATGATAATTGGACTCATGCATTTACAGTCTTCAGCTTTATTAGAAGCTGTATGTTCAGAGCGTTTACAGAGAAAGAGATCATTGAAACTAGGGAGGCCAGCTGTGTGTGCACAGGTCACACACACACACACACACCACACACACACACACACACACACACACACACACACCACACACACACACACACCACACACACACACACACACACACACACACACACACGCGTGCGGTCTGGTGTATATAGAACGCAGGTCTAGATGCATCTGTAGTGTCTCTTTATCATTGTTAACCGTTGGCCAGCACGGAGGCTGCTGAGACTGGCGGATCCCAGCACAAAGAACCAGGACAGTTCAGAAACAAACTGGGAGCACAGATCACACCAAGGTCCCGCAGTGATCTAAGGACGAACCGAAGAATTGACCAATTTTAATTCAGTACCCTTAAATGGCCATTAAATTTACTTGAAAAGGGGAGACAAATGCATTTTATTTCATTATCTACAGTGGAGCAACATGTTAAAGTCTAGAAACACTAAACCAACTGCAGAATTCGCTTATGTCGTCTGGCACATGTGAAATCCTCCCTGGGTCGGTTCAGGCCTCAGGTGGTGCAGTTTAGGTCAACGCTCCCCCTGGTCGCCTCCTGTTTGCTCAGCAGAGGTTTGTTTAGTCTGCGCTCCGCTGGTTTCAGAGCTCTGGTCCTGGCTGAGCTGGGCTCGAGTGTTTGGAGCTTTGGCGTGATTCCCCCCTCTTATCCTCTCTGTCTGCAGTCACCAACAAGCATCACTTTGCCGACGGGCCGCTCCTCTACCAGTTCAGGATGAATTTCCGACGGCGGCGGCGGCTGATCGAACTTTTGCACGAGCGTGGCCGAGGCATCCCCGAGAGCCACGACAGCCCCTTCTGCCTCCGCAAGCAGAACTCGGATGGAGGCAACACCAGCTTCCTCTCAGGTAGAAGCACGTTTAGTTAAGACATTCCTCAAGTTTAGTGAGCACGCAGGGAGGAAAACCGCAGTAACATATTAACTTTACAGACCAGGGAGGAGGCCCACACGCCCACACACGAGATAACCGGTGTCCTTGGTGATTTCTGCCACAGAGATAATAGAGGTTATGAGTGAGTTCTTTGATTGGGCCACAGTGGCTACAGTGATGCAGAAATGGACAGAAATAAATCATGCTGTCTCTAAGTATGGCAGTGCAGTGAAATGCAGGGATTCTATAGAATAAATATAAAATAATGAAATAATTGTATTGTCTAAAATATGATGTGATGTGGGTTTCAGTAGAGGTGTGCAGGTGATAGAAAAGTTCATTATCCTGCACATTCAAACACTTGTTTCCCTTATTTCCACACAAATAATATGCATCATCAGATGCATGGAAATGGTGAATAATGGCTGCAACAAAGTGCTCCCAGTCCTGTCACAGGGAAGAGGGAGGAATCAGGATCAGGACAAATTATCGGAAGAACGCTTTAGACACTCAGGGAAAGTTTTGCTGGCCCCAGTTAGATCAAGTCCATATCCTGCCTTTCTGTCCATATCCAGTTGGGTCTTTGTCTTCATTCTAATGTCTCTGTATGTGTGTGTCAGTGAGTCCCTCTAAAGAGATTAAGGTGGTGATCGGAGTTCGGCGGAGCAGCTTGAGCAGCAGCTGTGGCAGCAGCGGTTATTACAGCAGCAGTCCTACGCTCAGCAGCAGCCCACCCGTCCTTTGCAATCCCAAATCCGGTAAGATTAAGGGCAAGCACATACATCCTTGTACTTGTAGCTCCTTTATAGACAAAATATATTCCCCGGTACCTTAAACCCGTCAAAATGTCTTCACTTCCAAACAATGTCCACAAACCAATATAAATGTCTTCTGTTGAGGCAAATGTGGTTTGTACTTCATATGTGATCTGGTGGGTGCGATTGTGACCCTGCAGTCAGTGTTGTGCAACATTAGCTGTCCTCTTCAAACCAGCTTTACTCCACTGGCTACGCTGGTATGGAAGAACAATCAGGATCGTCATTCGGAAGAGTGCTTTCACTTGAGAGTGGCAATTTGGATAAAAAGCTAATGCCTTTAAGCGTGTGTGTGTGTGTGTGTGTGTGTGTGTGTGTGTTGCTTCCATGTTGTGTGTCGTTACTACTCTGAGGTTTCCTTTGGGCTGTTAAATCCCCCCAGAGTCCTTGAGGGAGTCTCTTTGTAGCAGCCGAGGCCCTCCAGCATGAGAGCTCACACACTCCATATACAATGAACAGGAAAAGGAAGGTGCACACAAAATTCCTCTCTGCGTAATGTGACTTTGAACATTTGTTTAGACAGAAGCGTCCAGCAACACAAGAACATTTAGAGCAGCGTGTGATGGTGCATAGTTCCTGGAAAGGGGCTCCTCTTTATTTATCTTAGATTATGGAAATATCCAAATCAAAGTTCTCAATTGACTTGAGAAGAGGAGGAAAGCTTTGATCCTTTTAATGAGTATATAGGATGAACACATATGAATATAGGGATCTCTGTTCATATGTGGAGACATGAATAGTGTGACTGACTGTAAAGGTACGTTTTTGTTTTGTCACAGTCACGTCGGGGTGAGTAACAACTTGGAGATATAGGTATAGCTAGATTTCTAGGAAATGACGAACCTCCAGGCTGTGTTCACATACAGCTGAATTCAGCTCTTTTGCACATTAACACGCACGTGCACAGTATTTCCACACACGACTGAACATTTAATCATATGTCTTTGTGTCTCGTTCAACAGTTCTGAAGAGACAAGTGAGTCCAGAGGAGCTGCAGACGCCAGGAGGACCTTTCCTGAAGAAGACCTTCACTGTAAGCTCTGACACAGACTTCGGTTGCATAGATGTGAAACGCACAAAGTTGGGACTTTAATTACAGAACATGCATTCATTTACACCCCAATTTCCTCTCTCCTTCCAATGCCGTGTACAATGGAATGAACCCTTTCACATACCCACACCACACTTCCCACGCCAAAGACCTGCTTCCTTCAGGGCGAAACCGCCCGCTGAAGGATGTGGAAACTGTTGTGGACTGGGTGGAGATGTGCCAGCAGCAGCTAAAAACTGCAAGGTTGCAGATCTTCACGTCAGTTGTTTTATTTCCTGTTGGTGTTTTGCTCCCAGATTGTTGGCGATGCTGTGGGCTGGGGCTTTGTGGTCCGAGGCAGCAAACCCTGTCACATCCAGGCCGTGGACCCCGGTGGACCTGCGGCTGCTGCTGGCATGAAGGTAAATTTGAGAACCAGAAACGACCTCGCGTAGCGTGTGTGAATGAAGAGGTGGTTTATGACATAAAGAGAAGGTGCGCGTTGAATGTTTGTTCTCCGTCATTTGAGCTCTTGTAATCGAAGAAGCTTGCTTGAAAAAAATGAAACGAGATTGAAAAAACAGAAGAGAAAAGCTTCCTGGAGCCAAGGCCCATGTGAGGAAGGTGTGTTGGGTCAGGAGGAGAGAAGAGAAGCAGGAAAGATCCTGAAAGAGGCAAACAGGGTAGTGGTGGATTGGTTACCACAGCCGGCATGAAGGTATGTAGGCAGAGTGGCAGCAAGGAATCCTGGGAATGTGGAGTGCAGCAACTTAGACCACAACATGGATAAGGGTGAGGAGGACCAAGTGGAAAAAGCAGCTGGAGCCAGAAGAGGAAAATGGGAGAGCAACTAAGTCAGAAGGGACAGGATCGAATATTCCGGACGTCTTTTACGAAGAGGAGGGAAAAGGGGAGTGAAGGATGAAGAAAAGATGGTATCGCTGAAAGAGGAAATAGCCTGCATTCAAATCCTATCACCTACTTTGGAATATCACTGTCCACGGTAATATTTAATTGCCATGGAAACAAGCTAACTATGTTTACTCCCAGGTCATAAAGTGTGTGAATTCTGTGATTTACGCCCGCACGCCAAAAGGCCTGAGTGAGGCCAAACACCTTTTGAGAAGGAGAATATTTAACTAGGAATAGGAGATTTCTGCTCCCTCTCGACACAGTGCTGGGAGACAGCCCTGTCTTCATATCTGGAGCAGGTTGATAATTAAGCTGTAACGCAATACCGGAGAGGCAGCAGAGCCCCGTGAGGTGTCAAAAAGAGAGCTGCACCCGCTGACCTCAGGGGGCGAGGTAGTAAAGTGCATTACGAGGCTCTTCACATCACGCACAGGCGTCCTGTCCGCCACTTTGCGCCTGCTCGTGGGCTTTTTTCCCACCGCACACAAGACGCAAACATCAGCACTACTGTGATACAAGGGGCCCGAGCTCTCCTGCAGCTGGTGGAACCAGTGCTGATGCACTTCTGTGAGGCGCCGATCACAACAGTGTTTGTCCCATGAGATACCGTTTACCATTTCCACCTCCCACCACCAGTGAGTTTAGTAGAACAGTCGAACCCTCATAGTTTCATCTGTAGGTGTCTGATTCCCAAAGTCTCAGCCCTTCTTGTGATATTGCACAGCTGTTTCTCTCCACTGAGTGTTGTTTACGGGCTCCACACGTCTCCTGTTTATGCGTGTTGGTCCCCCCCCCCCCTCGACGCGCATGTGAGTTTAACCCTGCGAGGAGCCGACTGGTCCGGCCGGGCCCGGGCCAAGAGCAACAAGGCCACCGCCTGAAAGGAGAGATGCATCACCAGGAGAGAAAAGACAGGAGGTTTTAAAAATAAACGTGAAATGCAGTGAAAAAGGAATCATTTTACCACACAGATGTCTTTGAGGGAACGTATTTAGAATTTACAGGGTACAGGTTGACCAAACCTGACAAAACTTGAATTGGGTGAGGGTCTGAACCCCCCCTCTGTCTCTCTATCGCTCTTAATGAGTCCTCCGCTCCGTCAGTCCCTCCTCTCCCAAAACAACTGCAACAGCAGCGACGTGGATTTAAGCGTCTGCGCTGTCAGACACTTCCTCATCTGTGAGCCACATCTGGAACAGCTTTGCTTCCATCGTCGCTCAGCAGGCTGTTCTTTGCATTTTTTTGTACATTTTTTTTGCATGTTAAAAGAAGAGCGTGCAGAACGTGGATCAGACAGGGTCGACCTTATCTGGGTCCGACCCGCTCAGCTGGAGCTGCTGGTAATCAGCGATAACAGAGGTGCGGTCCCGGCGTGACCAGGGAGTGATTCCATCGCGGCTCTTGAATCAGCGCTTGTTGACCTGTCTATGCTACAAGGCTAAATTCTTTATAATGCTGTTAAATTATGCAGTGAATAAATTCTCTTCACGAGGGATAAAAGTCAAACCCATCGTTGCCGCACCATCATTCACGCGGCTTCTCTTTGTTCAGGTGTGCCAGTTTGTGGTGTCTGTGAATGGACTGAACGTCCTCTCCCAAGACTACCGGACCGTCAGTAACCTGATCCTGACCGGACCCAGGACAATCGTCATGGAGGTGATGGAGGAGGCATAAGCACGAGGAGACGAAGGACCGACTCCCCCACGCCTGGATGAGTAGTGCGGCGGCGGCACAAGAACTATCAGGAATCGGTACGACCTAGAGGTTCAACGCACACGCGCACGCCTGCGGCCATGTTTGGAGAAGGTGGATGACTTACAGATGCAGTGTGTTCAAGAATTCATGTCACGTAAAGGAAGTCGTAGACACACAACTAGCACTTAATTAAGGGGGAAAGTGCCATAACTCTTATATTTAAGAAATCATCATGAAGCATTTATATAAATCAAATGGTTGAATTTCAACCCATTAGCATAAACTATAGAGTTGAGGAATATTTAGTGTTGACACCAGTCAGTGACCTCTACTAGTTCCTGTTCTAGCAGACGGTCGGTGTCTTGTTGCTGCCTCCTAGAGGGAAGACAAAATAAGACACTGAGAGACCGTCTGTCCCAGAGTAGATCTTTGGAGAAAATATTCTTTTAAATAAAAATGACCCCCCACCCTAGATGTTGTGTAGGTGCTAGGATTTATTCTACTAAAAGAACTGCAGTATTAAACTGTATGTGACATTAATGGCACAGTGTACATAGGAAAGTTAGTCACAGGTTTATGCATAAACATTGTAAAGAAACCCTGAAACCTCATAAACGTGCACTGAAAATTAAGGATTTGGAAGATAAACAGTAACAGAAAATCTTCACTGGAATTATTTAGCTCTTCTATCGAAAAATACATTTTCAAATAAAATTTAGATACTAAGGGGAAAAGCACTCTCAGTTTACTGAAAATGTAGCATTTGCATTGATGTTGGCCATTTGAATATAGAAAGGGCTTTGTGCGCTTTAAAAAAAATTGTACAAAAGCTTTGTTTTAAAAAGTCAAATTCAGAAAACCCCCACAAAGACTATAGAAAGATCTCCTAACAGCAGCATAAAACCTGCACATTTTATTTAATTGTATTGTTATTAATTAAGTATGTGATTGAAACAACAAAGTCTTACAGTCATTAAGAGCCTGAGGTGTGTTTCTAGCTGGCATTAAAGCTAATAATATTAATAATACGTATATGTGGTCATACAGAAAGTGTCTGTACTCAGTGAGCAAACAATCCATTACTTTTCTCCTTTTAGAACCAATAAAACTGCCCGGTTTGTGGACTAGACACAGCAATAACAGCAATAACTTTTTACCTTTTTCCTCATGAGCTACCTTCAGGAAATCTATAATGCCAAACCATCTAACGTACAATCAGCCTTCAAGTGTTTTTCAGCACATATCTCATGTTTTTTTGTTTTGTTGTTTTTTTGTTTTAACTCTCAGGACTGACTGACTGAATTGAAAGTATTGTTGTATAACAGGTACACAGGATGTTTCCTGTGTCGGCATGTGAGTCCAGGCTCTGATGGTGTTTTGTTCAAACATCACTTCTGATCCCAAATTTTCAGAGTTAGGCAGAACCTGTCTGAAGGGAGGTTTGGAAAGTGCACGAAGGCAGTTGTGGTGGAAGCGCTGAGGAAGCATAAACATGCTGAGTGAGTGTTTCAGAATGTTTTAGAATTCTCTGAACCGGCTCTCTGACTGTTGAACAATAATCCTCAAAGGATTTTGCTGCTAATCACAACTGTGCTCACCCAGGCCCTTGGTTTGGTTCCAGCTCTGTTATCTCTGAATGGGAGTTTAAAGTGATCGTGGCTCACTTCCATTGACAATCATCTTTCTTCTTTAGATCCGACAGCCTACAAAAGCACAACAGCCCTTTTTTACTCTGACTGATGCTGTACTGCCTTCTGTCTTTGATACTGCGCTATCCTGTTTTGATTATCAGTTCAGTAAATCAATGAAGGGATTCTTCATTTCGTATTCCTGTCACCAGGAGTAGAATGTTGGGTTTGATAAGCTCACAGTAGCACAGTCTGTGTTTCACAAAGCTCTTTCTGATGTATGAAATAGTTGGTTCAATAAACGAATCTCTGAACCCGAAGCTTCGTCTTCAGACCCGAAGATCATCTTCTCATTATTTTTCTTGCATGTCTGCCTATTGATAGTGGAGAAAAGAGGATGTGCCTCTCAAGTCATGAACAAAAATAACTGAACTTCAGCTTACAGAAGATAATGTGACCTTCATCTTGTGAAAGACCACACGTTCCTCTTTTTTCTGTATTATCACAGCACATGTTCCAAATCAGTGCACGTGTTCATTTGCTCAAGAGGCGGATAGTAAACAAACAAACAAACAAGCGATAAACTAAAAGTACATGGGGGGGCGCACAATCCCCTGACATAAATCAGAAGACAGGCAGAGATTTACTGGAAAAATTATAAATGGTACAAATCGTGTTTATTTTTCCTTTTTGTCTGTTTTGTGACGGCGTTAAGGTGCATTACTTGCATGCTACCAGCAGGGGGAAACCTCGTACTGCCAGCGTAAGATAGAGGCGCCTTTTCCTTCTATTTCTTTCTTTTTTGCCCTTTATGAATGCATAAAAATATATTTGCAAAAAAAGAAATCACCCCAAATCAGAAACGCCATATAATGATAGATGGAGAGCAGTAAATTTGTTTACTTTCATATTACTGATGTCCATTTATTTATTTATTTTTATTTATCAACATTGAGTTCAACAACATACTTATTAACACTTGAGCACTTGTCTCAAACCGCACAGACTTGAGAGCGTGATGCATTAAAACAGGAATTGTTTTAACAGGCTTTGCTGCTAAAATGCAAAAGAAAATATACGATACTGCTGGACTGGTTTAATCATGGCGCAGATAAATATCTGCTTCTGCAAGAAAATGATTAACCCTCCAGACAGGGTTTTCTCTCACTGAATTGCTTGTGTGCACACAGGTTTCTGTCTACCCTCTTTATCTCCATCACCCATACATTTTCAGGCCAGAGTCAACAGAAATAGACCCTCATCAATTTCCCTCCATTTATAATTCATCTGTCCTTGTATTCACCAACCTGGATCCCAGGGTACCTTCGACTTATTCATCCATCTGTGTGTTTATTCTCGGCATCTGATGCATCTGCACAGGAAATTAAGCACACATACACACGCCTGCTGGATGCATTCCTTGAGGGGAAGATCTAAAAAGATTAGGAGGTCTCCCATTTAAAGCACAAGTGAAACAGCTGATAAGAAATGTGTTTATTTAACAAGAGAAGCAGCAGACAGCTCATAAACAATTTATGAGGTTAGCAGAGAATACATGGGTTTCGGTGAACCGTGTGTATTTTTATGAGTGAATTATGTTTTATTATTAGGAGCTCAGAGGAGTACAGCTCCGACGAGATGCAGCGCTGCCAAAGTTTTGATTCCGCTGAGGCCAAAGCAGCAGAAAATGCATGTGTTGAGAGGAGTCTGGGATGAGAGCATTCACATATTTTACAAGATTGTAATAGACTGAAAACCCCAGTTGCTTTAGTTAAAGGAACACCAGTGCAGGGACAAACCAATCAAAAGTCAAATAAGAAAATCCTGTTGTTAAAGTGACCAAAGCCAAAACATACAAGTATAAAGGGCAAAATAAGAACCAAAACAGGACAGATCAGATTGTCTTTCTTCACATCTTTTTTTTGGGTGATGTTTTTCCAAACGTTTTTATTTGAAGTATGATTTTGTGAATAAGCAAGATAAAATCACTCCCCTCAAAAAAAAGTGTTGAAGGAGGCTTTGACACGGAGCGAACAAATGCGACTGCAGGACTGATGGAACAACGGCAATAAAGTGAAGGGCGGAAAGAAAAGAGGTGTATGAATGGCTCTTCATTGTCTGAATGCCTTGGAGGTACGTTTTAGGGATTGCAGGTCATCCTCTTCCCCATTCCCGTCCATCAGGACAGAAATCAGGACGAGTCACAGCGTGCAGGAGCATTTGTCACCTGCAAAACACACTCGCAATGCAGCAAAGAATATAGAAGAATAGTTCTCTTCATGAAGGTGGATGTGCGATCACCATGTCTTTGCTCACCAGTGTCACATTTTATCGTTATATTCAATGCATGAAAACCGCCCATTTTGCTTTAGTGCATGAATACAACCATATGCAGGGTAACAATAAGACATTTTAAGTCATTTAGTGATCACAAATGGGGGGAAAAACCCACATGAAAACATGCGGTTGTGTGTTATCATCCTACATGTAATATGAATCATTAAAAATGAGAGGTAATGACATATTTGTGCATATTTACATGATGCCCAGCATTATATAGAAAAGTTCTGTTGCCTTTTGCCCTACGGAGGTCAATACTTTCTCAAGTTTATGTACATATAGTTATGAGTGGAATTCCACAGGGTAGCGTATGAAGTTCATTAGAATTTTAAAAAGTTTAGCAACACCCTCAGAATGAGCGAGGTAAATGTAGGCAGATGATGAGATGGGGAATACGTCTCATGTCCAGCAGTAAAGTAAAGGTGAATTATGTCAACATTGTGGATCAGACTGCAACTTCAGCGCCATTATTCCAGACCTGTAACATCACGGACACCCGTCGCTCTGTGAATAAGTAGCTTATCAAGCAATCACAACTAGCCGGGTGGGCAGAAACGGGATTAATCAAGCGAATTTCCAAGGTCTGAGGGTTGTTTGAACGTAATGTTAAACAACACTCAGGGCAACCAACAGTAAAACCTCTGTCCGTCTCCTTAGGTGGGCTCTTAAATCAATAACACTATTTCCCTGCATCCATCACCTCCGGCCCTTCTCAGCGTGAAAAGTTGGATAACGACCTCAAGAGCTGCCGGGTTAGCAGCAGTCTGGGAACAGCAAGGCCAATGCCAGATGACACGGCGGCTAATGACTGTGACTAGCTGCACTAATCAGTAGTCTGTGGTCAGCTGAGTCCACCGCTGCCCTAATATTACCCTGCTGTTTGTTATTAACACATGGCTCCACAATGTGTCTGACTCTGTGTGTGTGTGTGTGTGCGTGTGTGTGCCCCAGAAAAAAGGTCAAAACTCACAAAATGAGGTGTGTCTGAGTTCAGGTCTATGCACACATTTGTACGTGTCAACTCTATTTGAACTTGTGTGGGTCAGGACTTTTGTTTGAGCTTCCAAGCCTAACAAACGGTCTTAAACCCGTGTGTGTCCGTGTGTGTGCATGTCGTGACGAGGCATTCTGGATTGAGTGCTTAGCACCCCCCCCCCCCCCCACCTAGGTTATCTCTGAAACTTGCTGTAGGGCAGGGGTCTCCTGTGCAAAAGAGAAGAGTTTGAAACCTCCTAGCTATGAAAAATGATTATTTGTGTGTTTAGGTGTGTGTTTAAGTGTAGGAGAGATATTTCCTGCACAAAACCAAGATACTGAGATTACCGGGGGGTTGTGAATGAACGATTGAAGGAACTCTTCACCTGACTGTCTTAGTTCAGTTCAAACTTAAACACACGCTTCTTTAAACACTGATCCAAAGGTTCCTGTTTCCTGGAATAAATCTTCTGCTGCCTGGAAAATTGCGCTTTCTGTGTTTGTCTAAGCAACAACGCCGTCCAGTTTATACTAATTATGGTGAGGGGCAGGAAAAATGACAGGCCGCGGTGGAGTTTGATCACTTTTATTATCACAATATGTTGGTTACGTGCAAACAGTGTGGGTGCACATCAAAGGCAACGCCACTGGAATCAAGGAAACAGCTGCAGCGTGGATTATCGATCAAAGTTGTGTCTCAGCTGTTGCCCAGAACTTCGAAAAGGTGCATAATTTAGGTAAAAATATGCTTGTGGAGGCCTGAAATGGATCAGTCACAGTTGGTTTGTCGTGTCTGGTGCTGGTAATCCCTTCCCAAAAGTTTTTCTTTCACTCTGTCACGTTTAAAAGTACGAGCGGATCTGCATTTTTCTAATTCCTGTGGTGTTTTATCAGTAAAGTTATTTGAGGTGAAGTGAAGTAACCCACATGTCGTGTCACAGACTGCCTGCACCAGTGGAGAAAACAGATATTTGCAAAGACTTTGAAAAGTTGCTGAAGCTTCACAGTTGGACCATATGGCGCTAAGCTAAGTGACCCATGGATCAGCTCATGAGTGATGCATTTATTCACCAGAGCTACGGTGATGAGATGGAGGGAGACGGCCAAGACGCAGGATGGGGACACACAGAGTGATCAAAATGCAAAGAAAGAACGTGATGAAGTCAAAGAGAAACTCGATAAAAGACGGGGGAGGTGAATAAAAGTCCGCTCTAGAATGCAGGACCTCAAAGACATGCAGCTTCTTTAACTCAGATTAAAAGAAAGACAAGGCTTTAATGTGGTCTGTATTAGTAAATTGTATGATTTATCTTGGATTTTGAATCTGCGCATAACAACATAGTCAGCCAGCACTAAAGAAACTTGGAGAAAACTCACACATGCAGAGCAATCCATGGAAAAAGAAATCAAGTATGGGCAAAAATGAGCTTTAAACATTAGTGAAACAGCACCAAAAATCTAGCGTTATATATCTTTAATCATTCCACATTTGTGTAAACAGAGGAGAGCTTAGCGACTATGAGGAATTTAAATTCCTCGTTCCTCATATATAAAGGATATAAATATAACCACATTAATCCGGTTTTATAGATCATGTAAAGGTCAAAGGGTCTGGCCCTCCCTGCAGACACACAGTAGCAGAGCATCTGCCAGCGCTGTATTTGTTTAGTGAGCAAACTGGCAGCAGATGAAGTGATGACAGACAGACAGACAGACAGGAAGACAGGAAGACAGGAAGACAGGAAGGACCAAGGGGAAGAGGAGGATGGAGGGAGGGGGAAGAATCCTTATCCACTTGATTATAGTGTTTGTGGCGCTTGGACAGTTGCTTGGCCAGCCGCTGTGTGCGTGTGTGTGTGTGTGTGTGTGTGTGTGTGTGTGTGTGTGTGGACGCACCTGGACTTCAGCTATTCAGCGTTTCAACTCGACCAGCTACTGGTGCATTTCTCTCCGCTCTCTGTTTCCCATGACTCCCACTCCTCTCCCCTCAGGCTCAGTCACAAAGACGAACCTCGGCATATAGAGGAGGATTACACAAGTGCACCCGAAGCTTTTTCCGTGGCCCGATAGAAGAAGAAAGTATTGCTCACTTAAGATAAGAAAAGAAAGAGTTTGGATCTGAAATATAAGACGTTTCCCACTCGCTCGTGTGCCCACTGGATGTGAAAATAGCCACCAGTTTCCCTAAAGAACTGGGAAAAGACACATTATCCATCATAAGTCACACGCAAAAGAAATAACGACGCAAATTAGTCAAGAGTTGATCAGTAGTGACGTAAGAGTTGTTAAAGCCTGTTTGACGTTGAGCCATCAATCACTAAAAGAAAAACATCTCACTGTCTGTTCATAATCACTTATTAAAGTTTGTTTTGTGTATTGGCTATAATAATTACACAATTTAAGACTCTGTTTCTTCTAACGTACTCTTTTTTTGGAGAACCACTTGCGTTAAACTGCGTCATTGCGCCTTTATCGGAGCTCAACGCGCGGCGAAGAACGGTCAAGCACCTGCTCCGGGAGCGCGCACTGAGCTCTGTCCTTCCGAGTGAAACACACGGATTGAGTTGTAGCATTAAATCCACATCGCAGTTTATCTAATCGTGATTGCAGAAGTGCACAAGAAAGATCCTTAAAAAAAACTCCGCAGGTTGGCGGAAGAGGCTTTTACGCAGCCTCTCTCTCTCTCTCTCTCTCTCTCTCTCTCTCTCCTCTCTCTCTCTCTCTCTCTCTCCCTCTCTCCCTCCATCGCTCTCTCTCTAAAATGAACTGGAGGTTAGAAGACTGTGAGACTGTGACAGGAGAGTAACAACCGGAGGGAGGGATGGCTAAATAACGACCAGAGGAACACCCACTCCGGACTGACCCAATTGCATCCGGACAGAGAGAGAGAGAAAGCGAGAGAGAGGAAGAGAGGAAGGAAAGAAAGAGGGAGAGGAGAGAGCAGCCCACTGAGAGGCAGCAGTCGTTGGCATTCAGAGGATTATTTCCTTTGGGAATAGCTGGCGCCGTGAATCGATGATCGGAGAGGTACGAGGCGCGAATTCATTCATAGACGCACACGTGTTTGTTTGGGTGTCTGTGTGTGCGTGTGTGTGTGTGTGTGTGTTTGCGTGTGTGTTGTCTCTGGAGCATAAATCTGATAGTTTAACTCAAACCTGATGAAAAAAACTTCATTTGCAACGCAGCGAACGCAGCTGAAGACAGATCTATTGAGTCAAACGCGCGCCTACATTTCTCTCTTCTATTGAACGTGATGGATGAGATTAGAATACTTGTTTATTGTTGTCAATAATGACTTTTCACCAAAGGATCAAACAGTTGCCTTCTGGGTAGGACGGAGCAACTTTCTCAACTTACAGAAAAGTTTTAACCAACCTGACCGGCATTTTCTGAAATGTTCAATAATGATTACCCAATTTCTCACCTCATTTTGGAGAGAATGGGCTTCTCTCTATCTAATTTCCCCTCATTGTGTCCCGGGGCAGCTCTATATAAAGGAATTAATTCTATTTCAAAGATTCTGCTCATTAATATGCATTCTAATTACCGTAACCTTTTGACACCGTCTGAATGGAAGACGCCGGCTGTCCTCTCGGTATCGTGGGGTTACCAGCACATCAGAGGATAGCTCAGTCATGAAATGACTATTGCTGCTCACGCTGCTTCATTTGCACCATTATCCGAGAGCGGGTTTTATCTGGAGCCAGCAGTAAATGAGTGGCAGTCTTGAGCAGTGGTGAGGAGGGGAAGAGAGGGACGAGGCAGAGGTGAGAGAAGGAGATAGGGAGAAAATGAGTCCATGTGTTTGCTCTGACAGTGCAGCTTGTGAGCGGCTCCTCCGCGGGAAACTGCGCCCCCCCGTCTTTTATTTTGTGTATCCCGCATCATTTCTTTCCCCCTTCTCTTCTTTTTGTTTGTTTCCTCTCGTCCACTGTTAGTGCCCTCAGCCTGCTGAGATGTAGCTGGGGGGCCCGATCAGCCTGCCAGACAACTGGCTGTTTCTCTAGCTTGTGTGGGCAAAGCAGGTCTCAGATCTCATGCGAGGATGCACGAGGTTCACAATGCTTGAGAAGAAGAAATGATTTACCTGCCTCTAAGGGGGGTGGGGGTTCTTGTTTCTCTGCTTTTTCTCACAGTTGTCTTTAACGTCTCTCTTCAGGTCTGAGCTGCTGGATGTGAGGATGCTGTCTACAGGGAAGATTAGGTGGTGTTTGTGGGCTCCGCTGGTATTACTGGCCTTAGTTTCTGGTGTCCCCAGTAAAGCACAGGATATGGGTAAGTGCTCTCCACCCCCCCTGCTTCTTTCTCTTGTTTCAGGCCTTCATCCTACACCCACCCTGTCCCCAGGTGATTCGCTCTCAGTCTCCCCTGATCTTTACCCCTCATCACTCTCCTCTCCACTTCTCACCTCTCCTCATTTCTCTGCCTCCGCTCTTTTCTATTTCCACATCATCTCGCTCGTTTGATGTGCAGGCTCACTCCCCTCAGATTACACGATCGCGTCCCCACCGTTTCACTCAAGTCTTTTGCCAGATCACACACATGTCAGAGGGGTGTAATTCATGCACGCGCAATGGTTTTGCGTCATACTGTGATCAAGCCGCCAATGCACAATGCTCCCGCAGGCTTTGCCTTGACACTTTGACTCAGTAAAGCTTATTTAATCAACCTAATCTCCTACACCTTCAACAACACAACACACGCACAGCGTCAGCATGCTGACACACCTTTGGCATGCTGGCATCGCTTTTTATTTTCAGATCTTATTTAAGTGTAACACTTTATTCACTTTCTTTTTACCACACTTTGTTAAAAGCAGCTTTAGAGGGAAAACTGGTAATTCCCAGATTTACGATCTCTGTTTGCACTCAAATGTAAACTAACCGAAACAAAAAGATGTCAAGATTTACTTTATCTAGAGGAGGAAGGGGTGGGAATTATTATTTACAGCTGACAGTCTGTGTGGAGCTCAAAGCACACCTTAATTATCTGGCTAAAGATCAAAAGAAAAGGACCCAAGGGGACACTTAGCTGTGTCTCCTTTGTGTGCGTGTGTGTTTGTGTGTGTGTGTGTTTGTGTGTAAGCAGAAGCTGTTTTTGCAGTAGGACCACACAAAACTGTTTTAATCTCCACCGTTTAAAAATGCAGATAAGCTTCAAGTACACATGTGCATTTTATGCAATTTGAAAGCAGTTCCTTGGTGATGTAATCGTGGTGGTTTTTCTCCAATCCTTTCCTGTAAAAATCTGAATGGATCCGCAGACGATTTGTATTCCAGCACTGCTTACTCTTCCTCCTCCAGCCTCTCTTGCCGTTTCTCTCTGCGTATCTGTGTTCTCTCCTCCCTATCTTAATAGAATTCTCATCAGCAGGTCTCCAGGTCATGTTTTTCATTGCGGGCAGGCAGAAATGAGAGGTGACAGAGAAGTGTAACAGCATAAATTACGCTGTTATTTGATCCCACTGAATCACGGCCAAGTATGGATGACCCTGCTGACACCAGGGGAGCGTGCCCTCCTCAATCCCCTCATTAGGGACATGTGATAGCCCTTCAATTTAGGCTTCTCTGTCCCCTACAAGCTGCAACATCTGGTCAAAGGGGATTTGAGTGTGAGGATTAGCGTGATGGTTGTTTGTGTGTACAAAACATAAGTCTGGAGCTCATCAAGAACTCCCACTACCAGAGCGGGTCAATCCAGGGAGGAGTTTCACCGCTCGAGCAGTCACAAAGTCACCATTAACAGAAGGATGTTATTATATTATTTTCTTTTGTACTGAACAGGAAGTAGGTTTATTTTAGGTTGTAATGGACGGTGTGTTGTAAACCTTGCAACAGGACCCCTGGGATGGTTTTAAAAAAGGGTTAAGATCGTTGGCTCGGTCACTAAAGGGAACTAAGTGTTTGGACTACATTTTATTTAGTCCAATCCAATACAAATCATGTTGATATTTAACTACAAGAAAAGGTCAGTGACCAAAAGGGTGAGTGAAATATTTCTAAAAGAAAATGTAATGACAGATCACAGCTCCATTACACTATTAAAAGTTGAATTTCTATCTCAGTCAAATTGACTATCTCCAAAAGGTTGATTCCCACATAAGTGTTTTTTACAGATTGGGGATTAGGAAATAATGTATATTTTGTGTAAAGGAGGGTTTGTTTGTTTGCCGCTCGATCGTTCTCGGGGGAACAGCCGTGACGCTGCTCCCGCTGTAGGAATTGATCAACGTGCTGTGCACTGCATTGTTGCACTTGTTTGTTGGTTTTTCCTTTTTTCTTTGCTCTAGCTTCAACTTTAGAGCCACTCTGAGTGGGGAGATGTAAATTGGTTCCTGCTCAGTAAATGTAAATGTTTCCTCCTCAGCGCTCAGAAGGAAGCGTCCCAGTGCCTGATGTTTGTATCTTTAATGCAGCACTGGCAGAAGCCTGATAGATAGTGGAAGGATGCACGATGGGGGTGGATTGCCACTCTTATGTTCAAAACAGACACATTGTACCCTATTATTAAACAAGCCTTTATCTGTGTGTTTATGGGTCTGCTGCCGTGATAGCTCTCCAAAATATTGCACAACGATGTTTGCTCTTGTTTACCTGCTTCACAGGTTTGTGTGAGTAGTGAAGTATCCGTAAAATATGATGGCTAACATTTGTCAGTAACTTGGTTATTGCTGCCATTAAGTGGGCAGTATATATACAAGTATACATTTCAGAAATGAATGAGAAAAAGAGATGAAAAAACTGTTAAATCATTCAGATCTTGATGACTGGGACCCTGTATAACTTGGAAGAAGCCACTTGGCACTAACTGTTTCAGGAAACTCTCTGCAGGAGGCTCTGGTTTTACCCCCACTCATTTAGGAACATGGTAGAATGCTCTTTAATTTAGAATTCGAAGAGAACTAATACAGGATAAACCCCACTGAGATATTCCGTCCACTTTATATGCATGGAAATGGCAAACTAACTGTATGTGTACTGCAGCATAGGCAGGAATAAAGTGTGCCAGGTGAAGTGGCTGAGGTCTGAAGCGGTGCACTTTAAGCCTTTGGGAACATAGAAACGTTCCCAAAAAGTGGAAAAGCATTTAAAGCCTCAAGTGACTCTGTCTGGAAGGATGGTAAAAAGTTGGGAATTCCACATAAACATCTATTCAAAATAAAACTTTCAAATCTAACAAGACGAAATAAGCCTGAATATTGTTCTTTTCTATGTTGATCGGGGACTGTCAAACCGCGTCAGCCGGCTGCTCACAGGATCATCGGCTGCTTTTATGATATTCAGTCAATCCTTACGAGGGATTATGCACACACACATTGTGCAGCGGCAGAGAAACAGCTTTCAAAGGGAAATGATCATTTACGCAGGTGCAGCAATGATAGAGAGTAAAAAAGGAGCAGAGAGTAGTGGGAGAAAACAAGAGGTGTGTGCGCGTGTGTGTGGGGAGTGGGTGTGTATGTGGCGGGGGGGGGGGGGGTGTGTGTGTGGGGTGTGTGTGTGAAGGGATTAAATTCATAGATGTGTTGGGGGGGCTGCTAAAGAAGTGAAGTGTTCCATGAGAGTGAGATATCTACGAGGTGATAAAAAGGGAGGTGAATAGAAAAAAGGCAGAGTGGATTTTATTTTGGCAAAAGGAGGGGTGCACGTTCCAGCAAGCCTGCATGCACATCAAATGACACATGCGCGCGTGTGTGCGCGCGCGTGTGTGTCTCCCTCATGTACAGTACGATCATGTTGTGACAGTACAAGCGAGCGGTTGTCACCCACAAATCCTGAGCATTAGTGATGCTACTGTAGCCTGGATGCTGTCTGGACAGGGGGGCTAATCTGCAGAGAGGAAGACATAAACAGGGAATTTGAGAGGAGGTGCGGGAGAAGACGAGGAGGGGAGAATGAAACCAGCAAGAAGGAATCAAATAAGGTGACAGCTACGATAAAATGAAGAAGGATAAAATGGATGGGTGTGGTGAAGAAAGGGGGAGATGGATGGTGGAGGCTTTGGGGAGCTTAGGAATGAAAAAAAATATCTCGAAAGCTCAGGAAATACAAAAGAAAAAAGGGGAGGAAGTGAAAATGAGATCTGGCAACGAAGGCAGCATGAAAAGTAGGCAGCATCCAACAGGAGCTTGAGCCCAATGAGGAGTTGGGAAAGTTGCTCCAGATGAGACGAGGTGTGGAGAAAGCTAATCCTGAAAAAGAAGAAACCAGGCTGTCAGGCCGCCCGTCTTTCTCCACATCCTTGTCCCCAATTTTTTCTCGTCCACACTTCATACAGTCTCAGGCGAGTCCTGGATTTCATAAATAAGTCTCCTTTGAAACCGCCAATCAAACACGGAGTGAGAGCAGGTTAAAAGCTATATTTAAAGAAATACCTGTGATATTTTTTTGAGGCTCTGCTGTAATTTCTCCTCATCGAGGTTTCAGCCGCTCAGACGACTTACAGCAGCCAAATGTTGTTGCGTGGGAGTAGCTGCCAAAGTTCTGCCAAGTAGCCCAGATCACATTTACTGCCTGGCAGGAGGATCGCGCACGTTGAAGTTTGGGGCTTCATTGATTCCTGTGGCGACTCTTCCAGATGAATGGCTCTGGTCTGTGTGATATACTGTTACGCTGCACATGCGCCCTCCTGCTGAGGGTCTTGGGGCACACTATAGCAGCAAATATTCATGCAAAGCGATTTATCGTGTGATCCAGAGGGAGCATATCTAATGACCTTTCACAGAGGCATCTTGGCACGCGGAGTCAGAAGCAGAAGTGTGCTTTTGAGCGATGTTCATGGCTCTACAGTGGTAAACAAGTGGTTTGTGAAGGGTAATTTATATCAGAGACACTCATTCACAGCCACTGGAGCTACTCTGTCCATTTTTATTAATCACTGTTTTCTCTGTGGATAGTCCTCAGTTTTACAGACCTTTGCACGAGTTGGTTCATTCAGTTTCAACATGTTATAATTCTAGGTGCAAGCGCATGTGAGGATCTATATGTGTGCATTCATTTATAAGACAACGATATTCGAGGCAATTTTCACCCACTTATTAGTACCCTTCAGCCGCCGCCTTCATTCATCCACTATCACGCACACAAGAAACGACGCTGGAGTAATGATCAGCTCTGAGAGTGACTTGAATTATTCATAGACTCTTATTGTGTGGTGTAATTACACTGTTTCATCCTGTGCATTTTGAGTGTGTGATATACGTGGTGCGGTGATTATTTAAGGAAAGAAGTGAGAGCTGTGTAAAGGTGCGCTTGGTGAAGCAGCATCACAAGTTCTGCTGGAGAAAACTTCGAGTCCCTCCTCACTATGCTGAACTTTTGTTTCTTTATTTGTTCCCAAAGAGATAAACACAATAAAACTATACTCAGAAAAATGCAAAGACAAAGCTGAATTTCTCTCCACATCGATATTCTCCAAATATCAATGACATCTTCCCGCTTTCGTCCTGCAACAAAAGCATCCGGTAACAAAGCGTGGAGAGTAAACGCCGCGCTCTGATGTGTCACCACCGATGGGAGCTTTTTTCTTTTTGCTGGCATTGAGAAAGATGGAGGTTTGTCCTCATCATCCAGTGAAAGTCCTGCACAGTACCCCTCAGGTTTGTCTGACCCATTTCACCCCCCCCCCCCACCCCCCCACCCATGTAGTTTCTCCATAAAGGCTGATGCAGTCGCTACCTGTCAGCACACTCATTGATCTCGTCACTTCCAATCCAAGGATCAGCATCAAATCAATGAAGAGGGCAACAGTCTCTGCAGCTTTATTCGAGTTGAAAGGGATTTGTTTGATGCCCATTAATTTTCCACTGTTGTCATCAGGCTGTTTGGCCAACAGGAGGCAATTTAGGGTTGACATGTTCACCTGAGTTAGTGCTGACAGGTAAGGTGACAGATTTATGGGTGTAGATGCAATAAAGGAGCTGTGGGATTTAGTCTTTACCTGGTTCAAGTTACTGAAATGGTGATATGTGACATACAGGTTGGTGTCAGAGACTGTAGTTTTCATCTGAGGTGAATTTGTAGCGTTCTGCACTTCTTCATGCCTGGCTTAGTGCTCTGATCTTTTTAAAATATAGATTGAACCAGTCAAATTCTCAGCTTCCACGGCTGCTGTCACCATTTTTAACAGACCACTGCCCACATCACCCAGAGTCTGGAAACCCTTCGGATTCCCTGCGGGAGTCATTGGATTTCATTGTAAGATCAAGCACATCAGAAGATCCCGTTTGTCACATCATTTTTCCATGAAAATGCATCTGATCTGAGAATTTGACTGGTGCTCTTTTCTTTAACATGCATCTTCTGGAACCTTTTTCTAGTTCAGGGTTGAACCGCTAGCCCTTTTTACAGAAAGTTCACGCTCAGCAGCAACACAACGCTCATTCTGTCAGCAGCAGCTAAGACACGAGAAACTAATGAGACATAAAACACAAGCAGCAGCACAAGCAGAAGCAAAGCTGACAAAAAGCTAAAAGTAGAAGCTGAGATTTCTGTCACAATTACCCGATAACTCCTGTGAAGCACCTTCACACAGATATTACTGCTCAGCCAGGTCTGGCACATGTCAAGTCAGATGTGAAGTGTACATCAAACACTTCTGATGTGACAAAAGTAAAAAGGGCTACTCACTTTATTCTGCATTAACTGGTGGAAGGAAATAAACTGCTTGTTTGAGCCACATGTAAATTATTTGTAGTCATTCTCAGATATACTGGAATATATTTAAATTTGTTTTAATTGACGCATTGATTTTGCTTTCAGTTCCAGCTCCAAGAAGACTGCGTTTCAAAGTGCTGAGCTCAAGCAAACTCCTTATTTCCTGGAAAGAGCCCAAAGGAGACTTTGACAGCTATCTGTTCCTCTACAACAGTGTACCAGGTAGGATCATTCAGCAACACATACACTTGTAGAACATGTTGATGGAAGGATTCAATTATGCAATGTTTTTTTTGGGGGGGGGAGGGGCTGTCAGAAAGGCACAGCAATTTAGTCCTTATCAGTTTTAATTTGAAGGATTTGAGGAAGAGGCTCCTCAGAGCTGTGGAAGTCTCACAGTCCTTCCTTCAACTCTGCCAAGTTAGAGACAAAGTGTTTCCTGGAGTGTGTCAGCAGATTTGAAAATGCAGGGCTGATAGGAAGCAGAGATGACAGGACCTACAGCTTGACAGAGTTCAGTCAGGGACGGGCGAAAGCAAGGGCATCCTTAGCAGTTGCTCATTCAGCATTTAACTTCATTATCGCCGGGTGGTCGTGTGGGTATGATGGATGTCTGACATCCGGCTTTTTTCCCCCTTTTTTACGAGTAACCGATGATTACACAGACGCAGGGCATGACCTCGTCTCTTTCTTGGTGTGCGGAACAAAGTCGGTAATCACCCCACTTCTCACTGATGTCCCCTTTTTTCAGCAATCACAGCGAACCTTCCTCCACAGTCTCTCATTCACATCAGTTCCTGAGCCTTCCTGCATGCATTTATTCAGTTTTAAAGCAGCGCTGAACACAGCAGAAAATTATTTCACAGCTGCCGTAAAAATGAATTAAAAAGAAAGACTCAGTGCAATTCTCACTTGCCAGAGAAGAATAGAGTCAGATCATGGCGATTAAAGCAGTGCAATCAGAGATGTCCTTGTTGCATGGGTTTCATAAGGACAAAGACCTGTCCTCTCTTCTGAGGTACTGCCCATCTAAGTCATAATAAGAACATAATGGGCTGATGAATTATATGACAGATGCCATGGTGACAGGAAAAAGACATTTGATAATATTCCATCCATTTGGCTGTTAATAGGACTCACTAATCAGGGTCGCAATTAGAGTTTTTAGAAATAATTTAATTAATTTGGCCTTAAATTCAATCTAGCGAAACAAGATTGTAACTATAACCACCAGGGGGCGATCGCGACGTGCTGAGGCGTGTACCTAATTATCGTGGGTGTAATTATCTCAGGTACCGACAGGGGGCAGCGACGAGCCCAAACCGCACTCGGAAACATATTCGTGAAACACTTCAAAGGTACGATACAGCTTTCATAAACTTCCCAGTTAAGTTCCCAAATAAAGCGGCCAAAGTTTTATGATTAAGGAGTTTACTTTCCAAAGTTAGGACTGATTATTTGTTGCCCTTGCATTTAACAGCGTCCCAACACGTAGTGTCATTGTTGCTAATGCTGGGAAGTGCTAAAGAGGCGACTTTCACATCACCGTGCATGGCCATCAATATAGGATGTAACACTTGTTGCACTTACTAAATTAAGTTTTTAATTAATAGCAACATTAATGTCTTTATTTTTGGGCGGGCCTGTGTTTCCTCCCTTAACCTGCTGTCCTAACCAGTGGGCTCTTCCCTCCACTGAGGGTGTCATTAGTCACCTCACTGGGGGCCAGGGGCCAGGAGAGCTGAGGAAGCACACGAGACACCTTTATCGATGGCTGTATCGATTGCAGGGTCAGCAAAAGGTTGAAATAAAGCGATAATGTGACCCTTTGGCCCGTTAATGATTTAGTGCTACAGAGATGACACACAGGTACACTCCAAAGAACATATTTTAGGGGCAAATTATTTTCCTCCACTGAGTCGACTGCTTTTACCAACAAGTGTCACCAACACTATCAATCAGGGGGTTAGGATACGCTCTTCATGGGTTTTTCCTGATTATGTTATATGTGCTACACTATCCCACACATAATAATATATTATGACCCCGAACATGATGTGGGACGTTAGAATTGAAAATATTAACCGGCTCCTCTGTGGAAATAAACTCCTAATGGTTCGTTTATGTGAGGATCTGATCGTGCTGGCTGACCATTGATCTTCATTTCTGTTTTCCAGGTGGGCAGCAGAGGGAGATCATAGTATCTAAATCTGACACGAAGGTGTTGATAACAGACTTCAACCCCTCTAAGGATTATATTGTCAGTGTGAGCGCTGTCAGCGGCACTGTGCAGAGCAGACCCCTCCAGGGGAGGTATAAAGGTATACATCTTTCCTCCTATTTCTGATTTATTTGTATCAATTTCTCCATTATAGGTTTTATCTTGATATACCCTTATCTAAGCATTGTCCTTATTAGAGGACAAATTCTCTTTAAGAACTCAAAAATAACAATTTCTTCCTTTTGTGATGAATCTCCCTCTGCAGCTGAAGGAGGTGAGAATGCAGGTGGAGGCAAGACTGAGCCCCAAAGGCAGGCAGAATCAGTTGCACCTCCTGAGGATGCCAACGAGATCGTTGGAGGTAGGACGAATGCATGCAAACACTATTTCCAGAAGAGGATGCTCACATAGGCAGAATTATGCCCAGGTGCTGGTGTCGCCGTTGGATTGTTGCTGGGTCAAACCCCCCCCCCAAAATATTTCAGTTTGAGAGTCAAACTCACCAGGATTTCCAGCAATACAGCAGTCTGTTTACCCAAGTAATGATGTCCAAATCACCTCTGTGGTGCTTTGTGGAAAAAAGGGACACTGCGTCGTACAGAAGGAGACGGTGATATTAGCGGACGAATGACCCACACCATCCATTTGTGCCTCTGCGGTCGCCCATTAATCTGAGCTCCATTCCTCAGCATGACCGTCTGGCTTTTCTGTTTGCTATCGTAACCAAGTTCTTTTGGTTGGCAGTGTTCATGTCCTCACATTTAAATGTCCAATATTTCAACCTGCAGTGAAATGCGAGAAAAGAAAAGACGCCATTCACTGTCGGCTTGCGAGTATATGTGTCTGTTCACTGAGAGACCGCCCGCCGTTGATGTCTTTGCCATAAATGCCGCTGCTGCGGGGAGTCTTTGGCTATAGACCCTTCTGTGTGTGATGTGGCTTGCTGTGTAAGGTCAGGTGTGTATTACAGAAAAGCGAAACCTGTCATTTTGCAGACATGAGGCTGAAACTGATGAACGTCTCACAGCTGCTGAAGTGTTACAGTTCCTAAACAATCGCACAGGTTGTATCAGTTCAAATCTCCTGCATTTTTATGTATATATGTTTTTTTTGCAGAGTGATTATTTCTGAATATAGTTATCACCACAGTTATGCTATGCTCTGATTTTTATAGGCCACAACCCACATATAATATTTGTGCACGCTAGATGAGCCCTGGAATGCATTTAGTGTTTAGTACTGAATGGCCCTGTTGGAAAAGGACACACGCTCACACATAATTGAGAGAGAGAGAGAGCAATTAGACATGTTATAAAACTTATTTACAGCCCATTTGCATCCTTGAATGCATAATAATTTGGCATGATGTTAGTGAATCGGCGAATTTAATTTTGTCTCCAGTCTCTGGTAACACTGGAGATGTTCAGTGTCCAAACTGAGCGGCTGCGCTATTCACAATAAAGAATGTAGGAAGGCATCTTTATCAGATATGACAAATAAATAGAAAACAAAAACAGCCTTCTTCTGAAGTGAAGAACATTCCTCTGTTGGGCACCTGCCACAGATGTTCTTATGGATTAGGTGTCAGAAATCGATTTAGTGGCAATATTGTAACATTTTAATTCAGGCGGCGCATTAATCTTTACAGATTGTGTGACCTTTAGAGATGCTTGTTTATGGAACGCTAAATTATTATTTTATTCTGTGGTCAACCTCTCGCCAAGCTTTGGAATATATTTTATCTCCGATATTCATAACTGCAGAGACAAATATCAACCCCTCACCTGGATAGTTTGACCTGACATGAAACAATAAACTCTGCACTTACACACACACACACACACACACACACACACACACACACACACACACACACACACACACACACACACACACACATTCCAGTGTTTGATGCTCTTCATCTTCCTCCCTCCTCCTCCTCTTCTTCCTGTCAGTGCTTAGATTAAACGCTGGATTTCCTTCGGTCTGCTGTTATCAGGAGCACCCTTAATTTGTGGCTGTAGTGGTGACCTTGCTTGGCGTTCTGCCCCCTACCTGTTAAAGATTGTGATAATATCCTGTGTTTTTGCCTTGATTGTGCATTCGCCAGCGTGGGTGTTCAGTGTGTGCTGCTTTGTGTGCTGTAGTACGGTAGCTTTTTATTGCTGTCCTGTGACTGTCTCCCTTTATCTTCCTCTCATCCTGCCCTGCATGTATGTGTATTTATGTTCTATAGCGATAAATCCAGTGTTCCATAGAGCTACAGAGCAATGTTGTTGTATGCAATCCCCATTCGTGGGTGTGTGTGTGTGTGTGTGTGTGTGTGTGTGTGTGTTATCATTGCTAACCATGTACATCACTGCATGTTCATTGAGTGGCTGGGATTTATGCCTGAACGTGTTTATAAGATTTTCTTTTTTGTGAACAGCTCGCTCAAACACTCGTCTCGGTTTGTGTCCATTTTTGGCAGAGGGCTCTTTTTGGTGAGCATGCAAGCAAGAAGCTTAGACACGTGTTTGCTCGATCTTTTTGTATGGACAGGCGCGTTCTTTTTACAAAGAACCAGCATTTTCAGCCATGGAGCAGAGTTATTGCAGCAAGTTGTAAGGTTTTTCTCACTTATAAAAGTGCTTCTTCTGGAAACACAGCAGAGGTCATTTCTGTCTGGCCTTGGACTATTAATGAGTGACTGGTCTGGTTCTGGGATAGCAGAAAAGGTTTTGATGGCAGTTTTAGGCAGAACTTTCCAGCACTGATGACAACACAAGTGTTGTTCTCGGTCCATCCTTAAACAGTTTATGATTTAAAGCATTGGTCAGAGAGCACCAGGTCAAACTCTCAGTTTGAATAGAAATGTAGTGTATTCTCACAGATCCGAGCAGTAGATTTTGCTGCTCACTGCGGGAAATGTTTCAAATTCCTTTTCTCCTTGAATCAGTGAGTGGAACCGTCTGACTTTTTCTTTTTGCTGTGTCATTGTCTGCGGAGAAAGGCAGGATAAATAGAACCGCATGATCAAACAAGGCAAAAAAAAAGAAACCCACAAAGACTGTACAGTGTAGATCGGAGTATGACTTCAAATTTAAATAATTGTCATTGCAAAGCAATTCAAGCTCATGAATTCACTTCTGTGAAATGTCAGAGTGTCACTTAAAGTTATTTCTTCACTGTGAGGAAATTCAGTTAGCATATGTTTCATCCTTCAGTTGTGTTATTAAAATCTAATTTCAGCCCTTAAGGGAAGGATTTTCTTAGATGGCTTCTGAAGACCTGCAGAAGTTTGCTGGATGCGGGGGTGCGAGGCCCAGTAATGCAATAAAGCTACGATAAGATCGTGGTTGGTCTGGCTCGGAAGTTTGCTCGCCTCGTTTGCTCGACAGATGTCGATGCGATGGAGTAGGAGACCAGTCCGGTCCGTACAGACATTTTGAGAGGTTCGTCTCCTGCAATTTTCACAGTGACCAGAGCTGAAGCAAAGAGACACGATGTTTTAGAGAGCAGATCTGGAGAAATGTGGCTGCCTGGGGTCCCACATAGCCCACACAAGCCAGGGGTTAACGTCAGTCCGGGGCGAGTATCCCTTTATCAACGGAGGAATGTTAAACTTTGGCGAGACGATGTCTCGTCTGGCTCTGCATGTGCTGTCTACACACACGCGGGACGCTTCTGTTAGCCGAAAACGTTTCCTCAGCGTTTCAGAGAGGTTTGGGTGATGTTGCGGGGAAGCTGCAGACGGTTGCCCAAGGCTTCACAGCCAATGACACAGTTCTCTGTTGGTGAAGGGTTTAAATGTAACTTGAATTTAATTTGGCTCGGATTGAATCAAAGACCTATTAAATTAACCACTGTTGCATTGTTCTGTATTCTGTATTTGCTGTAATCACGTTACAGTGCAAAGCTTGTGAATGGAAGCTATTGACATGTAACGTATTTGTCCTTTACAGTAAAAAGATGCATTTGCCTGTCATTCATTCATATTTTCTTTCTGTATATCTAACAACATTTTGAGGTTAAACCTAACAAAACCCAGCGTCTTTGCTGTTTTATCTCCACTGCTGCTGGGTTTTTATCTTTTCAAAGTCAATAAAGAATTCTTCAGCCAAGAATAATAAATGCAAAAGCAAGAACAAATCCATTATTACAGGATCTTTTTGTGTTTCCATCGTAAATAGAATGTTCAAAAGTAAAAGCCGCTATTTGGACAGCTGCAGTTATAGATTAGAAGATGTGTGTGTGTGTGTGTGTGTGTATGTGTGTGTTATAGTTAGAAGATACTGCAATTCACTAGCTAATCCAGGCTTATTGCTACATTCTCCACAGCTCCCCCACCTTTAGAAAATGGCCATTTGAATTTTGACAAATATACCGTATTAAGGTGCAGACCAGAATGAGAAGATGCTGATTATTACCAACTGGACATGGATGCCAGTACGACTCGACTGATTAGACAGTTGACTCGACAAAAATTGATAAAGTAAATTAAATGAAGTGGAAATGAAGGCACGAGGATGGAGGAAAAAGTCTCCTCTTCCATCTACTATCGCCTTTTTACACACTATCATCGTCTGAGTGGAGAACTGCTACACACATGTGCTCCACACACACACACACACCACACACACACACACACACACACACACAGTGAGACAGACTCATAGGACAGATGTTAAAGTTGAACTAGAGGCCAATGAGATTCGGTTGACGCTCCCAGCTCATGACAAAGAGCAAAGACACGTTCCTTCCATCTGCTGAGGGTAAATCACCCTTTTATTTCAAACTCTTTTGAAATAGCATTGTCATTATTTCAGTTTTGGCTCAATCCGTGCATATGTCTTATACGGTATTTACCATTGTGTACACTATGGTGATTCATAGTCATCTCTTCGTATGCTCGTTTATTTTGCTTTTACTTATCGCACTGTTTGTGCAGAGGATTACCATTTAAACACAAATATCCGTTTTTATGCTAGCATTATGTTGGTTTAATTCCATCCCTCCATTTTTAATAATGCTCAGTAAGCACATCTAATACACAATAAACATACTGCATGATGACATGCAACATTGAATGCCCTTTATTTATATCGTGCCCTAGATTGCATTAAAGTCTCCCAGAAAAAGAAATGTTGCGGCAAATACACATTTTTAATATGAGCCAGTGAGCAGCGTGAAGGGCAACGGAAGGGTAGTGTGAGGGAGAAGTGTATAAGAGGATGCATTAATGTAAACCACAATGAGGGGTGAGGCGACAAAGAGGGCACAGAGAAATTGTGCTCCACAAATGCAGGTTTAATTTCCATTTGTCTTGTCTTACGCCCATCACTGGAAGTTGTGTTTTACATTTTGCTTTGGACCGCAGCCATGTGCTGAGTTATTCCATTGAGATCAATTATGAAATGTGTGTGCACGTGTGTGTGGTCTCAATGCTAGCCTGGCTTCTTTCTTTGCCCTTGACTACAGTAAAGCAGGTGGTTCATGGCTGACTTGAGCTAATTGTACAACGGTGGCTGCGTGTCTCAAATGTAGAGGTAAATTCACATCATTAGCTCCAGCTTCATCTTTGCTTCTCCATTGGACCCTGTTTTTGCTCATGAACGTCAACAGAACTTCCACGACACTCTGCCAAATTTGGGCAGCGCTGCAGGTGTTGCCCAAATGAATACAACTTTCATATGCACCCAATTGCCATGTCATTAAATTAGAATTGTATTATTTTTCTGCACATCCGGGTTGTTTTATATTACACACTTAATTCCGTGCACAGGCTTCCCCTGGGCTTTTACGCTCTTATTCTTTCCACGTGGTTTGTCTCATGAGCTTTGTTTCCTATTCCTTTGAATCCTCTCCTCGCCTTCGTCTCAGATCTTCCCTGCTTTGTGAGCCCAGTATTTGTGGTTGCTCAAACACAGCAGACCTTGACCCTGTTGTTGGCGCTGCTCGTTTAGGACGGTAAAATCAACCACATCCCCATATTTTCGAGAAAGGCTCATTCAGTGGTCAGAAGAATGCGGTTCGGTGGTTGACATCATTTGTGTAACATAGACAAATTCTAGCTTTGCATGCTTTTCCAGGATTGTCCGGGGGCTCGGAATAACTAGTTTAGCAGCAGGAAGTTGGACTGAGAATATTTCCTGATTGTGTCACAGCAGCAGTTGGATTTAGCTGACCTGTACTACCATAGCAACATGTGCTAAAAGATACTAAGATGTGATAAAGGCTTGACTGTTGAAAACGGTGTTAAGTTTGTCAATTCTGATTGTATATTATTCAATAGAATAATATACAAACACACTTTAGTTTGATTCATATTCTGAGTCATTTGAAATCTTTAAGTCATAGTCTAACACAAATATCACAAGAGATTTAGTCACTTAAATCTATAGTGGATTTAGTCGACTAGAATGTATATCCAGAATTTCCATTCATTAGAAATACCCAACAATTATGGTTGAATAGCAACTGCTAGTCTAGAATCCCTCCGTATATGGAACAGCAACCAATCTCTCTGCTCTAAACATTAAAGCTGTATTTCTGGATGAGGGGGCTGCAGATGTTGCTTCCAGTTGGTGTTTTTCCCTCTGATTTTTGCTCCACACGGAGCGTCCTGTTGTCCTCGCTGTCACGTTCTTCGTCTTAGTTGTAAAGCCTGCGCTGACATTTCTGTTTTCTTCATGACACATCCCTTTGCACTCGGACCACGTAGTAGAGTTGCTTCTAACGACTCGGTTGAAGCCAGTTTTGAATCCGGTGCTCTTCTTCCGGAGAGATCCTTCCCTTCCCTCACGAAATGATTTCGTCCGGATCTCTTCTCCATTCAGCCCTCCCCAATATTTCCCTCTCCTTTTGATTCAATTACTATTTTGTCATATTTTGTCAAAGTCTTCTTCATTGTAGCTGACTTTTTAGTTCGCGTTTGTTCGGTTTTCTTCGGTGAAAAAGGTTTGTTGGCGATTATTTTTCTTCATACTCTTTATAAAAAAAATAAACGCTGCTTAGAAACGAGTGTGAGTGTGAATCAGAAAGTGAGATTAGACAAAGCTCAAACAGCAAAGGAGGAACTGTGTGGTGGATGTGTTAGGTCATGTTTTACGCTCTGCATACATATGGAATCGGCACTCTTAGAACCTGGTAGAACCCAAGACAGTGGATTAAAGATCAGCACAGGCAGAAGAGTCTCTGGTTGAATGACACAGACCGTCTATAAGATCTGTCGGCTTACATTTTAAAACCCAGCAGATCTCTCTCTCTCTCTTTCTCTATCTCTCTCTCGGTTACACACACACACACACACACACACACACACACAACACACACACAGCAGTGCAGACTCACATGCACTCAAACCATCAGGCACACAAACTCTCACGTAGGCCTGCAGGTCTCAGAGATGAATATGAATGTTTGTGCCTGGCTGAGTTGGAGCTCTGCTGAGAGCCACTGAGCTAACAACAGGTGTATCAATGTGCTGCCTGTCTGTCCTGATTGAATAAATGGGCCAATAAAACAAAGAAAATATTGTTTGTGGAACATTTCTGTAGCGGTGTTCCTGTAAAGAAGCAATCTTAGACTGGATAGAGGTAAGCGGGGGTTTGCCCTCTGCAGTTCCTATGGTTTTATTTCTCAAAAACAGGTTTGTTTCTCAGCAGTTGACAGTAAACTTTGACCCTTTTACCTTTCAGCTCCAGACCTGAACAAATACTACTAGAATGACATCAGTGTGAGTTGATGAATTTAAATATTTCAGGTTATTTTGAAGCAGTAATGGAGCAGTTGATCTGGAATAAATACTAAATACTCACAAGCTAAAATGGATCACATATTAGACATCATCACAGGATGTGAATTACAATCACTCAAATTGCAAGTAATTTTGTGAAGCCATAAGCCTTTTTTTAAAAGAGTCTGTGGCTCAATGTGATGGTTTCTGTGAAAAATACGTGATAAGAAAAGTAATGAGATCGTTGTAATGACTCGATTCATAGACCCATCATCTATTAATTGTATTTACAGATGTTAACTTTATTATGTGGTTTTGGGTTTTATTTATTCCTATCTTTTTCAATACTATCTGCAGTCGGTCTGGCAGAACTCCCAGCAAACACACCCACACAGGAGCAGATAAAACAGACAGGATCAGGCTGTATCGGTTTCAGGTAGTAATTTTGAACAATAGGACAACATCAAACTGCCTATGGGCAGACATTAGATTATTCACAAATCACAGCAGGTATGAAAATGGCCCCTTGTTATTCATTCTGCAATGATATAATAAGGTAAAAACATGCTCCCCCTGCATCATATTAAATCAATCCACTAAAGAGTTTTCTATTGTAAAATTAATCGAGCCATCAACCATAAAATTGCATTGGACTTAAAAAGGGAAAAAAGGTCCAAGTGCTAACAACTGGTCTTGTCTTGGAGTTGAATACCTCTTCAAAAAGATAAGGGACAGGTTCTCGGTGATGGTGGAACTGCTGCTGTGCCATTAATCTGCATGTCGGTCAGCATTAACCAGAGCCTCTAACACAGACACAGCGGCTGCGGAAATAAAACCCAACTAGCAAGAGATTGGTGTGACAGCACACTCCGCTGATCCTCCCGCTATATATGGTCCAGTGATAAATGTGAGCCAGCAGGAAAGAGCTCCTGCTAATGAAATCTGTGACACTTGTCCTGGGAAAGTTTTAAGCTGACAGCATGTGATTAAAGGCATGCTGTACATACACTTCGGTTTACCACCTCTCTGTTGGTTACTATTGTGCCATGTCTGTCTACACTCTGGGTTGCAGCCAGTTAACGGTGGCGTCTGACAGTGCGCTCCCATATTTTACCTCCATTTTCCTCTCCCATGCAAGTTAATTCAATTGTAACGCAGCCACTTATTTTTTTTCTCTCCTCACAGCTCTGCACACTGGGCTCGGGTGTAAAACACGGCAGCCTGCTCTGTCACAGACGCCAGGTGGACGGTCTGTCCGATCGCGTGCTTGCGGGCCAATTCTGCATTGTGTTTTCCCAATTATGCGCTTAGTTAAAAAGGTTTAATGATGACTGCGCCTCCTCTAATCAAGTCTCTCTATGCAAATATAGGGTTCAGATGTAGTTCAAGCAGCCGTTTGCAAACATTAAATATACAGTATGTTACAAATCTGCTGATTCAGCTCCATTATGAACGTTTGGGCAGTAGTAGCTTGTTTGTTTGAGTTCTGCATTGTTAACATTGGCTCAGTTTGACTCGCCTACTGGTCTGTCTTCAGCAGAGCGGAGCCGATCCAGTAAAGCTGTGCTGTGAAACAAAAATGTGCTTGTTTGTCTTTTAGATTTTTTTAGAGTTAAAATATTGAGTAGAATTAATATACATGTGAGCTTTTGGCCTAAAGGAGAAAAAGAACATTTACTGGTATGTGATAGGAAGAGAGGTCCTTAGTGAATTATGAAGTGGGTTGCTGAAAGTTCCACAGACGTGCCAGTATGTCTCTTGGCAAGTAAGAAAAAGAAAAGCAAGAGCCAAAAAAGAGTAACCAAAGACTGACAAGAGTTGCTAGTCTTTATCTGCAGTATTTGATCAAACAACAAACACAGTGGGTGTCATTTTTCCCCCCTTTGCTTTCACACCATCCCTCCCTACATGAGCGCACAGCTCCCCACTGTTCCCCCGATAACTATGGCTAAGGTGTTAGATGAGATGAGAAGGCACAAAGGGAAGATGAGGACAAAGCATGGAGAATATCACATGGGTCTGGAAGGAGCATAAGGGCTGAGTAGTCTTGTGTTGAGGCAGAGAGGGGTTCAACAGCTGTGAACTTGTGTTCCTTTTCTATCTCTTCTCGCCTGACTAGACTCTGCTTTCTGGGTGTATATCTAATTTACAGTAGCTGTGACATTATTGCCTGTGGTGTTTGATTTTTGGATTTGTTTCTAGTGAAAGTGACAAGATGTTATGCAAGATTCTTAGATTATATATATTATAAGATCCATTTATAATTATAAACAACTATATCATAGTCTGTTTGATATTGTGGCAAAATAAAAGGGGGTTTTGAAAGTGTGGAGGCTGTGAATACGTTGTAGCCATGTGACTCCCACACTGGAACAGGACAGTCGGACAAAAGCTGTAATCTGTGTAAACACGGGCCACTGGCTGGAATGAGGTGTGTTCCAGCATTGAGAGCTCTCCCCACTCTCTGTTGTGGCCAGTAATCCCAGCTCTGATCATCTAAATGTGGCTGTTACAAACTTTCTGTAAAATTTATTCACAGGACGATGTGGTTTAATTTAGTGTTAATAATTTACTTGGGATGGCCAAGGTCTACAACCCTGCCTGAATCAATGCAATCTAACAATATTATTAATGCTAGCAAATTTTAAAACATTTATTTTTATAAAATATATACTTTTAATGAGCTCTGAAATAAATCATATGGTCGAGACATTTGCTGCTTTTGCCAACAATTGAGATCTTTGCTACAATAAGAGGGAAACCTAAATTATGCACACGTTTTTAAAATTAAAAATAAATGGAAAGAATCATCATCTATTTGTGATTTATGAAAATACACCAGTTAAAAGGTATTTTGTATTGAGCTCATGGTCTCTCTTCTATCTTCATACCAATCCCGATATAGCCTCTTGTAGCTTAGATGTCCTCATCCTTTATGGGCCTTCATTACTTCGTTTATTTATGTAGAATCGTGAAAATTGTACTTCCTGAAGTAGAATTCTCCTGAAACGCCACCAGCAGGTTTTCATCAACCTTGTTAGCCCCTTAAGTCTCCTTTGGCTGGCATCTGTAGCAGATGGATAGTTCAAACAGTCAGACAGACAGAGACGGCTGACAGAAGGCTCTGTCTGGAAAAATCACTTCTTGAAATTAAAGTCTTATCATTATTTTGAAATTTGGTGCTGACACGGTGTTGGCCAGAGTTCAATAGAATTCCAATTATCTGGACCAGCTAATAGGAAATGAACAGGTATTGAAGAATTTCCATGGTGACGGTCAAAGAGTCAAATGCAATTATTACGACAACCAGTGCTGAGTCTAAGGGTTGATGTATAGTGCGTCAGCTGGCTGGATAGGCTTTTAACCTTTTAAATGAATATACATTTGAGGACAGCAATGAAGAATGATGATTGATTTAGACTTTTATTTTAATGCTTTTCATGCATTCAGACACAGATGTTAGGGTTTGTCAGCAGTACGTGGACAAATTTATAGTTTTAGAAATAAACAGCTATGGTATTCTGATAAATTAACTAGGGAAAGTGTGTATGAGCATGGAGTTTCTTTCCAGTTCAACTAATTTAACTAAACATTGTTTAGTTTTATAGGAAGCTTATATTGAAAGCATGTATTGTGTAATTTGCTAAAAATTGTTTTCTACATTTTTTGTACGTGTGTTTTAAATAATAAAGAAAGTTTGAACTCTGAAGAGTGAGTTGTGTTTTTTGGGGGGGGGGGTTTGTTTGTGCATTCTAAATTTTGACTGAGGAAAAAAAACATAATCATTTTATTTAATATTTATTTTATTTAGAATGTATTATGCAACACGCCTCAGGTTTTTGAAATCAGTTTCTGTTTTCCTCTTTCTTTTTAGTTGATCAGTTTGTGTGCCGCACTGAGGCCATTGCAGACATTGTGATCTTGGTGGACGGATCCTGGAGCATCGGCCGGCTCAACTTCCGTTTGGTCCGCATGTTCCTGGAAAACCTTGTAGATGCCTTCGATGTCGGCATTGATAAAACAAGGATAGGTGGGTATCTGCTGCTACTTTCCATCGTGGACAGATGGGTGAGCCTTGGAAGCTGTATGCCCTCCTAATGTTTGTGTAAATTGAGTTTCCTTAATACACGTATATGAATTTTTCATGTGTTTGTGGGTTTGTAGGTCTAGCCCAGTACAGTGGTGATCCCAGGATTGAGTGGCATCTAAATGCCTATTCCACTAAAGATGCTGTCATTGATGCTGTCAGGAACCTGCCTTACAAAGGTGGAAACACTCTCACAGGTGCGGAAAGAGCTACCCTCATATGACTTACTCCCCTCCCACTATTACCGTACAGCTCCTGTTCTTATTTTCCCTTTTCTCTTTTCTGAGATCATTTTCTCTCTTTAATCATTTTGTTCTTCTTCGTTACCACCTCCCTCCCTCCGTTACCCTTGCACACATTACTTTCTCCTCTTTCCCTGTCTCCAGGACTCGCTTTAAACTTTATCTTGGAGAACTGCTTTAAGCCTGAATCTGGCTCACGGGAGGGGTTGCCCAAGATCGGGATCCTCATCACCGATGGGAAGTCTCAGGATGATGTCATACCCCCCGCTGAAAGCCTGCGAAATGCTGGCATTGAGCTGTTTGCTATTGGTAAGTCTAAAAACACCGTGAACACCGTGAACACACTGAAACACTCCCATGTCAACAAAACTAACTGTCTGATATTTGCTCTTTCCACTCCAGGTGTAAAGAATGCTGATGAAAATGAATTGCAGTCAATTGCCTCACCGCCCGAAGATACTCACGTGTATAATGTGGCTGATTTCAATGTCATGAATTCAATAGTGGAGGGACTGACCAGAACAGTGTGTGAACAAGTGGTGCAGCAAGACAAGGAGATAAAGCAGAGTAAGGGGTCAATAGGGTGGGGAGGATGAGAAGCTGTTTAGCATGAATAATATCTTTATGCACTTGAGAGTCAACTGCTCCACAGCAGCATCCAAATGAAGCTACAGAGAAACATTTGAGGTCAAGATTGATTAATTTCCCTCTGGCTGATGTGACTTTGAATGGCTGAAGACGAAGTGAAGTAAAACTGGCTTTAAACACAATAACAACCCCATAAGAATGAGTTTCTTTCTATCCTTATTTTTATGTGCAGTGTCAGAACACACAGCAGAAACTGTCGGGGCGCCACTTGAACTGGTGACCTCAGAAGTGACGGCGCAAAACTTTCGGGTTTCGTGGAGCCCCGCCCCTGGAAAAGTGGAAAAATACAGAGTGGTTTATTACGCTGCTCGAGGAGGAGAACCACATGAGGTGCTGTATTGACTATGTTTTTCTTTACAAAGGCTACAAAATACCTTTAAGTTTATAGAGGAAAAGCTGAGGGCGTAAACAACCAATAGAAACACATTCATCACCGTATAAAACTAAGAAATATTTGTGTCATCGCAAGATGTGCCCGTGTAGCCGGAGAGGTGTTTAGGCCTGAATGCACTCTATTTTCCATTATATTTACTGCACCAGTGGGAGACTCGGGCCTGAGGCCACCTGAGCATCATATGGATTGTTCTCAGGTTTAGTCTGGGATGCTGCAGGCATCATTCATTCAGTTTTCTAGCTTTTATCCGTTTGTTCACAACTCCCCTCCGCATCTCTGTAGACAGCTGAATCTCGACCCTACTTGATATTTCCAGCACATTTTACCACAGAAACTATTAAATCTATTGCTTAGAGGGGGCTTTCAGGGACCAGATGGTCTGGACCAGCATGTGAGAACACCTTTCCAGCTGGCTCCTCTCAAACTGAATCTGTATCACAACTGTCATCCGTTTAGATCAGAATGAAAAATATAGTTTTGCTTTAGACCCTTGTGCTTTATTGCATTCAGTAAATTATTTGTTTTTGCCTCTCCTACCATTCTTTCAATCTTCCTCCATTGTCCTGTCTCATTTTTCTTCTTCCCCTATTTACTGACACTCTTTATATTTTCCTGCCATTGTTATTTTCCTTTTCTTCCATCCATCCACACACCCAATTTCTCTTTTATTCAATCTGTCTTTAACGGCCCTCTCCCTTCCTGCTCCCACTCCCCTTACCCCAGGCGGTTGTGGATGGTAGTGAGACGTCGGTGGTGTTAGGCCATCTCAGTTCGCTGACGGAGTACCAGCTGGCTGTGTTTGCTGTCTATGCAAACGAGGCGAGCGAAGCTCTGAGAGGATCAGAAACAACATGTACGTTTGCAGTATCAGAGATCAAAATGCAATAGTGGCATGAGACCTGCACTTGTTAAACCAGACAAATATCTGTTCAACACTGAATCCTGATGCAACATTAGTTCATGAATCGCAGACTTTGTGTGCAGTTACGTGTATGTGGTTAAGTGGTCTTTGATTGAAGTCTTTGTGTGTGAGTGTAGTGGCTCTTCCCTCTGTGACGGGTCTCCAGTTGCTTGATGTGACTCACACTACCATGAAAGCAACATGGGACAGTGTTGAAGGAGCCTCTGGATACATGTTGCTGTATGGACCACTTATAGAAGATGGACAACTGAATGAAAAGGAGGTATTAAGCCTTTCATGTATGAATTATGAGAAGCTTTGCCAAGATTTTAACTGGCCATCAACTGGCACTTCATATACAACAGAACAGCTTTGGAATCCCTGTTCACTATAGTGACCTCTATGCATGAAAGGGTTAAAACAAAAAGATACAGATTGCACTTAAATGCTGCATTTGTTTGTGCCTCATCTTTTTATTTCATGAATGGAATCTATTTATCTGTAGATCAAGTTACCTGATGCTGTGACGCAGCTGGAACTTCAAGGTTTGAACCCTCAAACCGAATACACTGTCACTGTTTATGCCATGTATGGAGATGAAGCCAGCGACCCCATGACCAGCCAGGAAACTACATGTGAGTACTTTAGATAGAACAGCATGCAATTTTCAGCTTTGGTTTCTTTTGAAGTCCCTCATTCTGAGCATTTATCAACCCATCATCCTAAATTCACATCTCCCTGAAGATCTGAAGATCAGACAAGAGTTCAAAACTCAGGCTGGAGAGCCCGAACCTCAAAGCACAAAGACATGGCAGCACAACAAACGCTTTCTTCTCCTTGTTTTTAGTGCCGCTGAATCCTCCCAGCAACCTCCAGTTCTCAGACATCACTCACAAATCTGCCCACATTAGCTGGGACCCTGCATTCCCAGCGGTCAAAGGGTACCGCATCATGTGGGTCAAGACAGACGGGCTAGTCATGGAAGAGGTGTGTGTGTGGTGTTTGTGTCTGTGTATCTACTTTAATAAAATGTTATCAGCTGATTCTATAATACACCACAAGATAAAAAAGCAATTTAAACATAAATCAATGTGGAATCTACTTGTGAATTATATCGTGGCGTGTCAGACACCAGCTATTTTTATCAATAGTCTTATTACAGACACAATAGACGATGTACTTATGCATTGTAGTGCAATTGTGCTCTCTTGTCTGTCTGCTGTGTAGGTGATGGTTGGAAATGTGAACTCCTATGACCTCAGCAATTTGATGTCTTTGACGGAGTACTCAGTGGCCATCTCTGCTCTGTACAGCGAAGGGCAGTCGGAGCCTCTCACAGACGGATTCACGACCAGTAAGAATAGACTGTGTTTTTGTTTATACGTGGAATAACAAAATAATGTTGCCATGCACAATAGTGTAGTAGAGTGCACCAAAGTGCTGTGTAGTGTAGTGTAGTTATTCTGAGGTCTTCTACTATCATCTGTGTTTTACTTCCTTATCAGTGTTTCATCTGAAGACAAATTTGTCTCATTTTCGAGAAAATAATTACATCAGTCCTTTTATAAGGCACACCATTTCCTTCTAAATGCCACCCAGGGTTGAATTTTATTACCTCTGCTGCCCCTTATATCTCGTTGGCTGGCTGCCCATCTCATTTACACCTCAGCCAAATAGCCCAGTCACTTCAAAAGGTCATTTCACAGTCCCTTACTATTTTTGTCTGGCTAAGAGATATTGATTTTTTGACATATCTTTTTACGCAGCAAAAAACTGAGTCATCCGGAAAAAATGTATTTCAATTAGTCTGCTCACTTAGCTATGCTGGTTATTGATTGTCCTCTGATAACATTAAGGATTTCAATGCAAATAAGTCATTGTAAAATTTCTTATTTTCATTTGAAGTGTAAGATTTTAGAAGACTGTATTGGCTGTCAACACAGAGGGCATTTGTGCTAAAGTAAGAGAAGATTTTCCTCTTGAAGCTTTTGATGTCGGCATCAAACGCATATTGTTCCATAATCTGAGCTTCTCATGTTATTCTTGAGATTGCTACAGCAAAAATCATCCAAAATGACCTGTTATTGCAAAGCTTAAATTGTTGATCCTAGCTTTTAATTATGATGGTGTTTGGTCAGCCTGTCATTTTGCCTCCGCTTTGTAAATTATTTAAAATAGTAACATTTTTAAATGTTCTCACTGTGCTCTTACACTTATTAATATTGGTACAATATACGTAAAAGGAATTAAAAAGCTTATAGCATAATATTGAGACCACCCAAAGTGGTTTGCTCATTTCACTTTGTCAACCAAAAATAATGAAAGAACAAAACAAAGAACAAAATGCTGTGAGAGAAGCAAATAAATAGTCAATATTTAGTCCTTTGGTGACCTGAAAACAAGATTTAGATTAAATAAATAAAAACCCTAGCAGAATTTTTAACTGGAATATTTAACCAAAGTTTGACTCTCTTTTACACATCGCTGCAAGTATTGCATGCAACATTTTAGTGAAGGTTTCATCATTCTGTGCATATCTTATATCAGCCCAGCTTTCTTTAATTCAGGAAAATGGGAAAAAAACATATTTTGACTATTATAACGGAACTTGCAGCTTTACCAAAATTTGCAGTATGCATGTCTACATATGAGATAGAAGGAGAAAAGTGAATCCTAAAGACATAATCCCTCCTCTAGCTCCCGTTCCTGGCCCTTTGAACCTGCGCTCCACTGATGTAAGCACCGACAGCTTCCTGGTCATTTGGGACCACTCAGCCAATGACATCGTCCTCTACAGACTCTCATGGGCACCATCCACAGGTGGTGACACAAAGGAGGTCAGTACAATAACAGCCCACTGATTACGGTTAAGTTGCTGCTGTCAAGTGGAAATGCAACAACTAGAACAGTAAAATTTAGAAATAACGTGTTAATTGTTCAAGTGTGTGTAATTGTGTGGATTATAAGGTGTTCTCATGATTCAAGATGAAAATGATTAAAATTAGCTGTGTGCATAATATGCATGTTACAAACAATTAGCTAAGTCATTACTTTATATCTTTGGGGGGGAAAGTCAGCATTCTGACTTTTATATTTTGACGAGACAAAGAAATCTGAACTGTGTTTCTCTTATGTAGGTCGTCTTAAGTGGAAGTAATAACAGATATGTCCTGACTGGTCTGAATCCATCGACGGAGTATGAAGTCCTGTTGACGGCTGTCTTCAAAGATGAATCTGAGAGTGACACCATCTCTGTCACTGAGACAACATGTACGTTTCTTTCTTTAACTAGCAACCTCTCCAATCATTGTGGCAACTCACACAATAGCGGGCTTTTCTGGAGAAAATGTCTACTTTCAAGATCTCGGCCTGAATTTCCATAAATCTTTACCAAAGTGTCACAGAGAAAACAGTGATCACAACTGAGGTTGTATCGACTTGTCTGTCACAATTTATCTTGGAAGAAAATGGATTTTCTCATCAATATTTTACCTCTTTTTTCTGTCTAATTATCTCAACTATTGACACAGCTAGTTGTTGCCGAGTTTCTATCCAATTATCTGATTTATGTGTATTTCCCCAGTGGCCAAGACAACAACGATTGCTACCACAACCACAGGTGAGACATGTCGCAGCACACCATCTAACACAGGAGCAGTTCAGCAAGTTTTTTTCACATGTTGTTGAATCCATGTACATGCGTACAGTGGGCCACGACATAATTTGTGGGATTTCCTTCAAGAAAACTCATTGTTAAGGCAGAAAGTCTGGCCCGTTAAGTTGTGATTGCAGCTTATTCTCCTTATAGTCAGCTTGCATGAAGATCTTGAAAGGTCACCGTTGTCTGTGCACCCTTAAGTTGCCAGACATTTACCACAGTCATAACAAGATTTGGTAATTATTCCCCATTTTGCTGTAATTTTAAGGGGAGGCGGGACTCTAACCCTGCTCTTTGATGTATGCAAAGCATTGGTATTCCAGTGGGACCATCCTATGAATAACATTTTGGATTATCTTTTGTGCTTTTTCGAAGGGTGTTTGCTTGACTTTGTGGAGACTTTGAACTTCATTAAGTTGGGGCAACCCGTACACCACCTGGATTGTGTTGATATGAGCTGAAGAGTAAAACTAATTAAGTCTGAGGTTTTAAGTGCTTCCATGAAAATGATCTTTTTTTTTGGCTATAAATGAGTCAAGTCACATATTGTCTTAAAAATAAAGACAGCTATTATGGGTAGCCCAGACTGATTTTGATGCATTTAGGCTACCAGACCCAGACTGTTGGTTTCATCACCACTGTTGAAACAACAGGACAGCTGTTAAATGCTTTAACATTTCATTACAAATCAGTGCCATGCATTTTGCTTTTTGTGAGATTTTCTTTAGCATCCTGTAACTTTGATTGACAGTTGTTCAGTCCACAAATTTTGATCTTGTCATCTGTGGGGAGAAAATCTAACCGCACCAATGTTGTATTCATACGTAAAAGCTGCAGTGCATAAATCTTGTGACGTTTGCTTGTGATGTGATGCGACAGTGGTGCGTCAAGCTGTGAGAAACCTTCAGCTGAGTGATGAGACCATCGAGAGCTTAGAGGCATCATGGGAGATGAACGACCCCTACGTGGAGAACTACAGGATTTCTTACTTTGGTGACAACCACAAAGAGGAGACTGTGAGTTAATTTTTGCTTATCACACTGGTTCCTGTGATTCTGACATGCACAAATAGCTCATATGAGGGACTCGTGCCCCTTAAGAAATACCCCAAAAGTTTGCAGAAAGATATATAACACTTCTGGAACAAGTGCAGAAGTCAGTGTTGGGTCATGTGCTGTATTTAAAAAAAGGAATTACTCTTTAAGTTTGGGTACTCTCTCCTGGCCTCTCCTGTTCGAATCCCCTCACTGTGATAAGAGCCCTTGAGCTCAGTGCCATGAACTGACCCTGACTACAGACATATACACATACACACACCTTTAGCATCCTTTCCTCCCTCTATCGGCCCCCTTCCTCCAGCCTCTGCTCTCTTGCACATTCTGCTCTTCTTCTCTCTCCTCCCGTTTTAATTTCCCAACGTGTTGTCAGAGAAGCAGAAGATGGAGAGGCCATTCCAACCCAGAAGACATTCCATTATCTTTTCAGTGAGCATTTAGCTCACTGGGAGTCACAGTGGAGAGCAGCAGTGTGCAAAAGAAACAGAATGAAGTAGAAAAGGCAAAAAAATAAAAGGAGAGCTTAAAAATGGAAAGGCTACACCCCTGTCCACTGGCTATTAGATAAAGGTTGATTGTGGTCGCATCTCTTCTTTTTGTTCACCTGTCAATGCGTGTAAGACACAGATAGAGGGCAAATGAGACAGCAGGGACAGGCTCATACATGCCAGGAATCTGTGTGTTCCATTATCATGATATGGACACCTGAGATTTTTGTGGCTGTCTAATGGTTTCTCACTCTAAAACCGGTCCGAACCAGAATGACTAATTGTATACAGAGTCTTTAAGCTTGAAATCATGTCACACTGAACAAACTGTAATGCAAGAGAAACCCTCGTGCGTTTGAGTTCTAATGTCGGAGAGGATTTGCTTCTTTCTCACTGGTTATGACATGTTGTTGTTTTCAGAATGCACATTATGGAACACAACACATCACTTGTTTACTAAAATGACATAATAATAAAAAACCGGCAACAACATAGGCTGGGGAAAGGTAACCAAGACTTTTGTTAGATATTGAAGGAAAATGCATGAAGAAACACAAAAATGGCATGTGAAGGCAAACATAATATACGATCGTTTAATTAATTAATAGATTTTTCGATGCAAATTTTACTTTGTGTAATCAAAAATAAACTGCCAAGATGCTAATCACTATACAGAGCAATACATTGGGTGCTCAAGTGCAGAAAATGCGGCAGCTTAGCCAGTGGCTAATTAAAACATGGCAGCGATGGATGTTGAATCTTGCATTCTGTAAGAACTTTGTTTCAGTAAATAACCAACAAAAAAACAACTCTTGGTTTTAGTCTTCCTAGTGTGTTTGCTTGTGTAAGACTTTTATGCTAACGATCCACCTGGCTGCAATAAGCTTAGTCCCAAGTGACTCGAAGTCATTCATTGCTTTAAATGTCTCTTCTCATAACTTCTTCAAATGTTTCCGTGTGTGTGTGTGTGTGTGTGTGTGTGTGTGTGCGTGTGTGTGCGCAAATAGTTGTTAGTTCCAGGTGGTCAGAGAAGGGCAGTGCTTCGGTCATTACTGTCAGACACTCAGTATAAAGTGACGGTCACTCCGGTATACACAGATGGACAGGACGGCATCAGCACCTCAGCACTCGGCGCCACGTGTAAGACTCACTAACTTGCAATACAACAAAAATATTCTACCAAATAGTTTACCGGTGTGATTCACTTTCAGTAAGTTCCTATGGTGCAGCTCCCACACACAGAAAAAAAGAAAGCTAATTAATCCAAAAATGAAATAAATTAGATTGTTGCAGTCTGAATATTCATTTGCATTGCATTAGTTCCATGTTCATTTATATTCCTGAACGAGAATGTAAATTAAAGCCATGACAAATACCGGCGTGTTCCTAATTGTCGTAATGAAGACCATTTATAATTAAAATGGCTGCTTTCATTAATGAGACGACAATTATTTTGCTCAGGTCTAATTGATTTTCCCAAACTATTCTCTTGATTACCTCTCATGAGATCTCAGTTGTCTTCGTGTTCTACTGAAAATTAAAATGTCAGATGAAATATGTCACCTATTAAAGTGAAGGTAATCTTGAAAAGGGCCTACTTACTGGTAATAAAAACCCTTCCCAGCATAGTAATTAAGCAGAATTTATGAATATTCGTCATACACTCTGACACGCTTTTGTATTTTCTGTGTTTGAATGAACGAAAAACCTTTTGATTCATGTGATTTTGGCACTATTTAGACAAAGTATGTTGATTTATGGAGTCTATAATTGTTGAGCTTCCTTGATTTTAAATTCTAAATTGTTTTCTAGAACAAGAACAGAAAGCTGCGTATCTTTGATCCCATACATCTAATCATTGATGAAAAAAGATTTTGTCTGTAAGAGTGACAAGAAGGAGGAGACTTGGCACCTTGTTATGAAGTGGTGTGATTTACTCCGGTCCGTTATCACCTTGAACTTTATGATTGTGTCTCATTAGTGCCGCTTTTGTCTCCTGGAAATCTCCGTATATCAGAAGAGTGGTACAACCGCTTCAAGGTTACATGGGATCCACCTCAGTCACCTACAGTTGGTTACAGGATTGTTTACCAGCCCGTCTACGGTATACAAATAAGCAGCATTCTTCTTCTTTTCTTCACTTGATTGCTATTCACTTGAAAGAACTGATAATTAAGCTTTTGTTGGTGTTCAACTCTCACAATTCATCATCTCTGAAAGACAGACTAAGGCTCATGGTGTATTTCTTAGGAAAAATGTTCAGCCCTCTCACTCATGAGTAGCACACATCAAATATATAAGCACTGAGAACAGTGTTGCTTCAGTAGCTAATGTTTTGTGCCTATTTTCATCCACGTGTAAAATAGGAGCTATATTTTTAGGCTTAAATTTGAACCATGTGTTCTGAACCAGGCTAATGTTCTTAGCAATATTTCAGTTATTATTTCAGTTATTGCTTTATTTCTATTTGTTTTCTTTTATTGTTATTTACATCAGCAGCCCGTTTTAGCTCCTCTTCATTGTCTGTCTGCTCTCATGTGGTTGTTCTTAGTTCCAGAGCCAATGTTGGAGACAACAGTGGGTGAAGATGTGAACTCTGTAGTCCTTGTGAACCTGCTACCTGGGGCCGAGTACAATGTTCAGTTGACAGCGTCCTACCCTACGGGAGATAGTGAACCGCTGCTGGTGAAAGCCAAGACATGTAAGTGTCCTCATACAACCTTATTTTTACTATCCTAATTGCACAATGCTTTTCCTCGTCATGTCATTTCTTGTGTGGAAGGTAATCCTGAATTGATAACTCATCCTGATTGAAACTTAAGTCTAAATTTGCCACCAAGGACAGCATGTCTTTAGAAGGACGTGGCAGCAAAGGAAAGGAAGGAAAATGGCTATACGCTCTCAACTACTGGGACTTTAGTAGTCAGCCAGTGTGAACAATGCTTTTGCATTTAAATTTGCCGTCTGCTGGTGCAGTATGACTTAATGAAAGCTTTTCCGTCTTTTTCATCTAAAGCAAATAGACTGCGGGAGAAGGACGTAGTTAGGGAGAGATTAACTGTCAGGAGTGTGTATTTTGTACGGCTCTGTGTGCATGCATCTGTCAGTTTCTGCATTTCTCATTGTAAACCTAATCTCCTGGGAGTTCTGCATCACTGTCTATCAAAAAATGTCTTTGTAATGGTTGTCACCCGCAACTTTAGAATTGATTGTTGTCTTTTAGGCTTAGTTTCTCAGTGGCCAGAATCATCTTACCAAATTCTCATGTGCCAAATAAAAAACAGATTCTTCCTTCTTCCTGTTAAAGCTGTTTGCCTTAACTTTATAAGACAAAGTTGACAAATACAATTCAGACACAATGTGTGTACTGACAAATGCATTCATGCATAATTTAACATTCTGGGTCAGTGCTGTGCTGGAGTGCCATTCATCTCTCCTTTAATCATGCCACTGTTGCATAACTGACAACTCCTTCACACCATAATTGTCTGTCAATGATGACAGGTGATTTCATTAAAAAGAGAAAGTTTAGGTATAAAACAGACACAAGGTGTTGACAGTGCACAGATACATTAACATTTGTTGCATTGAATTAGAAAAAAAATCTTATTATTAAGGGGGCATCTGCCATCATAATCAGGAAAATACAGCCTCATATTTCCCTAGATGCGCTACATTCCATATTACATTACCAAGGGAGCCAACTTGCATCGTTGCACCAGTAAATTAAGCCTTCCAGAAAGTGGACTCAAAGTCTTGGTACCTTGAGGACCATAGCATGAAATTAAATTGTTTTCCCTCAAGAGCACTTTATGTGGTAGGCAGTGCTCTTATGTGTGCAGGGTCCACTAAAGGGTACTTCCTCAATCTGATTGTGAGAAAATGAATCAGAATACGGTGTCTGAAAATTCAGACACGCAGAAGTGAAAGTGGAAATTACTGTGGGTCTACATCCTATTCAGTTTGTGTACAGAGTCGAATGTTTGCACATATCGCCTTTACATCACACCGTCTTTTAAAAACACTTTAGCTACGAGTGCAAAGGATTTTTGTCTGACTTCCGATACTGACTTTAGTAAATCAGTCAGACAATAATAGTCAGGCAGTTATTTGCGGCACGAAAAAGAAAAATCATGACTAGTTAAGTCATTTTAACTGATGACTTTAAATTTTAATGAGGAAAAAGTAAAAAGGTATGTAAACAAATGCCCAGAGCAGTGCTATTGTGTGTTTAAATGCATGTTTTTGGTAAAGTTTGCATGCCTGCCTTCTCCGGAGTAGAATGACTGTTTTGTTGACGTTGAGCAATATTTAGTGTAAAGCAGCAGCCTTATGGTCACAGCTTAAAATATGTGTGCACTGGTGCAAAAGGCACATTTGTCTAAAATCCCATCAGAATAACAAATGTTCATAAAAGGTAAAAAAAAAAAAAAAAAGCAGCAAGAGAGGATGCAAAACTGAGGAGGCAGACTTGTAGGAAGTTAATTTGCCCATTATACACTAAAATCTTGGCTCCAAACAAACTCCGATTGTTTTTATTTCCTTAAATTTCACTGCCTCGAGCCTCGTTGGCTTTTGCCAAACACCAAAGCCAAAGTAATGCTATTGCTTTTTTAATTTGCTTTAACTTTAACCAGTGAGCGTTAATATATCTTGTTTCTCTTTGTTGTTTTTATCCTTTGTGAGGCACTTTGTGCTACCCAGTGTATGAAAAGTGCCATATAAATAAAGATTGAATTGAATTGAATATGTTTGCACATTTTACTCATTTGTATTCTTTGGATAAGTTGTGCATTTTTTAGATAACTGTTTCAGAATTGTTTGACTTCTTCAGCCTAATTGACCCATAACAATTATGTGCGGTGACATGCTGAGTTAGTTCTGAAGTTATCAAAGACAGACACACTGCATTTCACTGGCCATATAGACACTTTCTTGCTTAATGTTATTAACAATGGCTGCAATTAAAACAAAAGTGCAGCATTTAAGACTAAGAACAAAAGGTCACAAAACTATCTGAAAATTACATTTGTACTATATGTTTTTTGAAACTTATAGAAATAGGACTTCATACTGAGAAGTTATCACACAAAGGCAGAGATGTTTAAGGCATGTGTGTGTGTGTGTGTGTGTGTGTGTGTGTGTGTTGTATAGAAAAGCCATTTTACTGTCTTTACCCAACAGCTGCTTCTGTAAAACAAGACTCAGCTTTAAAAAAGGAGAGGTTTGGTTGAAAAAGATGTAAAACATCTTTAATGAATACAGTTTGGGGAAGACTTTTAAATGCATGCGGTTCTTAGCTTTAGCAGGTCCAACCCCAACACTTTATGGGTGGGTCTCAAAGTCTGGCAGCTCCAAGCAAAGCTTCATTTTTACAGCAGAACCAGTTGGTTGGTGGAAGGTTTTTAGCACACAATAAAAACGAGACAAGTTTCTATCTTAAATGTAAAGTACATTTTAACGGGAGTTGGCAAAAGGTTTCCAATCCGCAGACACTTTATGTTGTGTTGTGTTTGTGGTGGTTTGTGGTGCTGCCTGTCAGACTTCCAGGCTGATCTTTGTGTCTTTTTTTATTTCAGTGTTTCTCGGTGTCTCTGGTTTATCAACATACCAGGTACGACCTGACAGCATGTGTGTGCAGTGGCAACCTATTCGACAGGCCTCGTTGTACAGAGTCTCCATACATTCTCCACTCAGTAAGTAGATTAAGGCTTAACAAAAGTGAGTTAAGTTCAACTTAACTGCTCTGATCCTTGGAACCTGTAAATAAAGACAAAGTGTGCGCATCTCTTGCACACCTTACAGGCAGGTGCGAGTTAAGCAGATGGTCCGAGGTTTCTCATTTACTCGAGGAATCATGCGGGTGAAGCAGCTCTGCCTTTTATTGCTTTTTTATCCAGAACACAGGCAGCAAAGGGAGGCAGAGGGAGGACATCTGTTCCCCTTTAATTTTAGGCTCTTTATTTTCTATTTATTTCTCTGTGTTTCCCTGGTCTGTGAAAAACATTGATATTTTGCAGTTTAGGCATTTGCTGTAATTCAGGTAGTGACATTAAGATCCCTAAACACTGTCAGATTTTAAAGTTTTGCTGAAGTTTAGCCATGGTGCCATGGGGTAAGTTGTCTTTCCAGAGTGACCGATGGATTTGAAAATAAAATTAGACTATGCAGCTAATAAATGCTTGATTATATTGACCATTCTGTCCATATAACTGGGCTTAATCCTTATTTAATGGAAAAGGCAATTATCTTGATCTTTCATAAATCAATTGATTTGTTTATGTTTAATATTTAATAGCAGTAGTTTTCCAGTAGTTTATTTTATGTTTCAATCCCAGTTGTTTTGATAGTGATGTGAATCTGTCTTTATTGATTATTTACCCCTTAGCTTTTAATGCAAAGGGCAAAATAGATCAAGCCATATTTCCTCGCTCACGGTGTCAAAACATTTGCAGTAGATTGAACCATAAATCATTTGTTGTCATACCGTTGTAGACTCCTCACTGAGTTTGTGCTCTTGGCATCATTTTACCTCACTTCACTATAAAGTTACCAGCCTGTTTTAAAACAGTTGCTTAGTATCCCATTACGAAAGACTATTGTTAATGTTTTTACTTGAATTTGAAATCTGAATTGTGTATTGAGAGTTGAGGTCCATTGTGATCATTTTGCCTTAATCAACTGGTCCTGCAACCTGTAATTTTTTTCTTATTAGATGGTCAAAAGCAGGAAGTGACCCTGGGAAGTGGTGCCTCCAGGCAATGCTTTTATGACCTCACGCCCAGCAGCCAATACCAGATCAGTGTTCGCACGGGGATGCAAGACACAGAGGGACCTTCTGTTTCCATCACTGACATGACATGTATGTCATAAACAATAGTATATTACATTACTCTTGTGTGTGTTTCTTCACACTAGATTCATTTGGACACTATTTTCCCTTTTGTGCTCCATCTCTGGGCATTCACCCATGTTTCTGGGGTTCTTTATTTTCTCTGATTCAGTTGAAAAGACCCCCTCTCGCATCAAAGAATGTGGCATTGAAAATGCAGTAGATTGTAAATACAGACTGGAGTAGATTGTTTCTTTTAAAGTTCTGATGAAAGTGTATGTGTGTGTGTGTCTCTCTCTGTGTGTGTCTGTGTCTGTCTGTCTGTCTGTCTGTCTGTCTGTCTGTCTCTATGGTCAGCAGATAAACCTGATGGTGGTGCCACTTGCCACTGCAGTTGTGATCAATGACATTGCGTTGTTTGCTTATGCGTGTTGTTTCTTCCAGTGCCAGCCCCCACTCAAGCTCCTACTGAACCACCCACCACAGAGCCCCCACCCACCATCCCCCCACCTAAGGAAGGTGAGCAAGAGTTGAACACAAATACTGTAATGATAGCAATGTTATACTTACACCTGCTGCACTCAACAAAAGAGAAGCATTCTGCTCCAATTGACTGGAAAAGGTATGATCTCAGGGGGGAAAGAAGAGCGGAGATGTTCTGTTCCAATTTCAAGTTGTGCAGATATGGTGAAGGAGACGAGACCTTCAGGAGAAATCCGCATATTAGAAATCCAATTAAAATTTTATTATGTCAAGATAAGATAAAAAACTGCAGCTTCAATCACCTTTGTTCAGTCAGGTCCTTCTCTCCAAATGCAGTGTGCACCTGTATATTCACGGTTAGACGTAAGCTGTAATATTAACAGCTGTATGTTGTTTATGTTGACACAAAAAAATATATTTTTCTGAGAAACACATTTAACAAAACTGAACCCAAAACCAAAAATGTTTTATTTTTTTATTTTTATTTTAAACACTGAAAACAAAGAGAGGCTCTTTAACCTACTGCTAAGACAAACCTCCGTTCCTGTCTGGTGAGTTCAGGTATAAGAACTGACCCTACAGACAGGAACGGACACACACGCTGGGCACGCCTGTAAGCATTTTGGTTTAAGTTTGTGACCTTTGTCAGGCTGATGCCCACATCTGGAACGACAGGCAACCTTTAATCGCGGCGCAGTCAAAGTCAGAGAAGAGGTGCACACGTGTCAAAGAGCAAAAGAGACACAAAACAGGAGGATTTGAAATAAACAGTATGATGGGAAGGGCCCCAAAAGCAAATAGATGGAGAGTCGGAGCACAAACATGAGGAGAGAGAGATGGTGGGGTCAACAGGCAAGAAGTTAAAGTGCAGCAGAAACGGAGACAATAAAGCAAATGTCAGCAAACCCAACACTGGAAATGTTTGTATCTTTTTTGTGGATAGAATTGCGTCCACCTTTGATTCTATTATCACCAAGATTATTGTCATCCCATCATGTTCTGCTTTATCTTATTTTATTTGTTTAGTTTTGAGCTGTTATTTGCTCATCTGCGCTATAAATGAGGCCTGCCTTGGTGTACTCACGAGTCCAAATAAAGGAAAATTTTATTAATAGTTAAAAAAAATAAAATAAATCAGGTTCTTTTTCTGGTCCTCAATGGGGGAGTTTGCAGAAAGTGGAAAACTTGTTAAAACCACAACTTTACAGAGGAAAATACATGTCTACTGGGAGTGATTGCAGAGAATACAAAAAGTGGGGCAGTTGCTGCTTGAAGAGGAATATTAATGAGAAGGAAGGAAAATGTACACAGAAACAATGTGGACAGATATAAAATGGAGATTTAAACAATTTGTTGCGTCCTTTTTTTCGTAAAAAGTGTGAAAAAAGATTGTAAAATTAATCTAAGGCCCTTCTGCTGCATTTATCATTTCCAGCAAATACATAATTACAACGGTTTGTACAATTGATATTTATTTATGTGAGCTTGAGTATATTAAGCAGCTAATTACCACTCAAGACTGAAATAACTATTAAATGCAGATTCAAATTTGAATCCGAGCTAAGGGTATTTACATGTATCTCTCCCGTAACTTTCTGTCTAGTGTGTAAAGAGGCCAAAGCTGACCTGGTGTTCCTTGTCGATGGATCCTGGTCTATTGGAGATGAAAACTTCATGAAGATCACGCGTTTTCTCCACAGCACCGTGGGCTCGCTTGACCTGATTGGATCAGATGGAACCCAGGTGAGTTAGGGTGCCACACTTTAATTTTATACTTATTATCATACCTCTAATTTTCAGAAAGCTTTTGTCTGTAGTCCTTTATGTACAGGGAGGATTTCCCTTTTATTTTTTACAAACAAAATACAAAATGGACTTTTTTCCACCAGATTGTTGCATTTACATGAACAGTTTGTGATAAAATTAAATTCTGTTTTTACTCAGAGGTGGGATAGATGAATGAATTGGTTAATGGATGATAAATACCTTTTGCTATATAAAGAACCATACCTGCTGTTATCCTTATAGTGCCATCTTTGATGTGAACATTTTGTCTTTGTTTATCTCGGTCCCTTTAGTACTCTGAGATGATCCTCTTCTAGTTGCTTCTTTTTAAGCTGCAACATCATGCTGCAGTTGTTATTGTTATTATTATGTTCAGAACATTTTCACTGGGCAATCAGTGATCCACATTTGGAAGTAAATGTGTATGCTGCAGATTATAAACATTTTGTTCTGGGGAAATTTAGACACGCGGAACTTGAGGACCTTTTTTGTGATGAAGTATAAACGTGGGTCATCTGCTGCTGCTGCCAAATATAGATGCATCAAAACAGGAAAAGAGACGAGGTGTTTTCATGGCTAAACAACATGTTGGCCATTTGTTTCACATAAAAATGAGCAGTTACTAGAAAACATTAGTCATTAGATTTGTTGTTGTGATGCCTTTTTGTGTCCAATATGTCAGTGGGGCTAAGCTCTTTCATTTGTCATACAGCGGCGGTGCGTGTTACACCATACTCTTTGATTTCCCTACCTTTAAGCAGTTTGTACCCCCCCCCCCCCGGCAATCAACTACCAAAAGCAAAACACTGGGTGTGAGAGAGTTGGCTTGCATTGAATAGAGCTTGCTGTTAAATACAGACTGCTGTTTGCCACAGTAGCCCCATTCGCGGTCTGGGGGTAATGATAGCCCAGCAAGCCAATTAAGGTGATTCTAGTTTTGATATACTGTTTAGAGATATAAGTGAGTTTTCACCTATAGGGACGGTCTACTGCGGTGATATTGTTGTTGGGTCATTTACCACGAACTTTCGCCTCACATTTCAAGTCGTGTGGTAATCACTGTTGCTGTTTCAGCACAGCCCAATTTGTGTAACTGCCATTACCGTTTGGAATAGATACAGAAGTTGTAGGTGGTAATGAGGTAAATATTGGGGATTTAAATGCTAAGTGCACACATTTGTCTTAAATGCATAAACTTTATAGCTGTGTGAGCTGTAGGCTAATTTGGCCACTTGCTCTCTGAGGAAGCAGAAACAAACCTCCACAGACAAACTAGATGTGAGTGGAATTTAGACTAATATTATTGCTGGTAATTATATTGTGAAGTCTTTATTTAAGGGCATTTAAAATAATAGGAACTCTTAGAATCTCATTTCCTTTTCAATCATTAATTGTTTTTACCCAAAGATAAGAATTAATTTTAAGTGGAGGTGAAAGTAAAAGTTTTCCCTCGGCCGTATTGTGTTTTCCATTTCATTCTCTTAATAAACATAAAAGGAGACAGCAGGATTTTTTTTAATGGTTTAATAACTGCTGAAGTGGAATTTTAAATAACTTTTAAATTCCAAAGGTTAGGTTAAAGTTAATCAATGAAACATTTTTATCTTCCCGACACTCTGCAGGTGGCCATCGCACAATTCAGCGACGATGCTCGGACAGAATTCCAGTTGAGTTCCCATAGCAACAAGGAGGCTCTGCTGGAAGCAATTCAGAAGATCAGCTACAAAGGAGGAAACACGAAAACAGGTGTGGACAGCATTTTAATGTACAGCATTACCTATGTGACAGGACATTGTTCCTCAACAGATATCAGTTCAAGAGCTCTTCGTCTGTGTTTGCTTGTGATCACATGTGCAGCGTTAATGTTGGAACCAGCAGGCAATAAAGTTGCTCCTATCTCTAACCCCTGAGGACATATATACTTACTTTCATTTTCTACCTTCCTTGAATTTTGAGATAAAAATTTCCTTTTACTTGGCTTTTTTTCAGATTTGAGTTTTGGTTACAGCCCTGCAGCTCTTTTCTTCTCTTCTTAAATATCAACCTTTCATTACAAGCACTTATTGCTCTTATTCTCACAAATCTCCCTCTTATTCCTGTAAAAATACTGTAGCTTTATGTCATTTTGATTCCAAGACTCTGGCAAATTTATCTGGGTGGCTAGGACTGCTGACATCACAAAACCCTGCAGCTATACTGATATCTTCATACGTTTACTTTTTATATACTGTAGTGTCTCTGTAACACTTGTGTCAGCAAGAGAATTAAACAAAACCAATAGAATTAAAAGGTGAAAAGTACAATAGATACTACATTGAAGTTAGGATACTGACATTTTCTATCATTTTGTCTGTTAAGAATCTTTGTTAAACATTATCTTTGCGCACTTTTAATAAGATTCTATAATATTCACTTAACAGATTTAAGCTAGAACATGAAGGAAAAGGTCTTAAGACATTTTTTTTGTAAAATTCTTTCCTTTTTTCCAGTTCCACCTCGCTATAACTGAAATTAAAGGCCAAACGTGACTCACAAAAGCAAAACACATCATTGATAATCCTCTCGTGGATTTTTCCTCCCTTTTGTTCATTTTCTTCCCATATAAGCTGTATCACTTTCCAACCCCCCACCTGCCTACCTCCTTTTAAACACCATCTGCCCAGCACCTTCTTGTCTTGTCTCACCTCTCCTTGTGTCCATCCTGTTTATGTCTTCATGCTTGAGTAGCTGCTGTAAATCCAGTCTCTCCCGGTGTGATCAGAGGACAGTGTAGAAACAGATGTATCACCGGCAGCTATCCGACAAGAGAACATTTTACAGGCCAAGCACTCGTTTTTCATCAATGACAGCCCGGATAAAAAGAAGCTGAAAAAGGCCGTCATGATTTCATTTACTGACAAATGGAGAACACCTTACGCAGTTAATATTTATACCACCACAACCCTCACATGTGCTTAAACTCCCAGGAATAAGAGGATGATAAAGAACTCTCAGACTTGAGAGGTTTAATGGTAGTCTGTTTAATGGTTTTCTGTTTAATTATGGAAAGGTCAGGTTTAAATTAGCAGTTGAGCTACAGCACGTATGATTATAAGTATGCTCAATATGTGAGGTATGCAAAAAAATGCTACATTTCATTGCTTTTTACAGTAGTCATAGTGTAGTTGTGCTCATTAGCAAACAGTGACATTTTCAAACAGGATTTAAAAAACAATAAAAGTGCATTTATGATGAGTAGCTATAGCTGAATGAATTGCTCTTTCAGGCTGAAGGAGAACAATAATGACCCACATAAACAAGTACTTGGATGACAAGAACACATTGATGCCACCTGTGGGAGGGTCTTGAAACATTTCAGAGCTGTCTAGACAAATTTGATTGACTGATTAAATTTGTTAGCCACCTACTCGCTTGTCAAGAGCTCATCTGCTTTAAACTTTCTGTAGATAGTCTTCTGCCTTTTGATTGGTCCCGTCCATCAGAATTTTGTTTCCATTTAAAGCATTGCAGTTTTAGTCACAATTCAATGTACCCAATTCGTTAAATATGTTTTAAGTAATGTATGTTTACAATCAGCCACTGCAGAGTAACAATAGATATTGTTACTTATAGGAGGGATGTTCACCTGAAGATGCTATATGAGTGTTGGTTAGTACCCACAGAGCTAATGGACCCTGGTTGTGCACCTGAAGATGTTGGAAACTAACGATATGCCAGACAGTCCCAGTCTTCATCAAAAACAAATCCATTATAAAACAAACTAATACCATTGGTGTTTTCTTTTCAGGTCGAGCCATCAAACACGTAAAGGAGTCTATATTCTCCTCAGAGGCTGGAGCGAGAAGAGGCGTTCCCAAAGTCCTGGTTGTTCTCACGGATGGACGTTCACAAGACGATGTAAACAAAGTGTCCAAGGAGATGCAGATGGATGGTGGGTATTTTTTTAAACCAAACCTTCTATCACATTAAATAAAACAATATGTTAAAATTTGTACTGAGAACATGGTGGTTTAAACACTGTGAATGTCATTTTATTTTTAAATAATAAACATTGGTTTTACTGACTGCCTTTAATCATTTCTGATTATGTGAATTCCACTTTCAGGCTACATCATATTTGCCATTGGCTTTGCGGATGCAGACTACGGAGAGCTTGTGAATATTGCCAGCAAACCCAGTGATCGGCATGTCTTCTTTGTGGATGATCTGGACGCTGTGAAGAAAATAGAGGAGCAGCTCATTACCTTTGTCTGCGAGGCTGCGACTGCCAGTGAGAAACCTCGCAGTGTGTTTAAAACAGAGTGTATGGGAGGAGGAGGGGGAAAATGTTCAGAAATATCAGATGGGAAAATGACGCTCGACGGGGAGAATGACTGATGAAGAGGTTTTTTTGAAAACTTACCCAACTAAGAGGCTCTTCTCTCCTTCAGCTTGTCCGTCTGTTTTGATGAGTGGAAACACAATAGCAGGTAAGTGGGAGATGGCAAGAAGAACACCTCATTTATTCCAATGGTCACTTCTCTTAACTGATCCACATTAACCACAATTGCATTAATCACATTGATGATTTGGCTTTCAGGTTTTCGGATGATGGGCAAATTTGGTCTTGTTGAGAAGGAGTACAGCACCATCCCTGGAGTTTCGCTGGAGCCGGGATCTTTCAACAGCTTCCCATCTTACAGATTACATCGTGACGCACTAGTGTCACAGCCTACAAAGTAATCATCTGCCTTTTAGTAGACCTAACGTTTTAATACAACAAATGACTTGTACAGCAACCCTTAATTAGGAAATTTATCCAACAAACCGGTACGGTTAGTTAGATAAATGAAATCATTAGCCAACAGCTGGCATAGAGTAATGAAAAGTCCTCACCCTGAATATGATAGCTGGGTCTTTGTGTGTTGGGTGTTCAGGGCAAAAGGGTGCAAGGCCCACTCATAACATCTGAACTATATTAGCTGCTGTTCAAAGACCATCAATGCAAAGCAGATGACACACATGTTGGATGATCCAGCGATGTAGATGCTGTGCCAAACTGGATTTTCTCTCTCATGTATTATACATACAGAGTTTCCGTCACTTTCTCATAAAATTGGAATTTAAAATAAATTCAGGTACTACATGGATGCAAAACTAAAGTCAGAGTTCACAGTGTATATTTATTTTATCGTTATATACATTTCTTATTATATATTTCAAGTGTGCTATTCAAATCTGCCTTTAGTCAAAGGTTATTGTGGGTAACCTAACATATTCTAAACTCCTTCACAAAAGCTAAGAATACCTGAAGTAATAGATACTTTTAAAATTCCTTCCTGTTTTGTGTGTCTACAAGGTACCTGCATCCTGAAGGTTTACCATCGGACTACACCATTTCTATGATGCTCCGCCTGCTTCCTGAGACCCCGCAGGAACCTTTTGCTCTGTGGGAAATCCTCAACCAGAGTAATGAGCCATTGGTGGGACTGATCTTGGACAGTAAGTGCGATTAGCCATATATAGTCCCTGTCCCGCGTGTGTGAATACAGAGGAACTTATTAACTTTTGCCTGCTGATAAGCCTTGGAGAGGGCCTTTCAGGGTGGTAATTTAAATAGCCATGACAAAGTCAAAGGAGAAAGAACAAATATGTAATAACAAAGGCCTCTGGCTGCTCTTAGTATTTAGTTGGATGAAACAAGCAATGTGGTAGCACATCAAAGATGAAGCTCATAATTGGGCAGAATACCTAAAATCTACTAGACTATTAACAAGAACCAGAAATAATCATCCTAATGCTTGCCTCTGTCCTTCACCTCTGTCTGTTCTCCCCACAGACTCTGGAAAAACGCTAACGTTCTTCAACCATAATTTTAAAGGAGAGTTCCAGACTGTCACATTTGAAGGGAATGAAATCAAAAAACTCTTCCATGGCAGCTTCCACAAGGTAAACATGTGCTTAAGAAAGTGTCAGACTAGAGGATTTATTACAGTAAGATTTACACATATTCTGCTACTAACAACATTTTTCAAACATTTTTTGGAAGCAGAATGTTACAATCACTTCATCAACTTTTATTAGACATCAGCATAATTTAGTTAAATATGACTAATTTGATGTTAAGATACATTTGTAAGTCTAAAAGCAGAAGTTTGTTTAGACAGTGAATTTTAAACCAAGCTGTAGAGAAAGAAAAATAAAATGCACTAGCGTTTTATTGTTTTTAGTGGAGTCTGTTGGGTAGAATCCAGTGTCTCTGGAGCAGCGTTTTTCCTCTCGACTTGTCAGAGCTGATGTGATATGAAGTGTGTGCAGGTAATGTTTGTCCACCTCCTTCCTGCCTCCACTCCTGCACCTTTTTCTAAAACTGTTGTATTGTTCTGTGGGAGTCAAGCTTTATGTTTCCTCATGATTACAGTGCTCTACTTTACAAGGATAAAGGCAACTTTTTTTGTCATTAGTTCTATAAAGATATCAGCTCTATGGTAAATATAGAAATTATTGCAAAGGAATTTTTAATCACAGCACATTTGATCCACAGATTTCCATTCTGTATTAATACCTCTCATTTTATTGCACTTTTCTGTGCTTTGATTGATTGGAGATGGCAAAATGACTCCATATTGTTGTTCTGTGGCCTTGTGCTGAATTATTTGAGTAAAATAAAATGTTGTCCTTTGAAGGGGTTTTACGAGACTCCTCCTGTCGGACATGGAGGTTTTCTCAGTAGAGCCGTTGTTGTGTGGTTTTCAGTATTTCAGGTTTTGTGCTGTGAAAACGGGAACTTTTCTTCATCTCACTTTTCAAAATGTCAGGGATCCGCTGTCCATCATCTTCATTGTTTCTCTGCCTTTATGTTAGAGAACATGACAGTACTGTTGAGAGGGGGAACAGCTGCGGCACACTGCTGGGCAAAAGGATGTGTTTGTCTCTGTTCAGACAGGATGACAACTGAATAAGATGAGTGTCCGTGTGCTTGTGCACGACGGTGTGCTTTTTATAAAGAGATTACCATAAAACAGCAGCTTGTGTGAAAGCAGGAATATCCTGCAGGATGTGCCATTGCTCAGTGAAGCACAGGGATGCAGAGAGTGAAACACTGAAAACAGGATTCAGAAGGGAAATGGGAGCGGAGGAAGATCTCAATAACAAATAAATATATGTGCTGCTTGGTTGCTCAGTGGGTAGCTCTGCCGCAAACGGCTTTTCATTTTGGAGTTTATGTGTTCTTCGCATGACTACAGAGGGTTCTCCAAATCTTCTGTTTTTCTCTGCTATCACAAACAACGCATGGTCTCCAGTCAGCCAAGCCCCATCCCAGTCAGTGGGCCTGGTCAAGGGATTATTGTCAGTGATGTGGAAAGTTAAATACGTCACATCACATGTCAAACATAAGAGACGTACAAGTACGCCTCACCTCATACACTATTTACTTTAGGAGTCAAGAAGATTTCAATATTAATAGTTGACACAGAATTTTTGTGTGGTACTTGCAAAGTCACAATATTTCAGAGATAAGATTAGAAAATAAACTGTACCTAATACATCTTAAATCCCACAACTATAAGGACTAACAATAAATTGCTGAATAAAACATAGTCTGACAGTGAATGAAATATTACAGTGCGTTTCTGAAAGATGCTGCTGATCTGTCAGACAGTAGTTGAGTTTGAACCTAAATGTGCATTTAGCAGATTGTTTATCGTCTGTGCTTCTTTTAAAAAAAAATAGATTACTGTGACTGTGCACTGGCAAGAAATTTGTCTGGATTGTGCCCCATTACTGCTGACATAATCATCATTTCCAAGAGAAAGAAATCATAATTGTCACCATAGCACATTTGCAGTTGGAAGTGAAATCAGCCAAGAAAATCATCCGCTCTCTTGTTTATGTGCATCTATGCACTGCTTCTGTGCAAATTTGTGGAATTTCACTCAGAAATTAAATTTTTCAGTACTAATCACGCAATCAAACCTCTTGTTTTTACAGAGCGTGACTATTAACAATACTGTCATATTACAAAAAATCCCACTGCCACCATTTATTGTAATTACATACACCAGGTAGATTTACCAGTTTGACTGTTACAATAGTTTGAGCCTCCATAAAAAATGTCTGGGACAATTCTTGAACTTGGTGGCTTCTTGGCCAATGACTGATCCAGATGTGACCGTGCACATCTGTGGTATCTTAGCTGTTCTCATGCAACATTAAACGCTAATATCAGCCAGAGGAAAATTGGCTCCTGTCACAGATTGAACATAATGTTTTACACCCACTTGGAATCTGTCACACTAATTAAATCATTACTGATTAGAGGCCAGGAAGCTGCAGGAAACATTCTGACGTCTTCCGCCTGCTTGTAATCTGTTTCCTCTGCAGCTCCACGTGACCGTCAGCAAGACATCTGTGAAGGTTGTGTTGGATTGTTCTGCGGTTGGGGAGAAATCAGTGAATGCTGCTGGAAACATTACCACAGATGGAGTGGAGATCTTGGGAAGGATGGTTCGGTCCAGAGGGAGGAGGGACAGCTCCGCACCAGTCAGTATAAATTTTTGTCTGGGTCACTGTTAAGTGCGCTCTTAATGCAGACTGATTACTTACCCGTTCGGTCAAAATTTCCTCTGGTCACAGATGTGTGCACGCTGACCTTTAGACAGACAAAAGGATTACACAGAATGTCTATCTTTACCTGACAATGATTATTAAAGAAACCACCTTTCTTATAAAATAGAGGGTGAAGATTATTGTCTTAATTGTTTTTACTAATGTTGATGAACTTTACAAATGAGCCACATACTAGTCCAAGGCCTTATTTATAATCTGGCCTATAGTTTAAGACGAGCAGACACAAACATGCCTGACTCAGTGCATCAATTCTCAGCTGATGATAAACGCTTGTGCAGACAAACTCTCTCAAAATATCATCAACTACATCAGTTTCAAATGTGTTGATACTTTAATCCCTGTTTGGTAAGTTTAGACCCTGTGTGTAACCGTATACTTGTTTTTACAGTTCCAGCTCCAGATGTTTGACATCATCTGCAGTACTTCCTGGGCCAGCAGAGATAAATGCTGTGAACTGCCAGCATTGGTAAGGAAGTCTTACAGAACTCCTACACAGCCTTCCTCTTCTCTGCTAATTAGAGCAATAATAGTATTTATGCCCAGACTGAATTATGATGGAACCAGAGTGATTAATTGAGAATTAAGGCTAAACGACTTGAAAAGTTTCTGACTGGCTATTAGGACTTGCAAATACCTGCCGTAACATTAGTGCCTGTGGTCAGGTAGGCAATTCCATTTAAAAATGTAATGAGCACATTGAGGATGAGCAGTTTTTGTTGACTCTTGCGCCACTCAGGTCTTTGCACGCCTGTGTCACAGAAAAGTACGACTCTGCAGACACATTCAATAGCAGAACTCACATTTTATAACTGTTTCTGAAATGTTTGACAAATGGAAAAATGTTGAGCTTTCTCTATATGAATTCATGAACTTCATTTGAAAATGTCCATTAAATATGTGTTGAAGATGTACCGTAAACAGACCTTTTCATACCCGCAGTAAATCAGACAGATGAGAGTCCAACACATGAGAAGCACGTGGCAATGATGTCACCATCTTTGAACTTATGTGTTCTTTCAGAGAGTTGAAGAGCAGTGCCCTCCCTTGCCTCATGCATGTACCTGCTCCCAGGACAGCAAAGGCCCTCCAGGACCCTCTGGACCTCCAGTAAGAGCTAACAAATGTTCACCATGACAGCAATCTTTTTACAACCCCCCCACCTTCCCCAAATGTCACTTGTGTGGGTTCTATGTATTTGATTGAATTATCTGGAGAATATTTCAGAGACAGTTTCTTTTGGACTGATTTTAAATGAAATGTAAAAAAAAAAATCTGTTTATTCCGGCTCAGGTGAATAAAGTCCTTTGCTTGATAAATTTGATAAGATTTGGCGTGCATTAAAGAAACTGATTCACACTTATATCTCTTTTACTAAGGCTAAAGGGATAAAAATCTCTCCATCCTAATGCCTTTTCATCTGCCCTTCCCTGTTTGTTTTCTGTTTATTATTGAAGTTTGGAGTCAACGCTAACATAATGCAATTGTGTTTATCGCTGAGGCCTCGGCCTTCCTTTTCAACCGTTGCTCTTTGAGACTAACTTAAACATCTGACAGAAACACTGATGAAATCCAAGATTAGATCGTTAAAAAACAGACCTTCAAAGTAAAGCAGGAAGCCCTTAAAATAAACACAGAGGACTGGCGACTGTAAAGTAGCATCAAGTACTAACATAAGGTAATGTATTTTACAACAAAACTAAAACAAAAAGGACACCTCAAATATAGAAACTCAAGGATTAGAAAAATACACTAAAGCATAACACAGAAACTCAAAAGCACATGCAGAAAAGTGGAACGCGAAGGGAGCCACGAGTCAAAATGCCCTTTAAGGCAAATAAATATTTAAAAAGTAAAAGATTTAGACTCATTAATTACACTCTGATTGCAGAGGCTATTAGAGGGCACCCAGTGATTGAAAGGGAGAGCCACTATTGTGTTTGAAATGGTAAAAATAAAGACTTAGTAAAGTTATATCAAATATAATTATGTCATTAGATTTCCGTTCCTCCTGCAGCTTCACTCAGGTTCAAGCCAAAAACAGAAAATACTTTGAAAGCCTAATATCACCAGAAATCACTACAAAGTGAGAATCTCTCTTTCTGTTGAAGGCTTCATTGATCTGCCTGAGTCTGACTGTTGAATCTGTCGGTCGGATGTTGGTTCTATTTTGGAATACATTTTTGTGCAAAATACAGACTGCACTACATGTCTCTTATCTTGGGAAATGAGATCATTCACTGGTCTTTTAAGGCAAATCATAAAATTGAATTTCTTTAGCTATGGGCTTAAAGTGTGAGTTTTACATCAATATGCTTGAGACATTAGCTCAAATCAACATGTGCAGTGCCCAGATGTGAAAACATTTCTAGGTAAATTATTATTTTGTGTTCAAATCAATTTAAATACACTTTTATTTTATTTGTTTTTAAAATTATTTTTAGACATGAATTAAACTAGACTTTTCCCAGATTTGAATCACCCTCAGTCTCCAGGGAAGCATTTTTAAGCAAACAGGGGAACATGATGTATCCTAAGTGGACCGGTGATTCACGGATGTGTACATTTCCCCTCCTCACATCCATGTCGTGGCAGTCTGCCTCAGATTTACTTCTCCAGACCAACGCTGTGGTGTGGTGATACTGTGCAATAAAGCACTTTGCTCAGGGGGACAGTGTGAAGTACAGAGCAGCGTTGGCCTCCATGCATTGGCCAAATCAATTCATATCCTGCTCATATCACTGACATGCAGTTACAGTCATACTGACATTTTTAAGATGAATTCCAGTGTGTACATGGAGCAGATTGATATTACATTTTATTGTTGCAACATGTTTCCTGTATTTGTAAGTGAACATTTTACAAACATGCTGCTTTGACAGCTTGCGTTTGATTCTTACTTCAGGGAGGCCCAGGAACGAGGGGAGCCAGAGGAGACAGAGGAGACCCAGGATTGACGGTTCGTATAATGCAGCGCCTCTCTACACATTAAGTTTTAAGATTCCATCTATATTCCATCTGCTTCAGGCCCTTTTTCCAACTTAAGATAAGGTGAAGCCCAGTAATGAGCTGACAGAGTGGGCGGTTGTTCGATAATTATTTCGGAATTTTCACATAATATAACTAAAGTTTAGAGCTTAATCCCACATCCCATTTTTTAGATCTTAATCCCTCCTACCACCTCCTTCCTCAAACAGCCAACTTTAACTTGTGAGAGTTTAGAGAGAGAGATGAATCTGCAGCTAAAGTTAATAAGCCCCACCCACACACTGCCTTCATGTCAAGGCAACAAGCATTGTTAAAAAACATCACTAATAACCTCGGCATGTCGGTGCATACCTTCACCTCCAAGAACAGAGAACTTTCCAACTAGGATTAGAGGCTTAAAACACTTTGGCTGAGAGAGGTGGTAATTTTTGAAAAGCTTGCAACCTAAACTTCTACCATCCACCTGTAACATTCAGCACAAAGTTTAGCCTTTTGGAAAAGTCTAATACTAATACGAGCTGGGTGTAAAACCAGTGTTATATTTTGGCTGCACTGTTTGCTGAACCAGTCTACAACCCTCATCAAAAACCTCATTTCTGAACGAGTCCATGAAATTTCTGCTGCTTGTAATTGCTTGAATCATAAAAGGCCACACTGGCAGAACTGGATTACACATGAGCAAACACAGGTCTTGTGTTTTTTCCTGTAGTAGAGGTCATTATTTACAGAGGCTTATAAGCAACAACACATTACTGCAAGCTGGAAAAGCAACCAATCTTGTTTTGTTGTCAACTTGTACACAAGACATTAAAAATAAATTGGGTGTGTTAGATTACGTTTAAAAACAAATCTTAAACACTGAAATTATTTTATTTTATTTTTTTCACAGGGACCTCAAGGGCCAGTAGGAGACGCCGGTCTTCCAGGACCGCCAGGACCACCGGGTCCCCAGGGACCCAGTGGTCTGTCTATTCAGGGGCCCCCTGTAAGGCTGCATTTGCTGGCATGCTGTGTACATAAAAACAGTGCAGTGCTAAATCTTAGAGGTGCCCAGTCTTGGAAAAGTGCTGTAATTACATGATAATATCAACAGCATTGGTATAAGCAAGCGTGGCTGATTAGGGCTCTCAAACAGTTGAGGTGGAATGTGTTTATGTTTTAAGGGAATAAAAACAGTCTCCTGCAATGAAGCATCACTTCTAAAGCACAAAAAATGTTGACCAACATGCTACTATAGGCTTTAAAGTGAACTCCACCTACTTATCCCAACTCACAATGAAACTGTTGTAGGATTACTGGAATCACCTTATTACAATAATGTTTGGTAATGGTCTGCAAAACACAGCAACAGCAGAGACGTAACCACCTTGTCTGTTACAGGGTGTTGCTGGAGAGAAAGGAGAGAGGGGGGCAATTGGTCCACCTGGACAAATGGTAAGACATTGTTAAAAAAAATATCAGATAACAGTTGCCACAGCGCTGAAGTCTGTATTGAACAAACGACATCACGTCAGGAGAAACAGTTTTCTAGTGATTTTCTCCCCTCAAATTTTCTGGACCAAATAAACTGAAATTAATCCTGGGTTTGAACAAATCCACGTGTGTGTGCGCATGTGTGTGTGTGTGCGTGAGAGAGAGAGCGCAAGGCAGTGTTTATAAATCATTCACCTTACAGTATATGTGGTGAGAATTTAAATTGCTCCCACAAGTATTATCACTGAGGTTCCCTGGACCCCACAGGCTGACAGAAATTAGTTGTTGGCTCTCAGAGGCACATTTCTCCACTTTTCATTATCATTTGGCTCACTTCTCCTCAGCTGTATTTGACCTTTTCCACATGTAATGTATATAAAATACATGCATATTGAGGGACTTACCTTTGTTCAATGTATAATGAAAAGAACATTATGAAGTGTAAAATGAAACACATCATTCAGCCTTTGTAGCGATCATCGAAATGTTGGAGCTACCTGCAGCTTCTGATTTCAGAATTTATTGTTGGAGCTCTTCATAAATAAAAAGGTGCCTGAATGCCGCTGGATGACAAATTCATTCATTTTCTTCATGCCCTAAGGGCAGAAAGTGGCACTGATACACTGTCAGCTCTACAAAATTTCATCATGGCAGACAGAAAACTAATTTATTACCCTAATAAATCAATGCAATACATCCTATATGCTTACATAAGGTCCAAGATTTAAAGCAAAAGACCTTAGCTCTCACTAAGTATGGCAATGTCTGTATCATTTAAATGCAAACTAGTAAGAGCAAATCACACAAATGTTTCTTAGAGCTTGAATAGTACCGTAATATGGATGGGATAGTTTTTATAATGGTTTGGAAAGATTTTAAAAGGAAATCTGCACTTTTAGCTGGCCCAGGCAGCATTTATTTCCATTAAATTCTAAAGTTACAGTCTGATGTCTGTAGTAAAAACGTTTGTGTGTGTTGCTGACAAATTCACATCCAAGTGAATTCGTTGAGACGTGAATAATCATTAGTGGCCTCCATTATTGGGCAGTGAACCAGTCCGTGGTAATATACTGAGTTAATTTAATGGTGTTCTACTGGGAGCTCTGAACAAGGACAGTGGTACTGTCCTGTTTCCTGTGTTTCTACCATTACCAGCTATTATAACCTTTGAACTCAAGTGCATTTCTCATTGGTTGAAATTAAACCTGTTTGCTGAGAGTTTAGGAACTTACCAAACTCAGTATACCAACTATACAGGTAAATATCGAAAGCATGAAATACCATATTAAATCAACCATTAATGATTGCCCTCTGGTACTGCTAATAATCCTAAATAATTTTGGAAGGGAGTGTTTGCATGCATCCATTTAAAGATCAGATCTTGTACAATGTGCAGTATTAAATTTTTCTCTTAATACATTGTGCCTTCATAAAGTGGCATGATATTTTTTTCCTTTAATAAGGAGAATTAAAAATGTAGTTGTTTCGGGCTTAACACCGCATTATCGCTGTAGTCAGAATGTAATAGCTCCAACCTCTACTCATGAGAAGAAAATGTCTGAACCAGCCTACAAAGAGCTGCAACACTTCCTGATGCAGCACAATCTGCTCCTCTCTTAGCCGGCATGGTGCTATTAATAAAAACTGGCAGTGCTACCCTGCACTGCTCTGTGTTACAGGGTAATAATGCATTTTGTCAGAGACAAATATGAATGGGTGTGTATACGCATGTGTGTCTGGGGCAATATTGTAGCTTCCTGGGCCCCGTTGTAATATATGAAGGACCACAGAGAATAACCCCACTCTAAAACATCAATTACCTCTCTAGTTCTTGATCATGGCTTTCTCGCCCTGCCACTGTCTGTCTGTCATTGCAGCCACTTCAATCTGAAACTGTCAACATCTTGTTATGATCTTCAGATTTGACCCCATAAAACAGCTGCAGTGTGCAAGTGTGCCCAACTGCCTCTCGTTTCTTTCTTTTAATTTGTTAGAATGTGTGCACAAAGGTTTATGTTAATATGGCCATCTCTCTGTCTCTCTCTCTCTCTCTGTCCTTGTGCCCTGTAATTTGTTGAACCCTTAATAGTAGTAAGTGTCCAGTTTTAGCGGCTCCCCTCTTAAAACTCAAGTGTGGAAATAAATCACTCCAGCTCTTAATCCATGGCTGTATTTTGGAATCAGTCATGTGCGGTGACCTGCAGCACCAAAGATGAAGGATATATTGGGCAGGTGATGGAGCACAGCATAGCCGCATGCTGCTCTCGTGCCCTCAGCCTCACAGCCTTTTCTTCTTCCCACTGCTCTGCTGCTGCTTGGAGGAAAGGGTTTTCTACATTCTCCATTTCGTCTGTGGTGAAAGCCTGTATTCACTGATATTCTGATATCTGAGTTGATAGGATCTCATCACTTCAGATTCTCATTTTCTTTTCTGTATTTGCTGTGACTTGCTGTACTTTTTGTGCCCTCTAATCTGTTTTGTGAAAATAAACCTAATTGTGTTTTGCTTAGGGTCTCCCTGGAGGTCCAGGTTCCCCTGGGAGGGATGGCCCCCCAGGTGTTAGGGTAAGACAGCACCCTGACTGCACTTGTTTGGAAATATATGTGCATTGTGTTGTTGTGGTATTGTCATTAGGTTTCATTTGAAAGTTTTCGAATGCTATTCTGAAAACATTTGTGTAACTTTATTGTAAAAATCAAATGTTTGATTGTTATGTGGTTACCTGGTCTGTCTGTGTGTCTGAGTTAAGTAGAACTATAACGCTTAGTTATGTCATTAATTTTATCTATGCAATATATGTGTGATGAAACTGTGAAAACACCCTATTTTCTTCACATCTTGGCTCATGGAAACATGTGACCCTCCTGCCGCTTATAAATTATCCAGCACTGAGGAGGTGCTCTTCTCATCAAAATTCAGCTTGTGTCTCCAGGTTTACCATGCAGCCCTTTGTAAAAATACAATAAAATAAGTGTATCTCTCTTATCAATAGAAGCTACATGGAAATAACTGTTTCAGAAATCAATGCAGACGTTTGACTCAGTTCAAATTGACCTTTTCCGAGAAAAAGGTTCTTAAATTTAAATGTCAGGATCATAAAGAAATCAGTGAAATAAACTTACAGTGCTTACTGCATACTTGCTGCTATTGGTATGTAACTGATTTGCGTCGTAAAACTCATGTAAAGATTTGAGGCGTGTTTTGGTGAGAAGTAAAGCCTCCAGAGTCCTATTAGTGGCTTTGCCAGGGCAAATGTTTACTGTGTGGCATCAGAGTGACTCTCATGAGGCTTCTAAAGTCATGTACCGGTAGTGGCTCAGAGAGGATGACAGCGATGTAGAAGACTTTGGCTTTTTTTGAAAAGTGAATATTCCCAGGAGCGCTAACCGAGCTTGAGGCTTTTACTTTTGTGGGGCGCATTTAGGATGTAACTTCACGTGGGAATTTCCTTTGCAAAAATGTTCTGTCACCATTATGGGATTAGACGGGCTGTACGAGGGAAACATTCCTGGAAAACATCACAAGAAATCAGAAGCGGTTTGTCGAGCTTTTTACTGAAACACCCAGCACACGTGCATCTGTGCAAAAATAAAACAGTGAAGCTGTTTTCCAGGTGTTCAGCTTCCAAAATATCTGTTGTGTGACTTGTATGAATGAGGCATAAATACTGAGCTACACCAAAGCGCTCATCATGAGATTACATATCATATTATTATATGAAATTTAAGAGATCTGAATTTTAAAAGTGCCTGTTTTTATATAGTCTGTATGAAAGTAGAACCATATCCACACAGTTGCACATATCTGCTACCCCTGCTGCTGTAGTTCTATGGTTAAAAATACTAATATTTAATAAATAATTGTTTTATTCATATGCATCGTGCAGGGTCTGACAGGTAACGCTGGTCCTCAGGGACGACAAGGACCGCCAGGACCAGTTGTAAGTCTCTTTTCCTGGAGTAATGAGCTTGTTATTCTCTGTCACTGTTTGTCACAGCTCTATTTCTGCTTTTCGTTCTCATTGCTGCTGCTTTTAGGGAGCACCAGGAGCACCAGGAGCTCCGGGGCCTGGTGGGTCAGCAGGGTCCCCAGGAGAACAAGGGCTTCCAGTGAGTGAGCTTAGACTTCTTAGACTCTGACTCAGCTAAAGCTGCAACAAGGTATTAACTAAATGGGGTGGAAATCTTTACAAAGGCAGTGTAGAAGAGCAAGAATTAGTCATCAAAATAAATGTAGTGGGTGAAGGTTTTGAAGGTTGCATATTTAACAATTAATAAAACCAAAAAGATGCGCAAATTACGCAAACTAAGCAGAGAAAAGCATGCAGAGAAGAGCATTAAACTTTGTATAATGCTAACAGGAGCAGATATCTGTGACAGCTAATCTAAGTGGTGGGTCAGCCCTGCAGGTCAGCACTAAAGTTTGGCTCAGAGAAGAAGAGCTATAAATCACTAACTGACACCTTCTCCTCTCTGTCTCTCTCTGTCTCTCTCTCTCTCTCTCTGTCTCTCTGTCTCTGTCTCTCTCTCTCTCTGCTCTCTCTCTCATACACACACATATGAACATATACACTCAATCAGTGAAAGATCACATCGGCCTCATCTTGATCTCAAAGATATTTCATATGAATGAGCACATATACAACTAGATATACAAAGAGAGTCAGATCTCTGTTCTGTTTGTCATAATCCTCAACTTTTAGTGTAATCTTGACCTCAATATTCAATTGTTGGGTCGGTTTCTGCAAAGCTTTACTGGGTCTCTGCAGCAGTGTTATTTAAAGAGTTTTTTAGCTAAATTAGCATCCTAATAAATGCATAATTGCTTCAGACTTTGTGCTTCCTAGTGCAGAATTTAATGATAGTCTCTTATCATTTACACAGATAATCCACATTCTTGTTCAGATTCTGACACGGAGCCCATGTAGATGTTTTTCTTTTCATTTCTCTGTTAAAAGGAAAAGATAAAAATACCTAAATTTTGGATAAAGGGCGTCGTTGGTAGAGCAGACATTCTGCAGTTGTTTTAAAGCACTAATATTTGCTTTGGAGACGGTGCATTTTGATTTGGTTTTTCATGCTTCCCCTATTCAACTGGTCGACCTTTGTTTGTCCAATATAGACTCTGGAAGTCCAGGGGAGAAGGTCAAGGAGTTGACTTTAAATGTGGAGATCTGCATCACAATTCAGTGTTAGAACAAGCTGTCTGTGATGCGCTACAGTGTTGCTCTATACTGTGATATGCAAATCGTTCCTCAGACCTGCACACTTTGTGGCCTCTCTGCACGACTACACACCGAGGCAGTCAATTGTGGTCAAGGACGAATCCCCCAAGATAAACAAGCTTCTATACAAAAGCCGTAATGGCATCAAGCTGATATTTATCATATCAGCACAGAGCTTTCTGGCCAGGAAATATCTGTCTTTTATTTGCCTGTGGTTTCCAGTGCATCGTGCTGTTGTGTGCATGCAGGTTTGTTTTATTTTGCGATCAGATTTGCATCTGCCTTATCTGCCTGTGGCAAAGAGCAGAGACTTATCCAACTAAAATCACATCTTTAAATGTAAATTGTGTCTGGTTTTACCGACTCTTAGTGTATATGTGTGTATGTATGAGGAGGAGGCACAAAGAAACAAGAGTAATTGGGTGCAGACATTAAAGGGAAGATGAGCGTGCTTATTTCTGAATGCTCCTCTGTGCTTCAGGGTCCTGCTGGCACCAAAGGAGATAAGGGAGAAAGAGTAAGTCAAACCACTCATGATCATTCTTTCAGAAAATCCATTTTAGACCTTTTGTTGAAATATTTTTCTTTACTATATATATATATATTTCTTTTTAATTGTATTTTTTTTTACATTCTTGATATGTGGATGAAAAGAGTCTCATCTTCAGTGCACTTCACAATCATTTTTTTGGCAACAATGTGTGTTCTGTCCTCTCCCTTGACCTAATTTAAAGCAAATCAAATTATTGCTTGTGGTTCACTCTTACAACAGAGCAGGTTGGGCCTTTTTCACTGACACTGTAGTCAGCCCAGCACCTCTGAGGGTAAAGCTTTATGTTTGCAAAGTTGAAGCAAACCTACTTATTTCAGCTTTTCCCCCCTCACTTTACTTCTCAAATTGCTTTTAATTGTTACTGTACCTGTTTAAATAATCAGCACCTCCTGTAATGGCAACTTCCTGTTTGCAAGCCTAATCTGTAAAACCACTGAAATGTCTTGGATTGTTTTAATGGTTCAGTCATGAATAAACAGATATTTGTTCATTTAAAAAGTGGAGCTCTTCAGACTTTTACAATCCCGCAGGTTTAATTTTGAAAAAGTGGATTTGTTGCTCAGTGAAATACAGCCATTTATGCAAAGTTTATGACCCAGTTAAAGAAGCACTAGTGAGAGAAATAAAGTGGGTATAAACAAGCACAGAGCAAGAGTGATTAGTCAGACACTAGTTTTGCTTCTTTTGTGTGCGTCTGTGTTTCCTCACACAGAAAGTCTGTTTAGAAGTCGTCTGTGTGGTTATCTAACCTCAGGCTCTTAAATCCTCATTTCATCAGGGTGATGTACAGTCCCAGGCTGCAGTGCGCGCCATCGCACGGCAGGTGTGTGAACAGCTTATCCAGAGTAAGTAATGAATTATACCCACACACCTGTTCAGGTACATTTCTGTTTCTCCTGGGATTATAAAGGCTTCCTCGGGTTTAACGACTCTCCTCTGCCTCCTGTCGCAGGCCACTTGTCTCGCTACAACTCCATATTGAACCAGATCCCCGTCCAGTCCTCCACGTCAGTCCGTACAGTGCCAGGACCGCCCGGTGAGCCAGGTCGGAGAGGTCCCCCTGGACCTCCGGGTGAGCAGGGCCCCACTGGTAGGCCCGGTTTTCCTGGCACCAATGGGCAGAGCGGACGACCAGGAGACAGAGGTGGGAAAAGGCGTCGATCTACTGATCTACTAATAGTCCTCACTCTGTTCCACTGCTGTTTGAAAATGGAAAAGTGGAACTGCAAAGCTGGGATTCCATCACACAGTCACAGTTCGTCTTTTGCTTTTATTTAAAGACAAATTTATGACGTCTGCCCAATAATAAATATGCATCAAATCGGTTCTCGGATGAAGCTCTGGGGTTTTCATTAAATGTTTACGGGAGCAGCTAGTGAAAGCAATGCGGTTGCAGTGTAGATGAGATGCATCGCTGAATGCAGAGCGATCCATTTTACTTTTTATTAAGGCTCTTTGACTGTGGGCCCCCAGTTGGAACTGCAGCCTTCTTGTTTGTTTGCCACTTTTCCTCCAGCTTCGACCTTCACGCTCACTCACAGAGAGGTTGTATCCACCCAGGCAGGTTCCATGAGGTCATTCCACGAGTACTTAAAAGAGAACCAGCCAGTATGAGTCCCAGTCATCATCACAAAAACATGTAACTCCACAGCGCTGAACCACTTACACAGCAGACTGTCCACACACAGATTTATGAAGCCTGCTGCAGTCAAATATCTGCTGGGAAACATCCAGGATGCTTACCTTCTCTGTGGCTCTCTGACTTTTGATTTTCCACATTAAAATTTATTGTCTGGGGCCACTGGCTAACCAATCACTCCCACACACACACACACACCACACACACACACACACACACACACACAGAGCGTTGCTTTGTTGTTGCGTATACTGACACCAAGGACCAGAGTAGGCCACAATTTACTAAAGATCTATGGCATCAGTAATATTATAACTCAATGACCATTGTAATAATGGTGTCATTAAGTTTGATGGCTCGTGTGGTTTTGACGACGAGGAACAAAATCATGTTCACTTTCACATGAGATAGAGAACATGTCACAATTTCGGTGGTAAACATAGAAAATCCATTTATATTTCAGGAAGGGTAAAACATGCTGCGCTTCCTATTTACTGAGGTAGTTTATTAGAAGCTATAAAAAGCGGCAGCATGGTAGACCTTGTCTCACATCAGCGCATATAAAACGATTACATTATGTAGTTCAGTCGGCTGCACCATTGCACAGCATCGCGGAGACGACTCTGCTTCTATTGCACATTTTAATAAACCCAAAACACAGATATTTACCCCGCCTTGTTTCTATCAAACATCCCTTGTAACACTGATTTTGGAACAGAAAGATTTATTCCAAGCTTCCTGGTATTCCAGAGGCTCACATGATGCATCTGAACTGTCCTGAGGTGATTTATGAGGCCAGGAGGAGTGAGAGATGCCGTCCTCTCCCTGTCACAAGGTCCAGGACAGTGAGAGGACGTCTCCCTGTTATTCTAAGTCTGGAGCTCCAGCCTTAGAATAATCACTATTCCCTAAACTGTGACGGGGATGATGTGTGACTTTGGATGTCACGTGTTTCCAGGTTTACCAGGAGAAAAGGGGGAGCGAGGGACCCCGGGCGTCGGGAGTCAGGGACCTCGAGGGCCACACGGACCTCCAGGTAAGACATGAAGACCTAAAACAACTGATGGCACCTTCTTCAGCGTCAGTGTTCAGATGTCACTGCAATTAGCGATCCTCTCTAACCACAAACTTTTACTGATGTTGCTTCACCGCTGGATGCTGCCTTTTTAGTGTTTTCGGAACAGGATCTAAAAAGCAACCCGGTGCGTTTTGGGTCAGCTTTACTTCCTGTTAAATCTCTGTTAACGGGAAAAAGAAACCGTTTTGGACCGTGAATGCAAATCAGCGCATTGATTCCCCATCACCTCTCTGTGGGGTCGAGGATAGTGCTATGAAACTGTGTCTGTGCTGGGATTTTCTGTTTACTGTGGCGCGATCAATACTCAGCGAACAAGCTGACACAACTCCCCAGAAAGTTGCCTGTCATCAGAGAAGCGTCTGAAAATGAAAATATATGCAAAAGTAAGTTTGATGAGAGCGGAAGGTGCTGAGAAAAGCTGTCTGTCTTCATCATTTCCACCTCTGTGAAATAATTGTGGTGGAGAGAGTTTGGCGCATCGAGCTCCAGTCAAAATATTGATTTGATATCTGTGCTGACTGCTGGCGCGAGTCCTGATAGGTCCATTTCTCTCATGTAAACAGAAAAGCACAAGTGTTGCTCGGCTGCATCTCGGCTAGTGTCTGACGTTGCTGCTCCGGCTCTCTGGACATTCCTCTGGCAGGAGCCTCATCCATTTATTTAGCGTTATTTTTTTGTTTCTGTGTCAGCAGCAGGAAGGGAGTTTAAAGATTGATGGGATGATGACTGGATGACAGATGGAGCCTTGACTGGGCATTATTAGTTTACTCTGTTTTTCTTCCTTTGTGGTCTCACCGTTTGTCAAATGTTTGCTTTCTGTGGCTCTGCAGGTCCACCCGGTGAAGGTCGGGCAGGCAGCCAGGGCCCTCCTGGTCGTCCTGGTAACCCTGGAACACCAGGGAGACCAGGTAATCAAGGTGCACCGGGACAAACCGGACCACCAGGATACTGTGATCAGAATTCCTGCCTGGGATACAATGTTGGAGGTAAAGATTCTAGAGTTGATGTTCTCCCATGATCACTAATTTAACTGCTATTAAATATCAATAGACAGTAATGCTTTGAATTTAAGAGAAGAAAAAATATCTATTTTTGTGAAAGCTAAAATTCAAAATTACAAGAAACTATTTTGTTTACTTTCCCAGACCAACTTCTGTTTTACTTTGGCTGCTTTTCTCCGTTCAGTCAATTAGCAGTTATTTGGATTTATTTCAGCTTCCAGATGCAGGGCATGACCGGAGTAGTTGCAGACCAAAGAGCACAAAATACACTGTACCCAGAAAGTTGGGAACTTGTAACTAAAACAAAAATAACATTCAGAGGGAAATATTTTCCTAAGTGCCCTGCAGTCAAATAATGGGAGTCTCAGAATTTACACACCCAATGTTTCTTAACATTGGGTGGTCATGTTGGTTTTACTATAAATATTTAGTTTACATTTAGTTTTCAATTTAATTCAGAGGTTTTATTGTCGTGAAATCTCAGGTAGTGGAAATTCAATAGATTCTAGATTCAGAGCTAATAAAAATTAAACCAAAGAGTCAGTCATGAGCAAAAATGGATTTGTCCTTTCGCACTACATCTGGTCTTCGATTGTGCTGACATTTATACTGTGTTGGATCTGGACTGTCCTCCACATGAGCGTTTGCTGTATGGTCCTGCATGTTCTCATCCTCTAGTGCTCCAGCTCTTTTCTGTGTTACCACTCTTTATTGGTATTTTGGTGTGTATTGAAAGAAAAATTGAGTTGTGACACAGTTTCCCTCCTAACAAAGAGCTGATATGGAGATAAAAGCTGTCACACACAAACACACACATGTGCACACGCACACACACACACACACACCGGGTTGTTTTGAGGAGCAGATTCTGCTTCTGCAGTGAGGTCAGTGGTGTTTGATGGGGATGGGTTTCCTCCTGATATGTTCTAACATGGTCTCTTCCTTCCCCCTCTCTCCCCCTCCTCTCTTTCTCTTTCTTTCTCTCTCTACATGTTTGTGAATGAAGTTCAGCAGGATTATGGGAATGATTACTGAGGAGCATCCTCCAGCCGTCCTCCTCCTCCTGTGTTCATCTACCTGCATCTCTCCTTCTGTGCCCTGTATATAAGACTAGAAACTGGGGAAAACTGATAAATTGTTCCTCCGAAGCCTCCGTATTTCTGGGGATGGATCACTTCTGCTGGTGTTTGACATCTAATCCCTGCAGCCAGGATTTCACTTTTTTAATTTTGGTGCTCAAGAGACATCCCCCCCCCCCCCCACCCCCTTGCAGAATTACATTTTTAAGGCTGTGCTGTAAAATCTGTTGTTTTAATGAAACAAACCCAATTTGCTTTTCTTTTATTAGCAAACTCATAAAGAAGCATGGCACCACAATAAAACCAAAATAAAATCAGCTTTGTAGTCTGATTTTGGTCTGGTGTACAGTTTTACCAAAACACCAGGCTTTTCTGTCAGTACAAGCTGAAACTGGATCTTTTTTGGGTCGGCTTTATTTCTACCATTTGAACATCTTGACAGAGCTGGGTTGCTAATCTGGCTGTGTCATCATTTGGCAGTGTGAGACACAAAAATGGATCCATTTAACTTCCCTCAAGGCCAAACAAAAGCCCGTAACAGTGCTGCCATGATCACCACCACTGATGCCAGAGCCATCTGTCAGCAGACTCGGCACACAATGCTTTTCTGCAGCGTCCCCCCCCCCCCCCCCCCACTGCAAAGCTGATCTCGTCCCTCAGAGCTTGATGAATCAGCTGAATTGTGATGAAATGCATCCATGCGCTGGGCTTTGTTCATCACTTCCACTCTTTCTGAGTCTAAAACCTAAATTTTTAACTCCGAAACGAGTGATGTTTTCCTTGTAAATTTCCTTAACTTTTTTGATTCTCCCAGTCTTTTTATTTTTGATGATTGTAGTTCAGAACCTTGCTTTTGCAGCTTGTTTTAGAACCTCTTTGTATTGCACTGCCTCCACACTGCTTCATTATACTAATAACTGACCTTAGCTCACCCTTCTCTTTGTTCCACTCTCACCCCGGTGGTGGTGGTTATTTGTTGACTGTATTAATCTCCAGACGCTCAAATTGATCTTGATTATTCCCGCCACCCCAGTCCAAACCTTGCCTCATGGAGGCTACCAACCCTACAACCCTGCTCCACTGACATACAACATCCAAGAAGAGGACGGGGAAGAGGTTGAAAACGAGCCGGACGACTATTACCGTGGCCATCCCTATCAGTACTATCCCCAGCCGCCCCCTCAGCAGGTCCACGCTCGCCGCGGCTACCCCGCTACCCCGACCCACTCCGAGGACACTGAGGTGAGGTCACCGGGCGTGGCCAGAAGGTTCCCACGTGACGTCGTCATCGAGGAAGGTCAGGAGGGAGGACATTAGAAGAACGGACTCACCTGAAGTGCTTGAGCTTTGCATGCCATTATACTGTTGTAAATGAAAATGGCCACAAATATACACTGTCCCCCATTCAGCGGTTTCCTCCATGAGGTGTAAATATCTTTGTGAAATCTCAATAAAGGGGGGGTCCAAAAAGTGCCTGATCCATGTTATCATCATCCAGTGTTACAGTAAAGGTAAGATACTTGCCACAGCTGATGTCATGACTGAACATGAGAAGCTGCATGGCCCTTTGAACATTTGTTTGTGGCTTGATCTGTTTTATCCAACGTTTATTGCGTATTTTCTAGAGAAAACCAAGCTGTTGTTGATATTTCATTGATATTGATCCCCAGATTTGGTCTTGTACTTCTGCACCAGGTTGGTTCATTATGGTGCAATATCGGTCTTGCACACTAGGGGCGCTGTTTTGTTCCAACCTCGTGCTGGAATGACGCCTGGCTCTCAGCAGCACCAGTAAAAAATTGAACCGTGCGTGTAAACTGTCCCCCTCCTGCACTCCCATCTGACAAACAAGCACTAAAGATTATTTAATCTGTGAGCTGCCCTGCTGGATTTGGGATTTAAACTTGTCGAGTTGTTTTAACGAATGTTTCCACTGTCCCCTCTTATTACGATAACCATTTATTTATTTCACATTTTGTTTGCTTTTATAATCAATAAATCTGTAATTGACAAAACAGTGTTTTAAGCCATTTGTTCAACTTTAATGAAAAAAGGAAAAAACTTTATTACAACCAAACAAATATGTTTATTAGTTACAACAGATAGAAGAACCAATAATTTCTCTTATTGATGAGACCAGAAGCTCTACCCATAAATATCTTTACAGGGCATATAAATGTGTGTACAACATGTAAATATCTTAACTGCTTTCTTATGTTTTGGGACAGAAAATATTGGTTCTGTGTGTTTCTATACACATCTCAACGGCCACAGAAAGGCTGGATCCAGCCACAACGGGCTATCAGGTATCCCATTATAACAAATTCAACTGTAGCTTCCAGGGTGGAATTTATCTGGAGTAAACTTGGGGGTTCGGTCACGTCCGGCAGCCTGGATTTCATTTCATCTTGTAGTCTTGAGGTCTGTGGACAAAGCACCAAACATTAGTATGAGGAGGCATAGAGGTCTGCAATAAGAATCGATTTATCATGAAAGACGCAGCGAGGATCTGCAGAGAGACCCGGAAGCAGAAAGGATCTTATCGTTTCTCTTTTTTAAATGAGACCAGACTGTCATGGAGGGTGGGTGGGGCGGCTGATAGCTCAGCCTGCTGAGAAGCAGAGGGTTCTTGGTTCAAGCCCCAGTGCAGACAACACAGATGGTGTTCTGGTGGTAGGGAAGGACCAGATACACCCCCAGAGAACTGCCATGGTACCCTTGAACAAGGCACCAAACCCACAGTTTGTATACCCTCCCTGTGACCCCAACAGCACTAAAGCAGTTGACAAGACGCAGTGAAGATCCACAGAAATCATTATGGCTTCATGCATCCCGCCCCCATTTTGAACAGTAAATGCTTCACTGACTTTGATACAAAAAACAAACATGTTTTCAATTGTAATAGCTCTGCCATCATCTACAACAGTATGTTTATGTTGATTTTCTGCCTCAGCTGTGTGTTGGTGTGTGAGAGACAGAGCCAATGAGTCTGCATATCCAATAATATTCTCTCTTCTGCTCCAAGGTTTTCTGAGAGAATATTAACTATATATTTAATAAAAGGGCATCGATTCAATTGCACCGTATGACCTCATCAACCTCCCCAAGATGTAAACTTTACAGAGCGTATACACACACACCGACACACACATGAACAGTGCGCTGAAGTAGAATTTTCAAGGATACTAACTAAGCAAAAGTCTGTCGTTTAAATACACCAGGATTAGTTTGACCTTGACGACCACACAGCGACAGGCCTGAGCACATGCGCTGATTGGCTAAGATTGGACCAGTGACGGAACAGAAGTGGCTCATTTATCACCACACCGACAGCAAAGCCGAACACCAAAATCAACACATGTGTGCACATGAGAGAGAGAGAGAGATGTTTAAATTCAGAGCTTTTACCATTTTTAAAACCAAATGTTTTGTCCAAAAGTAACAGATTGAGAGTCATTGAGATACTTTCATAGCCCATTTAAGTACTAATCCACCACTTCAAACACCAAAACATCATCTCAACGGCCTCTTTAGGGAACCACACAAGTAGTTTTTGATTTTGGTTGCCAGGGTAATGAGATCAGAGGTTCCTCCTGCTGCCCAAATAGACATGGACCAGTCTCATCTACTGGAGCGTTTGGGGTTAAGGTCACGAGGTGGAAACGGCCTGCTTCTTCACTTTTCCCGCCCACCCACCAACCACTCATTTGTCATCTGTCAATGGCTCACAGTCTGAAATATAAAGGGCAGCCGTTGGCATGATACAAATACTCAAACAGAATAAATAACGTGCTCGACAGGATCCGGGCGGCCGAGAAATGCAGAAGTTCCATGTTATTTATGAGACTGTCAGACATCATGCGGGGAGGCTGTGGTTTAATTTGGTTTGACAATACAACAGTTAGTAGTTTAGAGGCTGTAACTGGTGTCCTCAAAATTAAACTTAATGTAATATTAGATATTGCCCACATACACAACCAGCCATCTTATTAAGTCTGTCCCGACGTGATCTGCAACCTTGACCTGGACGAACACCTAGAAGATGGATAAGGGCCTGGCTGAGCAGGTGGATGAAAGGCTGCTCTCAGTTAACCCCGCAGACGCACAACAGGACTACATTATCATGACGGCAAACCACCGGTCACCGTGTCAGGCTCATCTCCAAATGGAAAAATGCTTCCCTGCGAAAGTCATGAATATAATTATGCTGAAAAACATATGCTGGCCCTCTCTCTCTCCTCTAAATGTGGTGGTGGGAGAAACAGGTGACATCTGATGAGTCTTTGAGATAATCTGTCATCTTTATTCATGTTATGCTCAGGCCAGGTCTGATTTGTTGGGTTTTAAAGTGCCATCAAGCATACACAGGGTCTGGACGCGCCCTCTTGATTGTATGCTGATGATGGTGAAAATATCCTGTGTGTTACAATGACTGAGCTTCTAATAATGATCCTCCTGCAGGAGACTGCACCACACTTCTGCAGAAAGGAACATCCTTCATTTGAAAGAAAACGGAACAAATGGCACTTCTTGGTACTGTAGGCTACTTCCTGAGAGTTGATTTTGATGAAGCACGCTGCTCATTCGCTAAAGTCTGATCTGTCAAACGTAACACAAACATGCGTTTGTCTCTGACAGATTTTTATTATATAATAATTACTGGTGCAGATGGCAGCATTATACATATGTCACGATGGGCGATCCTTTACACCAAAACCCTCTAAGCAGTAATAATATATCGCCCCCGTCTGGCTGCTCTATGTCAATACAAGCCCAATCCTACGTCCTACATGATAAAAGGCATCAAAACATGGAACTGCACATATGGAGGTTTGACATATGTAAAACAACAATAAATGTATATGTCAGATGATTGTTTGATGCAATATTCCTAACACATATACAAAACTGTACATGAGCATGGCTGAGAATGTCCACCTCAGTGGGTGTGTTGACCTCTTCAGTCAGAGGAGGAACATTAGGGCTTATTTCAGTGTCACCCTGCTGAAGCATGTGGAAGTCACTTGATGATGATGTTTGTGTGTGCACAAAAATAGTGTGTTCTCATCCGCCTGTACAGGCGTATTTTATAGACAGTCACGCCAGCATGCTTCCTGTGTTTATGGACTCTGCCTGTATTTGTGTGTGCTCTACATACGGCGTCCACAGCCTGGGGAAGGCATTCATCTCCTCCTGACTGTACTCGTCGAGTTTTCTGGGGATTTCTCGGGGCTGAGGCAGCTCTTCTGTTAGGTTTGCACGGATGTCGTCCGGCAGCTCCTGAGGAGCGGTCGGTGTGGGGTGGGGGGGACAGAGAAAACGAGAAATAAAAGAGCCGATTTTACTTTCCAGTCATTGTAATTCAGATTTATTTCATAATTGAAAACACCACTGTGAACTGAAGCAGGCGAATGTTAAAAACTATAATTCTGAAAAACTATCAGATTTTTCTTCCTTGACTCTATTCATACATTCAATTATGCCCAATGTCCAATTTTGTTTCATTGCCGGCTGTGAAAGCACGATAGATTTGATAAGCATTACATCTAGCTAATCTGTGAGCAGGCTGCTGAGGTCAGATATTTCATTTTAGTCCCTTTACAAGCCGCGAGGTGTGACGAAACGGCTTCTCGTCGCAATGTTTCGCATTATTTCGGGAACCCGTGAAATTGTAATGCTGCAGCGTGCCAGAGGCCACGTCTTTGAACTGCACTGACAAAATCAGCTGCAACGCTGACACGACTCAGGTTCGCTCCCCCAATTTAAAGACTATGGCTCGAAGTTAAGGGAAATTATTTTAGTCACCTAATATTCAGGCAACGCCATCAAAGTCGCACTCCTTTGCCAAAACTACAGAACCTTTTTGTATATTTCTCCAGAATCCTGCATCTCAACAAGTGCATGGAAAGATCTAAAGTCAGGCCAATTTTCAAACCTTTAAGCGCCTTAAAATCTAATATAGATCTCACATGGATTTTCATTAAATATAGTGTCTGTGGGCTTTAGCCGATTTCAACCAGACTCCAATTATCCAATTACCTACTCTCTTTCTGCTCCTAATATTCTTCCTCAACTCCTGCAAAAGGTTCAATGAAATAAAAAAGAGCTTTAAGAGCTGTGACAGCCGAGATATATTCACAGTTCAAACTACTTCAAAGAAATCCATTGAATTGTTAATTTTGATGTAGTCTGATGGAGTTCTTTTGTGTCTGAAGCAGCAATTGTTTCTTTCTGACACATCATTTCTAGTTATACCGTATTTTCACAACTATAAGGCGCACCTAAAAGCCTAGAATTTTCTAAAAAATCTACGGTGCGCCTTTTAACCCGGAGCGCCTTTTGTATGGATTACGGTAATATTGGTTAATCGCGGCTACCGTAGTCAGTAGGCGTGGCCGAGGTAACAGCAGTAAATTCAGTCCCAAACCATTTCTGTCTGTAAAGACCCCAAAATGGCTCCTTGCAAGAGACGCGCTTTTGACGCAGAGTTCAAACCGAAGGCTATCAGTCACGCAGTTGAACACGGAAATAGAGCAGCGGCAAGAGAATTTAACGTGAACGAATCAATGGTGCGGAAGTGGAGGAAGCAACAAGACGACCTGCGCCAGGTAAAGAAGACTCAACGGAGCTTCCGAGGAAACAAAGCAAGAAGTGGATTAACAAAGGAACTCCAGCCGCTAGATATTGGTGTCAACGGGGCATTCAAAACTAGACTGCGAACTGCGTGGGAGCGGTGGATGACGAACGGCGAACACACGTTCACCAAGACGGGGAGACGGCGCCGAGCGTCATACGTCACTATCGGCCAGTGGATCGTAAATGCCTGGGCATCGACCGTGGTCCGAGCTTTCAGGAAGGCAGGGATTGTCACTGAAATGCCAGACAACACCAGCGACACCGACCCTGATGACGACTTTGACGAGACGGAGCCGGCCATGTTGGACGCCGTATTCGCACAACTGTTCAATTCAGACACCGAAGAAGAAGAATTCGAGGGATTCCTGGATGAGGAATGAACTGATAAAGTGATCTTTACGTGTTTCTTTTGTGTGTTTACAACTTAACAAGGCTGGTCATACTGTGAATATGGAAATTACCGTTTGAACAACGTTGTTATATTGCTATTGTTATATTGCTATTGCTATCGCTTTGCACTACTTCGAGAGTTCGAGTTACCGTATATTGTGTTTGCACTAACGTTTGATTTACCGCAACGGTACTACGTGATAAAAATGTTGCACTAAATCGAAGATTTATTAAACTCCACTATCCACTTGTGATAAAAATGTTGCACTGCCTGTTATAACTCGCTGTTATTAAACGAACTGTATTACGCGAAAACATTACGTCACTCGGGAAAAATAATAAAACAGCTGTTTATTCGTTTTGGGAGTGAATAGAGTTGTGAGAACGGCGGTTTGTATTCTATTAATAAAGTTTGACTGACTTATCTGGCTGTTTTATTGACATTCCTTTTAGCGCAGCTCGATCTAGTGAACGCGTCATGAAACCACAGGCACTACGCAGTTTCTATACTATGCGCCTTGTAACACGGTGCGCCCTGTGTATGAAAATATTTCTAAAATAGGCTGTTAATTGAAGGTGCGCCCTATAATACGGCGCGCCTTATGGTTGTGAAAATACGGTACTTTGTTTTTCAGGCCTTTGTGATGATCATGACATGTGTTTAATGTGTTCAGCAGACCCGATCTGATCTGCACCACAATGTCATTGAATCCATATACAGACATGAAAATACAAACACCTTTTAAGATCTGCACTCTTTCATTCCTGCCTATGTGGTAATGAAAATGACTCTAACAATATCACCGGCTGGGAGAGATAAAAAGGTTCTTGACTTACATCCTCAGGAAAGATGTGTAGCCGCTGCATCATGGTGCGCCGGTGCAGATTCCTGGGCAGCATACCGTACACGGCCAGCTTCACAATCTGGTGAAAAGAAATGTGGTGATACTCGGGTTTTGTTTGGCAGATACAGCAACTTTTCAAATGGCAGAAGCCAGGCAGTTCATCTAAGCCTGTCTCTTTGGATGGTTTTCTCCCTCTGCACCAGAGAGATAGAGACAGAGGTCACAACTCAACTGGGCCTCTAAACATCTGAGTATGCATCATGTTTGGCCTGTGTGACAGGAGCTCTTTTACAAAATATGGCATATCAGCCACCACTGTCGATAACAATAGTATATACTGTCAGCATAAACGATAATAAAGTTGTCAGTATACTTATTTTTAACCTTTTCTTAAAGTCAAATGTCTGGCTCCACACCCATCAGGGCAGAATGTAGGTGACTACAAATTCGGAATTTAATTATCATTGTGTTGGTAACGGTGAAGAAATCATGAATATGCAACACAAGAGAATCTTTTAGAAATATCCTTGAACTGTCATCCCTCACGCTGAGCTCAGAATAAACTAAAAAAACACCACCAGTTCCAATCAACAACTCCTGATGCCTCCTCTCTGAAATGTACATATATGCACGAGGTGCACATCTGTAAGAAGGGCTAAAGGTCAACAGATACCAACATAGAACGGCAAGATTAATCACCAAGAAAACAGTGTGGAAAAACATAAAAATTCAGTCAAAGGTTTATTGGAATATCTAAATTTATAAAATTCTTTCTCCGTTTGGAAAAAATATGTAATGGTCAGTGATTCTTACAGCAGTTGGGTCTTTGTGGTGCAGCTGGGCAGCAGTGACTTGTTTGAAACTACCTGGGTAACTAAAGGCGGGAAAGAAAACACACAGAAATGGGATAAACAGCCATTCATTAGATTGTTCAGCAAACAGGGCAAAGCCACAAATTTCAATAAAAACATACCCTGAGTGAGAGGAATAGACTTTCTGTTCCCATTTATTTCCTGAGAAAGCAATGTGTTTGGTGTTTACTATCACCACATGGTCCCCACAGTCACCTGCAAAGGCATTCGAACATTGATTCTTATATACACACACACACACACACACACACACACACACACACACACACACATACATACACACACACACATAAAGTAGAAGAGCTTCTCTTCCAGAATAACAGACAGGTCTCACGGACACAAAAATGCACAAATACTACTATTTTAACTCACTATAAAATCATCCAGAGCTAGCTTTACTCTCAGCATAATGATATAAATATCATTCACAACATGAGGTATGTTGTGTAACAGCTCAAACTCACTCAGCGCATGATAAATAGGTTTGTGTTTTCCCTGTAACCTAATAGAAGTCATGGCTGCAATCTTCCCAGGAGGCTGCATCCTTGCATCAATCAGAAACCAGGAACGGGCAAATGTTGCCCATTGCTAAATGGGAAAACAGAGATGTTAAAAAAATTACTTTTTAAAATCACTTGTCACCCAAGGTCATCTTATTAGGCCTTTTCTTAAACCCACAAATTTTGGGGGTTTAAGAAATCTCATTCAGCATTGATACATGGGCCTAACACTTCAAGTGAGCTATTGCAATCATCTTTACATGAAGGACATTTTGGAATGTGACAGTGGTAAAAAGACAAATGATAACTTGGCTAAATGTGTTTAAAATTTACTGTACACTACAAATTTACACTAATACACAGCAAATTCTTGTAAAACCCTTCATTCATGGTCGCCTGAATTACAACGCAGCATTACCACAAGCGCTAATCCACAGCAAGACAATAGAGATCTATGCGCTCTGAACATAACTACGTTAAACCCTGTGTGTAAACTACAAGAAGGACTTGTGACAATACACATGTATACCGTAGGTTACAATTATATCCAGTATTTGCAGACAGTCGCTAATTAATTGGCTAACCACGTTTCCACATGTTTATCTTTACGTCGAAAAACATGGACATAAGTAAAAGAAGTTGAAAATTATTACTGTAAGACAATATGCTTACCTGGGCAGATCTTGAAAAACTAGACATTTTCACACTGCTGCTAATACTCTCTTAACAATTTGACCCTTAACGTGAGTGGCGGTTCTTCTGATTATTTTTCTCGGGTAAAACATTCAGTGAAACATCAGTGTTCCGACATCATTAAAACTATCCTCTATCGCACAAACTCACACAAAGTATACAGTTATGATGGAGGTTCAAAATAGCACTGCAATCCATAATTTATACTCATCATTATTAGTGATAAATGGGTGTACTGGAATTTATCTGACAAAAATCGTTTCTACTCGGGTGTATTTTTACGTGACGCAGCAAACCTGTCGCTGAAGGAATTTCTTTTTTCTCCGAGATCGTCAAACTAAAGAATTGCCATTTTATTCACTGAATTTCTCTTTATTTTTGTGTCATTAACCACCAAATAACTATTAATATTTCGTGAAATATATATGATATTGTTGTGCCAGGAATATGTCTCCTTTAGGGGCCGGTAAAATAAAAAACAGCGTCCAAAATACCCCAAGTTTCCACGAAGAAGACATTATACGTCACTTCCTTCCAACCTCAGAAGAGCGCGGGGAATTTTGACAGGCAGGAATTTGCTTCAAGTTCGTTCATGTTATTTGTTTTATAGAACATTTGTATTGCAGTCTACTTTGACGTATCGTAAAGCTTTACCTGACACAAAATGAGAACATTAGAGGAGGTACAGGCCACACTGGAAATTGCCAAACTGAAAGAAGAGGATCTCCAAAAAACAATCCACTGTCTGTCTTTCGGAGAAAGTGTTTCTTCTGCAGATTATTGTTTGATGGAGCTGGACGACACTTTGTGCAAACACATTGAAGCTGGACAAAGGTATGATATTAGTTGTTGATATTATTTAGAGTGTGACTAAAAAAACAAACAAACATAAGACCAATTGGCTTCTATTTTGTCATAATTTTTTCCATTTCAGTACTGATTCGTTGGTCACGATATATCCCCTATAAGTTAATTTAGACACATGTTTTATATCACATGTAATGTATTGCAAACTGTAGAGTAATATCAAACAAGAACTCATCTTATTTCTTGTGTTTGTGACTTTATATAATAAATTCTGTATCTACAATATATCCCCATTTTTGTGTGATGTTGTGAAGCCTAATAGAAAGTCAACAGGTCTATTGACACAGGGGTGTTTAAATTTATGTCTTTACGCCCAGTCTAGTAATTCGGGGAGATAAGGATGAACGTGCAGTTCTATGCAGCGTGGACACGACCTACGATTTAAAGATAGCTGACACGTCCAATCTGCTGCTGTTTGTGCCAGAATGCAGAAAACCAAATCATGTCACAAACAGCGAGGGCGTCTCTCACGTGGCACACACAGAGGTTTGGAAATGACAAAGACACAAAAGCATGCCATGTATGTCACAGAAGCACTTTATTATTAACACTATCTTACTTCTATTTTAGATCTGGGGATTTTGTAACAGCTACTGGGAGCTCAGGAAACAGCGTCCTAAACTGAAGAAACTGAAGAAGCTTTTAATGGAAAATCCTTACGAGGGTCCAGCTATAGGAGGGCAGGAAGAGAACACTGAGAACAGGGTATAAATATTAGTCAGCTTTGTGGTAATAATTTCAGCAAGTGATCTGTACCAAAATGGTTTATGCAGAGTCACAGTTACTTGTGTTAGTAAATAGCTCCATTTAATCTGTGTTCTTTATTAGTACACCATGTTGGACCTCCTGGAGAGGATTCAGGCCAGTGAACAAGAGATAAACACCCATTTGGAGACCATCCATGCTTGCCAGATTGATGGTAACGTAATGTTTGTGGAAATGACCACTTGGATAACCATTCTAAGATTAGTGAGCATGTCTTTTCTGCCTTAAAGGCTACTGGAGGATACTGGATTTTGACTATGAGATGAAGGTGCTCGGTCATCTGACTCAGCTCGTGGATTCTGAGTCGTGGTCTTTTGATCAGGTACCCCTCCAAACCTGTCTTGAAGAGTTGGCTCCACTGGAACCCAAGTAAGGCTATTTAGGGAGCTAATTAAAAAACAAAATTGTAAGCTGAAATTAATTTTGAACCTTCCTTCAATACAGAGAGATGATTGAGCACTGTTTGAACTGCTATGGCCAACGCTATAGTGAAAACGGTAGTTACGCTAGTTGACACTAGTAGATTCCCAAACAGACATGATGACACCATTTGAGAACACCACTGTATTGCTTTTCTCTACACAGACCAGGTCTTTTATGCACTTAATGAGGATAAGGTCTGTCGGGGTCTGGCACTGATGTTACTTCAGAACGCTGTTAAATTCAACCTGAGGGAGTTTCAGGAAGTCTGGCAGCAGAGTGTCCCTGAGGGAATGAGCACGAGACTGGATCAACTAAAGGTTAGTACGCTTAAAAAAACATGCTTGTGGTCTCGCCTATCTTCAGATATTATGAAAGTGTTGCACCTTTTGTCTGCTTGCTAAACCTCCGGCACGGCAAATGTTGCAGAGTGTTGCCCTGGTGGACCAAGCCTCCCACCCTGAGACCATCTGCCTACTGCGGGTGGAGGATCTTCCAGAGGACACACTGGAGCGCTTCCACCACCTCTTCACGCTCAGGGAGAAATGGACGGAAGATGACATCACACCTTACATACAGTAGGTGTTGCACGTTTTGGAAAACATCAAAAGAATCCAGGCGTGAATCTAACTCATTGTCTCAAGTGTAGAACTGGATCACACATTTTTTGTTGTGTTTTTTCTTTTTAGGGACCTGTGTGGAGAGAAACAGACCACCGGTGCACTTCTGACCAAATATGCTCGCTCTTCAATGCAGAATGGAATCAAGGTCTTTAACTCCAGACGACCTGTAGCTACGTGAATATATGGCCTGTCCAGTAATGAGCTTCAGCCTTTATGTGATTAGCTTTTGTTCAGGAAACTTGCAAGTTCAACAGAGGAATCTCTTTACAAAACTTGGTGGGATATATACATTTGGTTGTATGTTGTTACCATTCTGGTGTTGCAATCATGAGATTGTTGGGAAATTGATTAATAAAGGATTAATTGTAAGATATCAAATAATCGTTATAACATTTCTCAATACACATCACTCAGTTTTAATAAATAATTTATTCTTGTCACAGCAACAACCTCTCATAATCCTATTTTTCGAAGGTGTCGATGAATACCAACCAGGTTAATACTGAAGAGGACATTAATTATTAACAATATTAAAGCTTGCAACCATAATGAATCACCAGTTGTTTCATAGTGGAGTTCTATAAAACTTTTTTTTACTGTGTTTGAGTCTCTGCTCAACTCAGGTTCCAACAACATCAAAACAATGTTTGATAATATCTTAATTAAGGGTTGTCAATCTCCTTGTAGACATATTTGGAGATTATGTAGAAAATTCTTTATTTTTCTTCCTGGCCTTGCAGTAATTTTACTAGCTCAAATGGTATTGTTACGACTTGGCTCAAAGTTGTAACAAAAGGAGGGAATCAGCACACAGAAAGATCAAATTATCTGGATATGTTTATTAAGAAACCCAAAGAGTGCTGAAATAAGGATTCAAACCCAAACTAAAAATGATGAGACGGCCATGAGGTATGGTGGCAGCAGCCCAGCCAGAGAGAGAGACAAAGGAGAACCGCCCCTTTTATGCCCTCTGGCTCCTTCCAGCTCGCAGGTGAAACCAGTCTCACTGACGACCCACCAAGTCTCTGGGTAAACAAAACAAAACACATGGGCAGGCCGTCACACACACCCCCAGCATCATGTAAACACATGGAAGATAAGCATCCAGATTCATGCTCATATGTCCAGCTGTGGATGACTAAGTTCGATTGGGATGGTAACTTAGACAGGCCAGGTAATATTACAAAATTAAAAGAAGATTTAATAGAATATGGAAAGAAACATCCAAAAGTAAATGTGGGGTTGACACAATGTCATCTCTGGCTCACTGAATCAAAATATAGAAGAGAAAAACAAAATCAAGAAAAAGAGAAAAAGAAGAGAAAAATAAGAACCCCTTTTACCCATCACTGAGTGCGTACGTGAGGGCGGAGGACAACAAAACAGGATGTAGGAGTCAACTGATAAACGTGCCTCCTCCGTATGTTCCTCCACCTCTTGCTCCACCAGCTCCCCCTCAGGCGGTCCTATTGGACCCGCCCGGAGCCTTAGATCCCCTGGCTCTGAACACTAATCCCTTTTTGGGCCCCTCTCCATCGGGAGCCAAGTGCAGAAATTACCATATGCAGGACAACACTGTGCAGATGTACCCACTGATCCAGGTTGCAAACCCACAAGCTGGTGGGGAGGGTCAAGATCCTACTATCTTGGTGTACAGAACCTGGACTCCAGAAGACTGTAAAAAAGCTTGTGATGGCATAACCTCGCCCCAAATGGACGTAGAGTCGTGCATCCAAGACATAAGACAGTTACTAAGAAGTTACCATACTAACGGTACTGAAACACAGCAAGTCCTCATGTGCGTTAATGGCAAGAAATGGGGCACTGTTAGAGGAGATTGGGTCCCAGTGGATCCAGCCACTCAACAACCATGGCAGCCTGGCAGCCAAGAACTAAATGACAGACTCGACAGACTGTACGAGCGCATGCGAACTACTTTTACCAGACGAGCTGACTACAGCGCCATTACGGCCACGAGACAAAAGACTGACGAAAGTTTTGAAGACTGTAGCATGAGAATGAAAGATGTGTTCCGGAAGAATAGTGGAATTCCATATGCGGAAGAACCAGAAGGTCCCTACCAACAGCAGTTAAAGCAAGCTATACATGGGGGATCAAAATCAGAGATAAAAACCTGGGTAGAGAGACAGTTAGTTGATTTCGGAACTTGTAACCTAAACCGCTATGAACAACATGCTATGCATGCTGAAAGACAATGCCAAAAGAGTAAGAACCAATTATCAGGCATGTTTTTCAATGCCAACCCTCTCCCAAGCCGAGGCCGAGGGCGTGGGCGAGGCCGAGGCGGAAGGGGAGGAGGAGGCAATTCCCGTGAAAATGATCAGTGTCATTGGCCCGAATATAAGACGACCCTGATTATAAGACGACCCCCTCTTTTTCAAGACTCAAGTTTGAAAAGACTTTTTGAACACCAAATTTAATTTTTATACAGAAAATAATTACAGTACATCTGAAACAAATGATTATATCTTCGACCCACTTTTCTCCAGATTGTCGCTACATTTCTCTATTTTCTGTTATCTCTTCTCTTATTTTCTTCTCTTTTCTTTCTTACCGCTATTTTTTACTTTTCTTCTTCGTGCTACCGCTATTTTTATTTTTCTTCTTCGTGACAGGGGTTCGCTTTGGCCTGGGACGTTTAGTTCAGCATTCGCTTTAAATATATCTGGCGCCATCTAGCGTTGTGAATGGGTATAATGTCTAGACCGCGAATGTAAGACGACCCCCACTTTTTCAGTCTTCTTTCAACGCAAAAAACACCGTCTTATATTCGGGCCAATACGGTATTGTAAAAATTATGGACACTGGGAACGTGATTGCAAAAAGAAACAACGTGACCAGAGATACAATAGAGGACAGCAGCAAGGTTCTAATCCACCCCAGCAATGACTAGAACCGGAAAAAGATGTCACAAAAATTAAAACAAATCAGGGCACAAAATTTGACCAATTGGAAAAAGATGACTTAGAAGATGTTTTAGACTTAGAAACCATCTTCCTGTTTGCTGAAGGCAAACCAGAAATACAACTGACCGTGTTAGGCAATTCTTTAACATTCTTAGTAGATACGGGTGCAAGTAAATCAGTAATTAGAGAACCAATAGCCGTGAAGCCAACTTCTACACAGATTTTTGTGAGATCAGCAAATGGTCTCGTAACTAAAGAAAGAATGTCAGTTCCTGTAGATGTTTGTGACCCTGTAAGTGGAATCACACTTAAAGCCCCTTTCGTGATCTCCACCACGTGTCCCGTAAATCTATTAGGAAGAGATCTTATCTCTCAGCTTCAGTTGATGATTCGCACCACAGCCGAAGGGATGTGGTCTGTAGATAGAATGGTTAATCTGTGGGTAAGAGAAGGAGAGATGTGCAGTAAATTTTGGTCACTTGACATTCCTGAAAAGCAGCCCCCTCCATTCTCTGACCCAATCACTATGATATATGGTAAAGCTCTGTCATACTTACAGCCTGAAGCCCAGCTCCACAATCAAACTGACCTGCATGTAACCATGCACGTGGAGCGCACTGGTGGATTCTGTAAATCAGACCCTCACGGCACATCAAGCTATGCAGAGCAGTTTGCTAAACTCAAAGATCCACGAATGATTGTAATTATGCATCTATATGTGTGTGGTCAAACAGCTGTCTGCATGGCAGGAAGCCTTTCCACCGAAGCAGCAGCGCTATTCAAAGTGTCAGGCTCTGTACCACATGTTTCTATTGCTAAACCACTTAAGAAAATATGGCAAGACTTGGGATGTGACGTAAAACACTGGAGCAGCCTGCCCTATAGGCCTAAGGGTGAGGTTGGTTTTAATGATCAGTTCCAGGTGTGGCGCATTCCCCTTAAAACATGGTGGCTGACTCATCCAGCAACGCACCTCACAGACCAGAGTTCATGAGAAGAAAACATCTTCCTCACGCAGGAGGAAGAGGAGAAGCTGAAAGAGCTTCCCCCTGAATTATGGTCGGAAGGACCTACGGATGTAGGGAGCAGAACCTGTAAAAATAATCTCTAAATCAGATTATAGACCATTCCAGAGACAATATCCCCTTAAGACTGATGCACAGGAGGGTATTGTTCCGATATTTAACTCACTGCTTAAAGCAGGAGTCATCAGAAAGTGTCCTGAATCTCCTGTAAATACACCCCTATTTCCAGTAAGGAAGTCACCACCATCTACCGGCTGGCGGATGGTGCAGGACCTGCAAGCTGTAAACACTGCAGTGGTCCCTAGGTCTCCCTTAGTCGCAGATCCATACACTCTGCTGAATGACTTAAACCCTGAACATCAGTGGTACACGGTGATAGATGTATCCAATGCATTTTTCTCTGTACCAGTACATCCAGACAGCCAGTTTTAGTTTGCATTTACGTTTCAAGGACGAAGGTACACCTGGACAAGGTTACCTCAGGGCTACTGTGAGAGTCCCACAATCTTCTATCAGGTAATGATGTCATCATTAGCTAAGTTTAAACCTCTGTGTGGAAGTCAAATCCTCGTCTACATGGATGACATCCTCATGGCGTCAAAAACAGAGGCAGATTGTTGGTCAGACACGCTAGCATTGCTACACTGGCTAGCCTCACAAGGCCATAAATTAAGCAAAAGCAAACTGCAACTGGTGAAGCAGAAAGTGATTTATCTGGGCCATGTTTTGACACATAATGGTAAAGCTATTCTTGAGTCGAGGAAAACAGCAGTGCTTGAAGCCCCAAAACCAAAAACAAAGAAGCAGATGATGTCATTCTTAGGACTAGTGAATTTTTGCAGATCATGGATCTTAGACTATGCGAAAATAACTGCCCCTTTACAAGCATTGATGTATGATAATCCCTTAGCAATGACTGATGTGTTAACTTGGACCCCTGAAGCTGAAGAAGCATTTACACACACAAAGCAGGCCCTTGTAGGTGCTGGAGTGTTAAAGCTGCCAGACTATCAGAAGCCTTTTGAGCAGGTCGTAGATTGCAAAGGTGATTTTATGACTTCAGTTTTGTTGCAGAAGCACGGAGATAAGAGGCAGCCAGTAGCCTACTACTCCCACAAGCTAGATCCCGTAGTTTGTGCACTCCCACCATGCGTTAAAGCAGTGGTGGCAGCATCTGAGGCAGTAAAAGCCTCCGCAGGAGTGGTGCTATATCATGAGCTAACTTTGCTAGTGCCACATGCAGTGTCAATACTGCTGCTACAAAGTAAGATAGGATTCCTGTCACCCGCACGTCTTTCCTGCATGGCAGTGTTGCTGTCTCAGCCGAATCTGACGATTCGTCGCTGTACGACCCCAAACCCAGCAACGCTGCTACCCACCGCAGAAGAGGGACACCAGCACAACTGCCTGGATGTTCTCAGCCTCTAGATGGCGCCACTCTGTGAGGTCACCGGAAAACAAAGAACACAAAAAGAAACACCAACAACTCCCCTGACACGTAACAAGCACACAGAGACAATTACCGGTAAGATAAAAATAAAATAGAATAGAATTCGGAATATACAAAGAGGAAGTATATTTACAGTAATCCAGATAAATGGATACTCGGCCCCTGTATACCTGTACATAGTACAGAGGGAGAATACAATATATGTTACCGGCGCCAGAGCTAGGGGTCTCTGGTCCGGCAGCATGAGCCACTCAGGCGGCGGGCGCTGAGCGGCTGAGCTACGGTATAACTACCTGTGGATCCAAACACACGACACGAGAGTTGTCAGCTCACGCTACTGCTGCGCAGTGTATTTTATTCTTTGCACATGCGCTTGAATGTTCACATTCATATACACAACATGGCAAGTACCATACCAATTACTCTCAGAATAGTACTAACAAACAATAACTAGTCACCAGTAACTTTTATGGTCGGAACTACGCACGCACACACACATATACACTCACTCTTGTTTAACTAACCTTTTGCTGACGGGAATGCCCGATAACAAACCACGACGATAAAGTACATATTTCAACATCTTACAGTGCTTAGCTTCCCTTCATGACTTCGCTTATATGTTGCTACATAGTTTAACTGAAAAGAACTGTACAAATAGTACATTTTACATACCTGTGGATCCAAACACACGACACGAGAGTTGTCAGCTCACGCTACTGCTGCGCAGTGTATTTTATTCTTTGCACATGCGCAGAGCAAAAGCAGAGCATAGACTGTTTGCTTGGACCCACTGGTGTTAAAGCACCCTCTACTGGTGCAAAGTGGCAATGATTTCTGCAAACCGTATAAAGGTTCAAATATTAAAATGAAAAAGAGGGGGTGTCTGTTAACATAATAAACTATATGTGGCTATTTCAGACCCACTACATATACATATCAGAATATATAATATTCACATTGTGCTAGCGGGCGTTATGACAGCAGCTGTGGCCAGCAACAACCCCACTGATAGTAGTCATTCCATGCTGCAACAAAAAGATGATGATTGCTGGAATGAGCACAATGTTCACTCTGGCACCTGACCAAAGGTACTCCCACGTGAACAATGTGTACTCTGGCACCTGTACATATGTTCTGCAGAGCAAGCTTTACCAAGCTGTGATCAAAGAAGCTGGGGAAGCACATCTGTAGGTACATTTCAGAGGACCATACAGTTTCATAATAAAGACAAAACAGAGTTCGAACCCCCCTCATTACTGCTCAGAACGTTGTTTGCATAATAGGCCCAGTGTGACTGAACACTGTTAAAGGGACGTTACTTTAGGTTAAAGACGTTTTCTGTTAAATAACAGGGTTTTCCACTTTGTTTCGGTTATCTCGCCTATTTTACTCATTTTAAAAATGATCTCTCTGGCACCTCAGTCCTTCAAGAAGCTCGCGGATCGACAAAATATATCCAACCCATTAATTATGTTTGTTGGGGGAGGGGTCAATTTAGTCCTGTCAGTAAGGTCCAGTAAAGTCCTGTCAAGATGCTCCTTAAAGACAGATCAGAAAGTATGGTTCAATACATTTTCCTGTTTTTCTTTGTTTTTAAGTAAGACGGCAGGTCCCCAGGTTAGAACCGTAATTGGAGTCACGCCTTTTCTCGAGCACGTGATTAGATGTTGCAGGTAAAGGGAATAGGGTTTCCGGACCCGCAGTGTTGTCTATCACAACTGAAATTCAGTGGAACCCTCGGCCATGGCTGTCAACGTGCCTGCTCTGGTGGCGGTGGTGTTTTTTTACATCGTCATAGTGGCCATCGGCTTTTGGGCTTTCAGGAAATCAAAGGAAGTTGAAAAGACGTTGGGGGGCAGCAAGGCAGAAATCACTATTGTCGGTGGTCGCAACATCAACGTCCCGGTCGGAATTCTAACCCTGACAGGTAGAAAGACAATCTTTCTTGTGCGTCATGACGCGCGCGGCACTCTTTGGCCCACTTCTTTTTCAATAGTATCACTTATTAATCACTCAATCAAGCTTAATTAAAGTATTTTTTATTTCAGCGACATGGGTCGGTGGAGCTTATATTCTGGGAACTGCCGAGGCAGTCTATTCTCCAAACCAAGGTCTGGCCTGGGCCATGGGACCGTTCGCATACGTCGTCTGTTTTATTTGCGGTAAGTGGCCGAAGACAAGCACTTTGCATCACACTGAGCTCCAAGGAAGTTTTCTATGTCAGCTGGACTGTGTTTCTTCTCTTGAAGACGTTTCGCCTTCTATCCAGAAGGCTTCTTATATAGACACCCAGCGATTTCAGAACTGAGAATCTACACAGACATATCACACTGAGAAAACTTCTGTAGTAAGTCGCTTTATATCGGACACCCAGTCAGCGCACAGGGGGAAAGGGGAGGGGGCCTTTTCAATGTGTGTAGTCACACATGTAGATGCTCTTTAGGTGTGGGATTTATGCATGATTGTTTTTTCAAACGAGACACAAAATGCTCACATTTTACGACTAAAATCAAAGTGCACTAGTGCCTGTGCTGCAGTGTTGATACCTGCATGGAAAGAAGCCTGTTTTCAGTCTGAGGTGACGTGACATTCACTCGCCCGTCCGTGTTGGTTACAAATCGTACGATGTGACTGCTGCACGACCGACGTCTATATAGGCGTTCCGCTGTTACACAGTAATCCGGAGGCTTTGGCACGCGTAGTCACACATTCTTCCTTCTTTTTATGGCATGTGTGCTGGAGTCCAGTCAGCATTAGCAAAAATTCACAAATCCACACTTTATTTGTCCGCTCCTGCCTAGAAGGATTTTTATCAGAGCTTTTAACCCACTGTTCCATCAACTGGATCCGTCACCAGGTGTAACCCGGGGACTTTAACATCATCTGGGATTAACAACATTTGTTTTTGTATTAGCTTTGCACCTTTGATTTCAAACATCAAACAATTAAGATGTTAAAATGAATGTGAACTTCTAAGAGGGTCTTCTACTCTTATGCAACCAAGCTTGAAGAAAAAAATATGTTGATTTGTTAATCTGACGACAAACATCATGTTGAATGACAAAGGCTTTTCTCTCTTCTGAAGGAGGATTGTTTTTTGCTAAACCAATGCGGTCCAGCAATTACGTCACCATGATGGACCCGTTTCAGCAGCGTTACGGCAACGTGTACACAACGCTGCTGCTCATTCCTGCCTTAATCGCTGACATCTTATGGGTCGCCTGCATCCTCGCTGCTCTTGGTAACTGGCCCTGACCTCCAGGAGGCTATCCATCTGTTTGTGTTTGGAATTAAAGCTTCTTTCCTTGTGTCTTCTGCCTGCTTCCTAGGAGGAACCATGGCCTTAATTCTTGGGCTGTCCTCGACCATCTCCATCGTTATCTCAGCATCTGTGTGCATCGGCTACACCCTTCTGGGGGGCCTCTATGCTGTCACCTACACAGATGTCATCCAACTGCTCTTCATATTTGTCAGCCTGGTTAGGAACATGAAGTTGGAGCACTCAAGCAATAAAAAAGAAAAATTCATTTACATATAACCCCCCCTCCCTCCCTCTCTCTGTCTGTCTCTAGTATATAGGTATTCCTTTTATAGTTCTCAGTCCTGCAGTTACTGGGGCGTCCCATTTCAACCAGTCACACTCCACATGGGTGGGGGAGCTGAAGTTGGAAGATACAGGAAAATGGATTGATGAATTTCTGCTATTAGTGAGATGTTTTCATTGTTTAATTTGCCTATTCTTCTTCCTCCATTTGCATCAATGTTTACTTGAGTTAATCATAAACACATACATGTTCAGGGTTTACTGTAAAGTTTTAAAAGCTGCAGTTCAATTCCTCAAGCTACAAAATGTTAATTCTCTTTTTACTAGACTATTCACAGAGTAGCTCTGTTAGCGGTTGTCATCTATGAAATCAATCACCCATGCATGGAAAATTCCAAACCTTTCCAGGGGTGGGGTGAGAGTTCTCCCAGTACGCACAAATCTGTATTCGGCATTCAAGCATAATGCCTTTATTGTTGGATTATCTCTGTATTGGGCCACTGGCTTTTTGTGCAACAAATGAACAGGAAGTCCTCAAAGTTGATATGTTGGGATCATAAAAAATGACATATGTGTGACAACAGCCAATGTTTAGCATTCTTAAAACCACAGCCCTGCTGGGATGGTCCCAGTCTGCACTGGCAATACTCTATCAAATGTCCAAGAGATTGGATTATTTGTTAAGGGGTTGATTTTTACACTCAGAACAGTGTTGAGGTGAGTCCCAGCCAGCAGTTGCCAGCTTGTTAGTAATGTTCTTACCCAAAAAAGGGAGCTGTACAATAAGTAATTCCTTATATTCCAATAACTTCCTTCCTTATTTACACCAGCATGTGTTTGGCACAGAGGTGGCACTTTGGGCTAGCTATGATCTCAAAAAAGAGCCACCTTCTGTGCTGTGGGTTATATGTTTTTCTACAATTTTCTGTGCATGTGTGTCACAGGCTTTGGGGGGACTGTCCTACCAAGCTCTTTACCAGAGGATCCTGTCTGCTGCTTCGACCACACAAGCTCAGGTCATCTGTTACGCCGCCGCTCTGCCCTTTTTCATCATGGGAATCCCTTCCGTTGCAATCGCGGCAGCGGCTGCATCTGCAGGTAACTTGTTCTCAGGAATATTGGCTTTAGGGGGAACACCTTTGGAGTCTGGGAAGACAGATACTGAGGGAGGAATGACACATTTTCTTTGCCAAAAGAAAAGAAATGAAAATCCAAAGAACATGTTTGATGACGTTGGTCAGATGAGTTCCTACTCACTTGAATACTCTTTTCTCCCCCCTTGGTTTCCGCTCTTCTCCCTCTGAGACTGGAATATGACAGCATATGGTTTGCCCTCTCCCTTCGAGCGTGGCGAGGCAGGGAACATCCTCCCCCTGGCCATGCTGTACCTGGCACCCCCCTGGTTGTCAGTGTTGGGCATCGGTTCTATAGCTGCAGCGGTCATGTCATCCATGGACTCTGCGCTGCTGTCCTCCGCATCCATGTTCACGCAAAACATATACAAAAGATGTTTGAGGAAGCAGGTCTGTGCACGTGAGTGGTTTGTTATGAAGAACGGGGTCGACGTCTTTATTCATTTGTCTTCCTGCAGGCCTCGGACCGGGAGCTGCAGTGGGTGATCCGTGGCAGCCTGGTGGTGGTGGGCTTGGCAGGAATGAGTCTGGCATTTGGTGAAAAAAGTGTGTTTGCTCTCTGGATACTGAGTGGCGATCTCCTCTACTGCATCATATTCCCACAGCTCACCTGTGTGCTGCACGTTAGCTTCGCCAATGGTTACGGTATGATTGCTGGGTTTGTAGCGGGGATGGTGCTACGTATTCTAGCTGGCGAGCCAGGACTCGGCATCCCTGCTCTCCTCCTGTACCCATGGTGGAGGGAGATAGACGGGGTGATTATACAGTACTTTCCCTTCAGGACTTTTGCTGTGATTTGCTCGTTTGTGTGCGTTGTCGGGATATCAAAGCTGACGGAACTGGGCTTCCATCACAAAAAGATTCCCGAGTCTTGGGATGTACTGCAAGCGTTTCAGGTAGATAAACGGAGATATAGGAAGTCCCATCTTGGCACCATGGACACAAAACTTTAAAGCAAATATAATTCTCTAATCATGTTTTGTTACCGCCTCTTTGGCAAAGATTTTGTTTACCCAATACTTGTAAGTTGCACCAAAAACTGTAAAGAGTTTCTTTGAAGATTCCAAAAGTAGGTTTTCTTGGTGGAGGAAAATAGTGACTTAATTAATAAGTTTGTAGCTTGGTACCGTACCCTAAGGTTTGTGGAACTACTGTTGCCACTGTGCTGGGGAGAGGAAATATAAGGACATTCAAATAAAATTAAAGGAAATACAAATAATTACGAATATGCACAGAGTACAACAGTAATACCAATAACACAATTCGAATTGATTGAATTGATATCTAAGAGCCGTACATTAATCAAAGAGGGTCCTCGGTGCTAGATAAAAGGTCTCCTTTTCTACGTTGCTGTTTACTGTATTTATTTCACTTTTTTTTTAAAAATCACTTTAACTAAAATAATTACCAAAACATGGTAAATGGGAGATAAAATTTGCCTGTCTTTTTAGCTTTTTTAAAAACTGAAGTCATATTGTTTCCAGTTGAAGCAATTTGGCAAAAACAAAACAAAACGGAAAAACGTTCATTTTGGCGACCGTCGAACCGTGTTTGACTGGCTGCACCTCGGATTTCTCATTATCAAGAGTTTATTGAGCATGAGATAATTTTTTCCTTGAGCTTTGCTTAGATAAGAGAAGAGAGCCGCAAACTAGTTTAACTAGTTTAACGCCGGGTGACATGAGATGTGACCACTTTGGGTGTTTCGGCCTCACCATGAACGTTTCCATCTCACCAATACACTGTTGCTCATGAAGTCGGAATAAAATATTTCTGCCTCTTCGTTGGACCCCATGTTTTGTTCTTGATGGAGAACGTGTGTAAACCCTGAAAACTGTATCGATCCATCTGGTCACAGCTGATCGCTGACATGCGATAACTACTTAACTCCAACATTGTGGGCGACGGTGTGTAATGATCCTGGTAGTTTTTGTATTTTGACATTTTTCCAATACCGTCTGCCTGCTGAACTTTCAACATCATTTGCTGTCTCTCTACTCTCTCGTTAACTTTCTCTATCTTTTTCCTTCCACTTCACATGTTCCTGCTCATGTTGACTTAAACTGTGAGTTTGGGTGCTTAATCGGGGCGAATTTGAACGGGTCTCAATAATGTTCAAATAAATAAAGGAGGATGGATGTTGTGTACAAATAATCAGGATTTTTGGTGAGTAAAATGTTGCTATATTCCTAAATAATATTGCAATTTTATCAGGTTATCTTTGATGCTTTTTTATGTGTGTCGCAGGTGTACCTGCAGTAGAAGTTTTAGAGCCATAAAATAGTCATTGAGGGTTGGACTGATTCAGACGGAGCACTACTGAAGGCCCAGGTGTGAAATGCACGGCCCGCCACTGGTTTTCATGGAGTATTCATCGAAACAATGAATATGTATACCAAAGTGGAAAAAAGACTTTCGTAACGTAATTTTGGAACGATGAAAGCATTTGGGGAAAATTCATATATCAGATTTTGGGGAAGATCCTAGTTATCACCCCTTTTTTCACTTCAGCCTCATAGTACTCCACCTCAGGACACCCCCTTAACGAATTTTAGAAAATTCTGATGTAGCATTTAAATAAACCTCCTTCAAATGTACTTGGTTTCAGATTCAAATTTTGCGGAAATCAGGTACACAATTTTACACAAATTAGTGTCAATATCTAATTTTTTAATAATAATTTCTGTCTGTCCTAAATCCTTTTCAATGATTTGTTTCTGTATTGTTATATATTTTTATCCCATGAATAGTTTCAATGCATAGTTTTCATGCAGAACAAACGCGCTCATTTCTGTCTGCGCTTTTGTGGGAAGCATTTACGGTAATGCCTCGCGTACACAGGTTTCGGGAAAATGGATATTTTCAACTATGGAAAATATAGAATCTGCCTGTGTATATTTACATACGTAGGAAGAATCTTCCATTCAAAAAATTGGGAATCCACAAACTTTGTGGAAACTCTCGAAAGAGAACCAAAAGGATTTTTGCCATTTTAAATTAGCTGTATCGGACCAGAGTAGCACATAAACACATACACAGCATAATAGATAAATATATAGGTAAGACAGCATTTATCCCAGCCTTTTTTTTAATTGGGTGACAGTAGTGTCTGTAGTAGGTGTCTGTAGTAGTCTGTCCTGGTTTTACCGGGATGAATTCTCCTGGTTAATTAATGTTCTATGTCCGCATCAATATTCCTGATGTGATTATATGGAATGTTGCTTTTTCCTGTGCGCGCTCGGGGCTGGGTTGGGCGGGGACGACGCGCCATATACATCTGAGACAAGCCCGGACCGCATGTGGCGGCCTAAAATGTCAGTAAGCTCATCCAGCTGGCTATTAGCGGGCACGAAACTCTCTTAAATATAAAGGGTATTGTGAAGAATGTCCACCCACACAACGGTTTCCTTTATTGAGCTTAACTGCGCAGGGAAATTAAAACAAAACCGATTTCTTTCATTCTTTGCAGTTTCATACCACATATTTCTGTGCAATTTATACTGTGTCATGTTTATTAATGTCGCATTCGTTTGGTATGTTAGGGTAATTCTGATAATCCCGCTCAGTAGAGCAAACATATTGTAGCGTGTTGGGGAGGGTCAGAGTGGGAATTTCCCAGCATGCTTTGTAGCAGTGTGTTCTGTGGGTTCAGGTTTGTGTTAACCCTGTTTTTTTATTTGTTGTAAATGTTATCCTTTGTAACTTTCAATGTTAATGTTCCATTTATTGAGTTTTGGTCGTTAATGTGTTTAATTAGTTTTAATTATTGTTTGCACCTGGACACCATAAGCGAGGTTATGTGTTTTCTATTGAGTGTTGTTAATTAAAGTGGCTTTTTCTGCAGTTAAACAGCAGAATAAGCAGCCCGAGCTGCAGCGCCATGTATGCGTTCTACGGCATGTTTGCACAAGCCTTTTATTAGGTGGTGCAACATGTGAACAATGGGCCGGATTCACCAATATGTTCATAAGAATCTTCTTAGATTCTTTCTTAAGTTGTTCTTAAGAAGTTTCTTAAGAAAACCCTATGTCGGATTCGCAGCTGTGTTCTTAGATTGATGAATGCCATCTGTTCGTAAGTTGCGAGCGCGTGCCAGGTGAGTCTAATTAACATACGATTAGCACAAGTCACCGCCCACTAATGCCCATAAAAGGAACTGCAGCAGGACCCTGTTGACAGAGCAAAAAGCAGCGAAATGCCCAAAGCTTGCCTCTCCACGCCTGATTTCTGACTCCGTGTTGAACAATCAAGAAAGGATGGCTAACACGCTTGATAAAATTGCCTCAACCCTGATGACTATAGCCAACACGCTTAAAGAAATCAACGAGAATGTAAAAAAAAAAAAAAAAAACGTGTAAAAGCTGTGCTCTGAAACCGGTCTCTTTTTTTTCTTTTTGAAGTGAATCAAGACTGTTAGACTGAAATTGTGACAATAATGCATTTTATTCACAAACGGGCAATTAATCGCGCTCGAACGTGAACCGCGTGCCTGCAGTCTGGCCCCATCATTGCGTCAGGAGTCTAAGGGTTGGTCAGTGGTGTCAACAACCAGGGAGCCAGGGCATATCCTCGATCCCCTAATAAAATAAATCAAGATAAAATCAAATAAAAAGACAGTTTTGGCATGGTTTCCAATTTGGTTGATTAATGTTAAGTCATTGGCACATTTACGTAATTTTAAAATTCTCCGTAAATCACCAAAAATAGGAAATAAACAAATAAATAAATAAATATGACAGAATTATCATTGTAACATTGAATTTTATTGAACTGCACAAGAGAAGAAAACACAACCATGCCAACATGTCGGCACTGAAATGTGCGCAAGAGTACTCCTGAGTGTTCGTAGGATTTGTTCTTACCTACGAATAAATCCAGGATAAGAAGAAATTGGTGAATGCCACAATCTTCGTCAACTGTTCGTAAGTGGGACTTAAGAACAAATTTGTTCGTAAGAACGCTTCGTGAATCTGGCCCATTCAGTGCGTGAGAGGCGTCAGAGAGTATCAGCGCCCCCTGCTGGGAACATCGCAGATGGCTCACTTTAAATGGGAAGAAAAAAGGTCCACAGAGCATTTCTCAAAGGTAAAATCGGGAAATAATAAATGAGTTTGTTCTTTACGTTTAAAAATGTCATTACAGCAGCGTTGTGTTTTTTTCTGTTCACAATCAAATCAAATATTACCTTCACGTCGAACTTAATTGCATAAGATTTATAAATTTATCTCAACAGTTGTCTGTGTAGATTCTGTTCTGAACAGTTGTTTTTTTTACTTTATATAGGCAACTCTTTATATAGTTCCACCACATTCATCCAAGTCCTTTTCCCCTTAATTATAGGGAGAAACAAGATACAATATCAGAGCTAGTCACAGTTAGAATTGCTTGGTTTAAAATTGGAATTTTCATTGCAATTTTTAGAGAAAAATTGATTAAAAAACATTGTGTCCCAGACAAAATCTTGAGCAAGCTTGAATGGTTAAGCTTAAACTTCCTGGGATAAACTTCCTGTATTCCAGTCTTCTGAAAACAAATGCTGCCTTTTGGTATAATGATATTTACCCATATTTTAAAAATATTTAAAAATATGAAAATGAAGATCTCTCTCTTTTAATGTTTTCCTGTCTTTCTTGGTCAATGATTACCGGTACACTTATGGGGGTTACATGACATGATTGTCTATGCCTTTCTTACAAAATTGAAATGAAGATTAATGCAGAGCTACATTGAATTGAAAACAAAATGAATGAGGCGAGTGGGCACATTAATTATATTTAGGGCATTAATAATGTTTACAGAACTGAGCTGCTTTCTTTGCTACTGCACCTCTTGCTTAAGTAAAGAGTCAATTCATTTAAAGAAAAATCACAAAAACGGTTGTAATTTAAAGCATCTGCGTTTATTAGTAAAGCAAATTTTAAAAATCCAGTAAAATTTACTACATTGCTCTCCTCTTCAGACATGCAAGATAAAGAGATAATAAAGAGTATTAAAAACAATTCAAGATTATTTTGCAGCTCGTCCACACGGTGGCGCCCCACTCAACAAATCCCACATTCAGCCGTTTTGTGCTCTGAAGCGCAATACCACTTACTCCTCAGGCGTGTTTGATAACCACCTCCTGTGTCGACTTGTAACCTTACTTTCTCAACTAAACCAGTGCTCTTTAAATTTGTTGACTTCCTCTTATGGGACTGTTGTTCTAAGGCAGAGCTTTCTGCACTAAAAGGATACATTTCTGGTCAGAACCAATGACCGTTCTGATGAATCTGGAGACGATCCCCCTCCTAAATTCATTTACCTTCTTCACACGAGGAAGGTTTTTTTCAGATGACAAGTTTAAAATAATTATGGACAGTGCGTGTGCGTCACACACAGGCGATCAATCCGTCCATAAAGTTTACACTTTAATGCTGGTGAAAACCTTCCAACTAAGATGATGGGAAGTGACTTCCTACAGATGATGCAGGCAACATCTCTGTGCGTCACTTTGCTAACACAACTGTGTGTGAGTCACTTGAGACTGAGAAGTTGGATAGATATCAGGCTAAATGTTGCGCAGCTCTGTTTCAACACAGACATATGTCCATACAGGAATTTATGTGCACCGGCAGACTGACTAATCTTGACATCACCCTGATCCGGAGAGCTGACTTATCATTTTATGCTAACAGCATCCCAGCTCTGTGTGTGTGTGTGTGTGTGTGTGTGTGATACATCCACTGAGCCAACATTTCAGTGTCTGTTTCACATCTTTTCCATGACAGTCTGGCTTGTTCCCTTATCATCTTTCTCTATCATCTAAAGTAAAGACATTCAACCACTGGAATTTCAGGCAATGCATGCTTACCCAACACATTTTGTCGTTCCTAAGTTTACCATTTGACTACAGATCAACATTTAACTTTTTTCCCCCCATGCTGGTCATAGTAAGAGTCATTGACCCAAGAACATTTCTCATCCTGCTTTCGGGTACATTGAAAATGAAATATATATATATTGTAATTTCAGTCATTTTATGTACATTATAAAAATGGTGAATTCCTTTCTTCACATCATTTCGTGTGCCAACTACCTGGGGAGCATGTCCTCAAGGTCAGCCACCACGTAAGCGACCACGGCCCACAGCGCGGAGCAGAGGTTCATGTCTCCAGGGTCCTGAACAGTCATGGTGTCACCTTCAGTGTGGTGGAACCAAAAGTACCGACTGTTTTCCACATGGAGGCTGGCACCTGAGTGACAGATGAAGGGGAGGGTGAAATATAATATGACAAACAGGATAATCTACCAAACCGTCCCTGGCATTTTGGAAAGATACCTCAGTGTTGCGTAATTTCAAAGCACACCTCAATGCTACGTATGCTATGTAAAAGCTTCATTTTACATAAACTTAAAATATAGACAGCAACTCACCCGGTACCCCTGCCTTCATCCACAGTGCGATATCCGTCCCTTCTGCGCCCCCCTCCAGTTTGGTTGTATTAATGGGGGCCAATAATTTAACCACTTCCTCCATGATCTGTTATAATAAAGACACATTAAAGCACAATCCCTAACATATCACCCCTCTATCTTAAAGTTCTTGGTTCTATTTGGGATTCTTTCCTGCAAGGTCATCAACAGTCATCAGCACCTTTTTTGCTGCGTCAGAGCCGGAGAACTGCAGAGCCACTGGCGTAAAGGTGCCCATGTCAGACTCCATTATCAGGTCAAAGTTAGACAGGTTCCCCTGGAGTGGGACAGGTCACAGAACGAGAAAATATAAAAAGGAGCACATGGAAAAGCAAGAATATAATTCTCCTCTCTTCATACGGGTCAAACTTAAAGAAAATCTGCTGCTTCACCAGTTAACTGTGAAATTATAACAACAAAGCTAAAAAGGTTTTTGGTGAACAGTTTGACATCCAAGTGAAGCTGACAGTTGACATTTTAGGTTTGAAATGGCATTGTTAATAAATAGCTTGGGGCTCCATTATGACCAAAAATGTACTTTGTTCGGTCAGAATGACCTTTAACAGATGTGTTGTGATCACTGCATCATTAAAGTCTTTTCTATTCGTCCAGTGAGGCCTTGGAGGCAGCCAGAGATAAGTAATGTCACAATGCTTGCACAGCATTTATGATATTTCCTGTTATAATTTCCATACGGGACAATAAGCCGTACCTTGTGGAAATTATAGTACTGCTGCGCTCCGATTCCACCTTGCTCTTCAGCCGTCCACAACACCGTCCGTAGGGTCCTTCTTGGACGAAGACCTGGAGAACAAAACAACATTTTCTCTCTATATTAGACAAATGCACAAACTTCACTGAAAGTATTTCCCCTCTTACCCTCTGGTGTTATTACAGATTAGTACTTTTTAATCCAGTTGACCTCGGTCAAACAAACAGATTGCTCAAAGCTTGTGTAATACTTTGATATCTTCTTGTTGTTTTTTCTCCACTGGATGCCAGCACCCATGCATATATACACGTCTGCCGCTGTACCTAAGTCCTTGATCAGTGACAGCGCCTCCCAGGATATCATGGCTCCCCCTCCGTCATCCATGGCCCCTTGTCCAACATCCCAACTGTCCAGATGCCCGCTCAGTAAGACGACCTGGAAGATCAACGCGACACAATGATTCCAACATAAAAACACAAAAAGGTGTGCGTCCGTGGCAAAGTGGTCATTGGTCCAGAACCAGAGCAGACAAAACAGTTTTAAACCCTTCAATGTGGCTGCATTTCTACTAGCAATGCTTTAATACGCCAGGATGGACTGATTGAAAAAGCAAAAGTCAGAGATAACACATCTCTGGTTCCAGGAATTTCAAGGACTAGGATTCCCATCAGCAACAAGCCTCTGACCTCATGTTCCAGGTCACAAAGCATTTTCTGACCATTTACTGGAGCAAGTCTCAGTCTGTACAAATACCAGGAGGCTGCACATTCCAGTCCACAAATCAACACGAATGCATATTTTGACTAACTTAGTGTCACTTTGTTGGCCTTCATGAAGTATATTTTTAGCATGACATTAAATCCATTAAATCAGTTGGATGCAGTGACAAGTCACCAGACGACAGGGCTGGAACTGGCCTACATCGATTAACAGCAACAAGCAAATAGGACCAACTTATTTTGGAATGGGGGTAGAAGCTAAAATATCCAAATATCCGGATGCTGAGATGAAAGCTGGGGCTTAAATGTCAAACCTGCATGCTGTGCCAAGGCACATCCACATGTTATCATAGGTTTTTGTATGTCAACGGTCTATTTTTTCCACTAACTTATATATTTTGATTAATAAACTGTCAACACCTTAATAAAAATGCTAATAATAATCAAATAATTATGATTAAACTACAGAATTATGAACAAAAGATCTGCACATAAGATAATTCAGATTTTCTTCAAATTGTGGAAGTGCAACAGGAAAAAAAAGTGGGCAACTCATCATTCTGAATATGACTATAAAAGGATTGAGTGTGGAAATGACTCATAAAACCACATTTAGATCTTTTTCTTGAGACACACACACACAGTATTCATGAAGCCAGAAATGAAGTCAAACATGTGATTTGTTCCTTTCCTCTTTTCTATAATGAACAACCACGCATTGGTTCCCAGAGCTAACACTCAGCAATGGTTCTCTAAAGTCAGTGCTTCTTGGTTTTTCGCTTCGCTGACCATCCCAAACACAACCCCCCCCCCCCCAAAAGAGACCAATGCTTAAAACATCCCTGTTTCCTATCAACATTTAAATGGGTCTAGTGTTGCATAGGAGTATGTTCTTTCATTTTAATGAAACAATCCTGGGGAAGCCCCAGTAAAATACTGTCTTTCCCCTTTTAACAAAACACAGCTAGTCAGAAACACACCCAAACACACTTCCCTAACAGCAATGGCATGAACAAATTTTGGCTCATTTGGGTCATTTAGTGATCATCTTAAAAAACAAGTGCTACTGCTTAGCCGATGAAACGAGGACAATCCTTATCAGCAGAACGCTTTGCTCCTGCTTGTCATTCATGTTTACTCTGATACAGCTAACAAAAACCTTGAGCAAGTGTGTTTTAAATCCACTCTGCTGATCTTACCAACACACCTTGGGGCTGGATATCAGTTAAGGTGTCCTGAACCTACTGCATTTTTTTCGGTCCTGTCCACTGAACACTCATTTACTCGCTCCCATACAAGCAGCATGTACCTGCATGCACTGCAGCTTTGTTTCGCAATATCTTCATTGCTTAATCAGGTTGTTCCTGCATGACAACTGTGCCTCTGGGCTAAATGTCCTTATTGGCTGCATTATGTGACGTTAGATGTCTCTTCAACCTCTCCAAGCAACTGCGTGTGTTGCCCTTTAAAAACAAGTGTTACAAGCTGAGTCAAGTGAAGTGATAGGTATCTGACACTGAGCAGATAAGGACATCTTATAATGAAAACAGCCATCATCATTATTGCCTATGCTTAATGCAACAGCTTACAGAGTATGAAGCTATTGTTTATTGGAGTTACAAGCACAACACTTGTCATACCATGAAGGGATTAAATTTAACATTAGCAATTATTCTGTAATTTTAGTTGAGCTGCTTGGACTTGCAGTGATCTGTAAAAAAACAACACACAGCATGTTTTGGTTTAAGGTGATTAAATTCATCAATCAGCCGCAGCACTGAAACCACTGACAAATGAGGGGAACAACTATAATCATGGTGGAGCAATGCAATTTTCTGCTGGGATATTTTGGTTCCAGGCATTCATCTCAGTTGTTTCTCTGTCAAGAACCACCCACCTCAGCAGTACACCCCCACTTTAATGGCATCACTGAAGTCAAAGAGCCAAGGAGGGCACGGGGGCCAACTGAAACTTGAATATGTATTGTAATTTCAGGAGATAAATTTCAGGAAATTCAATTATAATATTCAATGTTTACTTGGGTAGTTCTTAATGTTGAGTTGCCATAAAGAGCTGGTTAATCCTGAATAACTGTCAGTGTCATTCCCCACAATTTTCAGAGAGAAGCTGAATGTCGGTGCTCCACTGGAAAGATTAGATCACCCACACTGGCAGCATACAGCCAGACTAAACAGCTGTGGGAATATCTGGAATCAGCAAAAAAGAGACTACACTATTAATTCCCCCTCCGCCCTACCAAACCAAAAAAGACTGAAAGTCTGACAAATTAAGAGCGAGAGAGAAGAACTTAATAATAGAGCATGTTTTTGCTGAACACGACATCTGTTTCCCATAGATTTTTTGGAAGCCCACATGTTTTGGTCACTTTGAGTCACGAACACAGAGCTGATGACATGAGTGGACAAACAAACAAGGCGAGAACGTCTGTGATAGGAGAGGATTGACCTGTTCAGGGTGTTGCCAGCCTTTTATCTCAGCAACTGTGTTGAAGGAGTCAACATCCGGCAGGGTTCTGGCTCCCATGGTGAGCTTGACCACGATCTTCTGCCCCCTCTGTGCTATACGCCACATCAGCTCAGCATCCTCTATGGTGATACAGGCTGTAGGAATTTGTTTCACTCCTTCCTGGTAGTCCTGCCAGCCTGTGTGAGGACTACAGAGAGAGAAAATATAGCCACTATATGTGTCACTATATGTGTTTCCATAAAAGATTTGAGGATGAAAAGACTTCTCTAAATATAAATACAGAGTATAGTCATTATACCTGTTGATCGATAATGGTGTGATGGATCGAATGAGCGTAGCCACTGCTCCTACTTTAGCTGCCTCAGAGGCGCCATATTCTCGGTAAGCCACAGTCTCGCCGTAGCTGACAAATGGCTGGTTGAACACCACTATCTTTCCTTCTGCATCACTTGCTCTCTGCTTCAGCTCCTCAAAAGATTTAACCACTAACACTTCCGCCTGGATGCCTGATGAAATTATCGTGAGGTATTAGAGCTGCAACAGATACAGTTGTGACAATATTCAGGAAAGTCCTTACCATCAGGTGGAGTCCCCACACTGCTACCCAGGCCCAGGATAGCCAGATTTTTAGCCCTAGGTACAATCATCTCCGCACTTTCCTTCCCTCTCACCCAATGTGGAATTTTAACAGGCTCTAAAGAAGAAAGTGACACATGTGTTGTTTAATTTCAACAAACCCCTATCACATCTGCACCCTGTTGGAAACAACAGTCCTAACTCACCCAAATGTACATCCAGCCCATCCTTTGTCATAGCACTGTACATGTATTTGATAGCCCTATCCAGGTTGTGTGAACCACTGACACGGTTCCCAACGGTGTCAGTGAAGTCTGCCAGTCGTCTGTAAGAGCGGTTCTGGGCGACTCCAAACACAGCCAGATCAATGATCTGTTTGGCTACACCAGTATATCCTGCAACTTCTGCGGCTATATTAGAAACTGGGTTTATGGAGAAAGATAAACACACACGCAAAAATGTTAAGCCATACCAAAATCAATGGTAAGTTCTAAAAAAAATTTGGTTCTGTTAGATAATCTACCCCAAAATTCACTTCATAGCATACAGTAAAATTATATGACAAAGACAAGAAATGCAGTTAATACACTGATACTACAATAAACAAACTGTATTTGTGATATTTATTATATATATATTGTATATTATTATATATTGTATTTTCAAATCTAGTAATATAGTGTGTGACTAATTCCACCATACAAATACAGATCCAAATTAAAATAAGCTTCAATCAACCCCAGTTTCATAATATGTTTGTTTGGTTATGTACTGTGGATGTGGAAGAGTACCATTCTTTGCACCTTTATTGGGCATGGGCCTGGCTCCATGGCTCATGGTCCGAGCAGGGGGGACATGACAGTCACTCAAAGACAGCAAGGACAGAAAAAGGAAGCTGGAGAGGAGGATATGGAGTACAGCCCTACGGAACATCTGCAGAGAAAAAACAGTATTAACAAAAACACCTGTCGCTACCAACAATTTAGTTACAATAGTCAAATGTCATTTTTATGAAGTCAGAACTGACTGTAAATTACTCAGTTGTATAGAAATCTCATGTTAGATAATGAATAAATTAAACTTCTGCTAGACACTCCACCCAATTCTACCAAGTTAGCAGCATTGCTCAGTTTAAAAATCCACGATTTAAGACTGGATGGGTTTTTATGTTTAGAAAATATGATAAATTGAACTATATCATTTTTAAAGGAACACACATATACAGTAAACATACCAAATTATTGCCATGATATAGTAATTCCAACGCCTCTGTAGATCTTTGCAAATTGCATCAACACCCATATATTTACAAGTGGTTTTTATCCTCATTTTTCTGTAAATCCCAAAGAGTACATTCTTAAATAACCGGTTGTATTCACTGTGAGAAACTTAGTCTGTAAATAGTTAAATAGTTCCTTTGCTCTGTGACTATCTGGGACAGTTGCTTTTCTGCAGAAACCTGCAGAATATTGCAAACAAGTTGAAGAACTAATTGGAAAAATAATGACATATATGGTCCACCTACCTTAGTCCAAGCTGATTATTCCTTCTGATACCACATGTAAGTGTAAGATTCTTACTGGTCCAGCCTCCAACTCAAAATATACCTTCATTAGTGACATAAATTAAAAAGCAATTAGGTCATCAACATTGGTTCTTGAACATCTTAAAAATCTTGGCTTTTACCTACTGTGGTTGTATTAAAATGCAATTCAAATGTGAATACGTGAAAGATGACAATCCTGCCATAATGGGACTTATTTATAGGTTATTTATAGGTTACTATTATTATGCATGTTTAATAGTTTCATTTTCACACTTGGGGCGTACAATTTCCCCAGATGCTATTTAGTAGCCACTATACTGCCTGACTGCGAAGACATTTGATAGCTTTGCCTGTTGTGTTGCATCATGATTGACCACAATCACGACCAATCGACACTTCAGATGTCAGAAGACTTTATTTGTTGTGCATAACGGTACAGTTTCTTGCAGTATATAAGATGTCTCTTCTCCTCGTCAAAGACAATCGAATCGTGCAACCTAAAATACAGGAAGCTTCTAAGCCCCCGCATGAAACATCCCTTTTCATGCTGCTACATTTTGGCTGTTCCTTACCGGACTGGATGTATCTGTCCTGACCTCTTCTATCAGTACCTGTCGTATTACTCTCTTCGGAGACTACCTGAAGTTACTTCGCCTTGCTCCGTGTTACTACAATGTAATAACACAGGAAAGGGGGGACAGGGATCGCATTTATCGTTTAGGCAAATTCAGGCGAAATTTCTAGGGGCCCCAATCATCTGATAAAGTCAAATTATTACGGATTAATTCGATTCAAAGCAACTATTTTTGTTCTACTTCAAGTGTATAAACTTAATCTGCTTTATTGTTTCGACGCCCCCCTCCTCTCCTCTTATGTAATGGTCGAGTCTATCTTTTTACTGCGCATGTGCAGACTTCAGGGGAAAAACTTGTTTGTGCGGTTGTGAGGCGCAGGAAGTTACCCCGGCGGAGGGTATTACAGAGCCCTTCTGGTGACATTTATCAGAAAATTGCGTGGCTACAAGATAATTAAACTTCAGTCGCGGGATGGTTGTCTCTGTGGATTTAAAAAGTGATGCTGTCTATAATTCATGAAAGCCTGCTACATCTGTCCGATCCGCGACAGCCACTATGACGCCTGGGTCGCTGCTTGTGTATGCAGCTTCCAGCCAAATTATTTTACACGAAAATTGATCCACGGAACCACTGATACGGATTTCATATGACTTTGACTTGTAAGAATCGATCAGCAAAGTGCGGCCTGTGGTTCAGTCCTTCCAGCTGTTGAATGATGACATCTATGACTTCTGGATATCATATGGTCGAAGCCCATCCATTTCGAGCAGCCTAATTTAGTGACCTAAAGATGTCATTCTAATTCATTCCTAAATGAGAATATAATAAAAACAATTCAAACTTGCTGTCAGCATCAGCAGAGGTGGGTACAGTAGAGGCAAGTGTGATGCTTTTCATCAAGAGGATGTGAGTATTAAAGCGGTCCAAATGGTAAACTACATTAAATGTTGATTAATGTTCTTTTCAATTCCACTAAAAGCGATGACTCAGAATGAGACAGTGATGGATTCAGGGGAAAGTTAGTCTGGCTCTAAGTATGATTAAGAGGCAGATTGTGAGGCTCCATCACCATCGGCAGTTTATAAATCTGTGTTCCCCACTTGAAGATGATCATAATGGACAGGAAGACAAAGGGAGATAAAGAAAACATCCAAAAAAAGGAGGAAGGAGAAGGTAAAGGTGCATTTGATAAAATTGCACTGTTTAAATGGGTCTTCTCACAAAAATCTCCATCAGGGCTGAGATGTCATTGGACAAGCCCAGTGTCCTTCATGAAAATCAATCACTGGGTCACCTTTCATGTCTCAGAAATGGTCAATGATTATTTAGAATGTACAAAGTACAGGCTAAAAATGTTTGCTGACCGACCAGGATGAATGAGTGCCAATGAAAATGAACAGTTCAGATCGATCTTAAAACAATAAACACCATCCTTAAACTGAAACCAGTCAAATTAAAACTTAAAATGTTTATTTAATTCATTGGGGAAGGGGCATTTAGAAAAGCTATACAACTAATTATGACAAAGAAAAGAAATTGAACCAAAGCTTGTCACTGAAAACAAGGATAAAACAAGAAGAGCAATAGGAGCTAAATACTGTATAATGATTTATCACCAACATATTACACTGGATTATATTCTACGCAAATATAAATTAATGCACATAAATTATACCAGTAACATATTTAAATTAACAGATTTGTCTTCACCTATGAATTATGAGCAAGTGCAAACCTCTTGTCTTAAAACTTAATTTTGGTTTATTCAACTGACTGCATTTTCAGGTGAATCTTGTAAAAGCACAGTAAACAGGAAAGAGTTTGAGGTACTGACAGTTTGTGGTGTTGCTAGATCGTCCCTTTATCTGGTTTGTGTTTGCACTTATCCTTTCAGCAGTATTTTCCGTGGAAACTGTGTTGTGTAACACAGAAGGAAAAAGGACCATTATCCTTGCGGAAGTTACAGAAAAGAGAAATCAAACAATCAGACAAAACAACTGCTGCTACATTTGCTAACACACTAATCTAATACCAAATAAAGCAGCACAATCCCACAATGTGACTCCAGTATTAGATTTTAAAGAGAACAAGTGGAAACTGGTCTTTGCTGCTTTGACAATCAAATGTGGATTTAAAAAAATATATTCGACCCCTATAAAGGTTACCATTTTGAGGTTGTATCACATTTCTATTTCCAAGACTGATGTGACAAATAGTTGCACAAAATGAGAAGTATAGGTTTAAAATTCAGAGGCTATACTTAAGGCAAATCGTCTTTATTATAATATGTACATATTAACAGGGTGTACTTTGGGTAAAAATATATGTCAATGGGGAATACGACCCTGTTGATTCAATGTTGTTCTGCGTGTCTCTAAAACTCTTGCTTCTTTGGCTGGTTGAGGCAAAGACCAACAGGGAAGAGGGATAAAACCATCTCAAACCCAGTTGTGTCAAATTTAAAAGAGAATAAATAAACCAGTTTAGCAAACTCCAGACCACTTCTTTGATTTTCACAGCTGTCAGCAGTTTCACATGGCGGAACCCCAACTATGAGCTGTTAAAATCTTGGACTGAAATCATCCCTTTAATACCAAATATGCTACTGTAGCTGCACAGTGGATATTCTGAAATAAATGCAGCTTCCAGATTACAGTGTTGTCTCTGATTTAGTAATCGTGTCTATGTGCTTAGTCAAAGTCACTGAATAGGACCATTTTTGCATATTTCTCCGAGAACAGACTCAAGGTTGGGGGGGCTTTTAAGGCTTTGACTCACTACGTTATCATGACAAGAGACATCACCTTTATAAAACGTCTTACAGAAATATAATCTCTAACAACTGAAAAGGCACATTTAATGGTAGATCCATCTTCAAAGTGTCACATATCAAAGTAAAAAAAAAAAGTACCTGCAGAGTAACAATCTCTCATACCAATACTGGACAGCATCTAAAAAACTGTACGCATTGTTCAAAAAAAACAAAAAAAGATTCATTCAACGTAATCGTACAGGAAAGGAAATGCAACAATCAAGAGGTTATAGGTCATCTTTGGATAATACTTTAAACATGTGGTGTGATTTTTATTAATGGCATGTGTTAACCTTTCGGATGTGTAACAGAAAAAGCTGGACTGGGACAGATGATCTTTCTGTCTAACCTGGGCTCCTCAGCTCAGAGAGGTGATGGGGGTTTAAAGGCACGGTCGATGGCTGAAAAGACGACATTTCCTGATCCCTGGTGATACTCTAGGAAGAAACTAGAATAGTCTGATGGGAATGTTTTTCGATAAATTAATTGGATCCCTTATGACCTCTCTTTGCAAACCCTGAACCATGTATTGGCAGGAGGACATTTTCAATTTTTAAAGCCCTTATTATTCAGGTTAGGCATAGAACTCCTTGGTGGGGGCTTTGTGATACTGTGCATTGGAAAGTTTGGTGTCTCCCAGGTCATAACTGCCTTCATCCTTCTTCTTCATGCGGTAGGCCAGGAGGAGGAGGAGGAAAACGGCACAAAGGAAACCGACTACTCCACAGGCTATTACAGCTGGAGAGAGCAAGAAAGGGAATTAAAACCTCCACACTCAATGGAAAATGTATTCACGAAAAGTCTTTATAACCTATTAGAAACCAGACTCACCTGCCAACACCTCTGTCCGCTCCCACAGATTCTCTGAAGTCACCTCCTCAGGACGTTGGCTGTCGTATATCCTGCTGCCTCGACCATTACTGGGCACAATTTCATTCTCAATGTGCTTATGCTGGTCGCCATCGTCTTTGGGCGTGGGCAGTTGCCATCTGTCCAGACTGTTATCCCCATCGGTTTCTTCGGGGACAATGACGTCGGTGCTGAATCTGGTGGTTTCAGCGGGAGGCGGGCTGCTGGGACTAGTTCTAACAAACCTGTCAGCTGCTGGGTCAACAGTCGCCACCTGGAATAATACACGCATTGGTTCCAAATTTGTTATAGGAGGAAGTAAAAATGTTCTTTTAGCAGTTTCAGTAACAACTCTTCAACTCCATACTGTAAGTTGGAGTTTTAGTTCCTGCTCAGTATCCACAAGCACTAGGAAGTGACTCTACATTACCTCCTCATTTTTGTTGTCTGATTCCTTTGGTGTAGTTGATAGATGCTGGCTGTCTGCTGCTGTGGATTGTGGGTTGTCAGGGAAACCTGCGGTCGTTGGTTTTAATTCAGGAACCACTTCACTGGAAACGGTGCTCGACATGTTGCGCAACTTCACAAATTCCTCTTTTTGATTCATCCAGTCTGTAAACGCTGAGGAAATAATCACCACAAAAGGGATTCATGATTGGGATTTGTGCAGGCGTTTTCATTCAAAACTATCAATGTAATGAGAGAAAAGGAAATGACAGCTTTTAAAACACTTCCCTGAAGACTGAACGGTCATGAACGCATTTCAAAGCATCCAAACACATTTAGAAACACTGTTTTTGTAGATTAGTGAAACCAGACCGATGCAATTTGTTAATTTTAAAACTATTACTATTATGACCTCAATAAATTCTATGAGTCACGGTGACATAAAGAAGAGTCAGTGATAATAAAGGCCATCTGACAGCTGTGCCCCTCCAATAAAAGCTCACCTGCTTAACTCCACCACCCCTCAGGACAAACATCTGGCACATCGTCACTGCTTCTGTCTGAATATACAATCACGTCTACGCTGTGTGCTGCTCATTCTTTTGCCACATGTTATACACACAGCAATGGTGGAAAAACAGCCAGACTTTGGAGAAACCGTTGCAAAGGCTGTAACAACATTTTCTGCCCCTTCCGTTAACTTAATAAACAATATATTGTTGATATTTTCAGAGGAGAACTTCAGACTCATCTTTTTACTTAGCTTTTATGAATGCTAACAGTTCTCTTAACCTAATTTGAATGAATCTGCGTTTATCCTTGCACTCTTCTATTTTGCTTTGCTTCTCTTAGAAAATACTTTTTAAAATTCTGTCACCTGATGCTCTTTTACTCATTACGTGCACTCAAGAAAAATGAATTCCTGCATCAGTTCGATTGCAGTCCACATGTGTGAGGATGCCTTAGGTCAACCCTGAGAATGAATTCATGAATGCCAGCGAGCCTTTGTGATCCGCTACATTTCACTCATATTTTGTCACCCTGGAAGCAGAAACGTCCCACTGAACTGTTTCCTAACAGTTTGCTGTGTGTGGCAGCATCTGATAGGAATGTAGGGAACATTGTGAAAGTATTCTCTGAAGGGACACAGAGGCCGCTGCGATGCTGATTCAGAATGTGTACACAGTAATGTCAAAGTACTGTAGTAATAAGTGCGGGTGTGTCCTCATGTGAGTCTGTTACTGTTTGAACAATTGTGGGGGGTGGGAGGGCTTTTCCTTTATTACCTGCCTGAAATCTTTCATTACTTTTCTTGGTTTCTATCTATAAAGCACTTGGTCCTGCTTGCTGTACAAAAAGTGCTATACAAATAGAATTGATTGATTGATGCTAATTAACCAGCTCCAAAAAGATGAATGGTTTGAAAACAGACCCGGGGATTTTCTTACCATAGTCTCCAGATCCAGAGCCTGAACCATCGTCTTCACCGTCTTCATCATCCACAGGGAAGTTGCCTGAAGTTCTGCCCTCCAGGTACAGATCATCTGTCGTGAGGCTGGGGGACCGTGCAGAGACCTGCAAGAGGGTAGAAAATTACAGATATTATTCAAGCGTTAAAGACAAAAAGAGAGAGAGAGAGAGAAAATGAACAGAGCTCTTTTATCACTCTCCCCAGAACTCTTTCCACTAATCAAAAGCATGTGAATGTCTCCTCAGTTGAGCAGTAAGACAATACCCCTCACAAGCAGTGACCTAAGCTGTCCAAGTATGCAGTTTAACTGAGGTGTGTATAGTATCCATACTGTAACATGTATTGTAGAAAAAGGCCCTGGTCTCTTTTTGATTTCAGTGGTGGTCGTAATTCTTGATGCTTTGCAGAAGAGAGGGGGGGGGGCAGCTTCAAAAGATCAGTGGTTACAGACAGGAAAACCGGTTTCAGACTTAGAAAAGCCTCCCACCAACTCAAAGGCCACATCGGAGAATGTAAGTGAAACCAAAGTCCCCATCGCACTGCCGAACATATACTGACAGAGGAAACTGGGCCCCAACCAATGAAAACACAAAGGGGGACTCAGCCATACTTTTCACACACATGTGCTTTTGCACTGAAAAATCAGAGGAGCGATAATAGAAAATGAAAACGAGGGAAAGGCTGGCAGATGTTGGTGGAAAGAGCGACAGACATGGGGAATATGGTCCATCGAGACCCGAAGCATGTCTGGTATGTAGACTATGCTGCCTCTAACACAGGTGCTGAGAGCTGGAGAAAAGAAGGAGAATCCAGGAAAGAAGAGGGATGGTCAGCGCTGCTTGTTTCTCATACAACAGGTGGTGTGACAGGAGACGGTGAGTGAGGGCAGCGTGCTGCTGGAGCCTTCAGCAAAGCTTCAGCAAAGCTAAAGAAAAACAACTTTCTTTGGTGGCGACAGATGGGAATAATGTCAAAACCCAAATCCGCCACAATGTATGCTGTAGCTGTTTGCATGTGGCAGCCAAAAGGATAAAACACCATTTAGATCTATTTCCTTTGCAACGTTCCACATGGTAATTTCCCAACCCACGGGTGTTATTCAGTGTGGTGAAAGAGTCCAAAAGGGACAATATTCCAATCATTTTCCAAACGTCACCAGCATCTCATTGCTTTTGGTGGCATGTTTGACCACAGGCTACAACACCAGAGGCAACTGCACATGATTTACATAAATTAAATCACTAAAAACATTTAGCTCCGAGGTGATTTTCCTCTTCATCTATACAATCTAAACAAGGATTTAGAAACATTTCTTAAAATAAAAACACCAAACGCTGACAAAATGACTACAAACAAAGAAAAAAAGCTCTATATGACAACAAAGTGTTCATCACTGTAACTGGAAAATCAATCTTTGATAACCGACTATTTATGTGCATGTGTCAGACAAAATGAATCCCTTATTCGCTTTTGTTCCCTCGGGGAAGCGAAGCATCAAGACTTATTATGTGTCCGAGTCACTGAAGGGTTACACACATCTGGAAACACGTGTCTATCATCCACACAGACAACACAACCATCTGGCGTTCCGGCGCTTTGTCCAAGTGGAGACAGTTTTCTGGGGAGGGGGAAAAAACCCCTGGTCAAAGCAATAAAACACTACCGTCTGTCAAGAGGAACGCCGTTCGAGCGCAATATTAAAGCTTGGACAATCAACAAGTCCATATTTCTTGCCTCTGCAAGATTAGAATTATGACAGTCAATTTCCCCATTGAGACAGAAGTCAGTGATACGGAGGGAGCAGCGGGGAGGTTGTGCAACAAGCAAACAAGCAGCCAGGCTGTCATCACATCTACAGAGCAGCGGAGACAGAAGGCTGTGCTCGAGGGGGTGTTTGAGCAGGGTTTGGACTGCTGCATGGATCTACTTAACAGCCGGTACAGTGGAAAAGAGGAAATCAGCTTTCCCTCCACTGCTTACATCTCAACCCCACCTTTCCGTTGTAAGTTAGCACGGCTTAATTTGAACACGAGGATCGATAATAAAGAAACCAGGGGGCACAATCTTCCGACCTAATTGGGAAAACTACGTGCGTGCAGCTCCGTGCCTGTCTGAACAAGCCCAGTGGGACTCACAGTGAGTCATCCATCCATAAAATAACACCACTGACTCACCAAATCTCACAAGCTGGAAGCACGTTCCGACATCCCATCTTCAGATGTGAGCGGCTCCACGGACCGGACAGCCAGTAATTCAAAAGCCACCGTTCAGACAAAGGCCCGGTTTAAATGTACTGTAACTTATCACACCCTGCAATTTAGAACTGAAGTCTGAAGCACGAGATGAGAGAGGCACAGAAACAGAGCACAACGAGACCGCTATCCCTCGTGCATTTATCCGATTTAAGCTTTAATCAACTCCCCTCATTTCCCAAATATCATACAGCAAATGGTTACAATCTGTTTAGTTTCTCCTACGCAGTAAGAGTTTAAGGGTTCTCCCCCTTTCACAATGCAGGAGTTCATAAATCACAAATATCACGTATTCCTGTAGAGGTGTTGAAATTCCCTGGCTGCGAATTTTGGGAATTTTGCAGCCAATAAATCATACAAAGGGGATATTTTTTTGACGTGTGTGACGATCTGCAGAGCTCTGCTGTAGCTTGTCATTTCCAGGTGTTTTCCTGCTTTACTGAGAGAAAACACACGCGCACACACACGCACGCACGCACACAGCTAAAGGGAAATATCTGGCCTTGCTGCTTTGTTCAAGGCTATCGTGATGATATTCCGTATTCAAGGCAGTTTTGCGCTTAATGTTTCATTTCTAAAATATGAAATTTTAAAATCTGACCCCCTTGATGTGTGGATGAAAAATACAGGGCAGTTACACGTTGGTGAAGTTTGTCAAACCTGTGTGGAAAGTTGACACTGACCAACCGCCTGAACCTGTCGTGATTCCACCATTTACCAAGAGATCTAAAGCAGCATTACAGCCGCCACAAAGGTTTTCTCGACTAAATAATATTGAATTTTGAAGAGAAATTTTGAACATTGTTTTAAAAGACATTTACGTTTTACTTAAAGACATTTCTTTTTCCTAAAATATAAATGCTGCAGAAATAAAACACCAGAAAAACTATATTTAGATCATTTACAACATTCCCCCCAATTATTAGGAATTTGGGATGAAAACCACAAAAACAACGGCGGGTTTTAAAAGGCGGCTGTTACCGAACGATGTCTTCGGTAAACTACCTAAACGGATAAATAACGCCGTTGTCGGGAGAAAAACGGTCAAAAACACAGATTAGATGAAGTGTTGGAAGTTTTGAATGAAATAAGAGAAACTCACAGTTTCAGCCACGAAGACCGTCGCGAGCCCCACGAGAAACAACAGCCGAAGATTCTTCATTTCAACTTCAAAAGAAACCGCAAATTATGGCGAATCTGTCCACTTGAACAAAATAAGTCGAGCTGGGTGTAACTAAAGACGCCTTTTTCCAAACCGAAACGCTTAGTCCTCGTTAATTTTTCGATGGTAAAGTCTTTTAAGTCTCGGGACTTTAATGGTCGGCTCCTGGACGCGCACTGCCGCGAGGCTCCTCGCGAGGCAACGTTGTTTGGTCTGGAGGAGCAGCGTGATTGCGCGGTGACGTCAGCACGGCGTGACGCTGATTGGGGCGCAGCGCCTATATTACCGGGGGCGTTCTCTCCATGGAGACGCATTCAGGACTATGGACAAACACACACACACACACACACACACACACACACACACACACACACACACACACACACCGGTGCTGGATACAGGTCACATGACGTCTTTGTTTACGGGAATTTCTCTTGATATTGTAGATCGTCTGTCGCTTCACACTAAACTACCGTCGAAAAGTGGAGATCGACTCCTCGAATTAAGAATGTCTGGTTCAAAACTGTAAAACTCACTAAACGACTTAATCACATACAGTAAGTGTTGTTCAATTCAATTTCCCTATGGGGATGAATAAAGTAAATCTTCGCCATTATGCAGTTTGTCTCGTTCATTTAGTGTAAAGATCAGACGTTCTTGTTGAGTTCCAGTCGATTTGGAGTCCGCGCGAATGTCTCCCTATAGTGTACAAAATGATTCTGGTCATTCAACCTCGCACGTCTTCTCCGAACACAAGGCAAAACGCCACGCTTTCAAAAACGTTATCATTTTACTTCCAGTTAAAGGAGATAACAGACACAAATGGTGAGGATGCACGGACATAATACGAAAACATTAAACATTAGAAATATGCCCATTTCTATGACAATAAATAATTATTATTTTTTTTACAATATTCTAGATAAAGCTTTCTAAGGCATAAATTGTTCTATCTAACCCATGGACAACCACAAGATGTTGATACTCTTTTGACTTTCATTATTCCCAACATGTCATCAACATGCTGCATAATATGACACCAAACCCGAATGGATGAGGCATTTTTGGATGCCATCCAGCCATTGTTCCCAGTAATCAAATCAGGATATTAACATCTTGTTATTAAAGGTCCAATCCTGCTACTTAAACATAAAGAAATATACTCACTGGAATTCCCTCAACATGGTAAATTAAATACAAGACCAAGAACACAGAAACATACAATGAGGCACCATTTGGCACCAAAAAACAAATGGGATGTCTTACAAAAATAATATTTCTGAAGAATTTAGGAGGTCTTCGATGTTGAAAAAAATATTATAAAGCAACAGTGTCATCAGGGCTGGAGGGTGTCATCATCTGGCGCCTATCTTCACGTCTGATGCTTTCAGATTTCTCTTCCAGACTGTAGGGATCTGTATCACAAACAGCGGCAACGACAATTACACCTTCATTCACCTCTTTGCCTGGTTAAATAAAAGCACATTTGTTGGGGTATTTGTTACCATTGGAGGCATCGAAGGTTCCAGATGTCGCCCCAGAAATGACAGCAGCCGTCTCCATATCATCCCGCTACCCAAGAACATAAAGCCTGTCACCAGCCAGAAAGCCCAAGGATCCTGGTGATAAATGTTAGTGGACATGGTTATGAAGGTTCAGAAGTAGGGAGCAGAAAATTGTTGTACGTTAGAAGCTCTAAATTACAGCTGTTAAATCACCTCTTCAAAAGTGGACGATAAATTCATGCCGAAGGCTACACCGATCAGACCGAACAAGGTCAGGGAAAAGGAGCCCATAGTCAGCTGGAGATTCAGACGCATCATCACATTGCGATGGCTGAGGGGGGAAGGTGATAGAAATATATAGATTTGCGCTGGCTAGTTCAAACACATTCTTTACATTTGCAATTTATTTTTGTCTCAGCCATGTGATTTAGTTTTACAGACAGGTTTAATCAGACCTTAGTGTGTGCTCACCTGTCCAGGTTGATGAAGATGACACTCTCAGAATCATCTATTAGACCTTTCAGCTCTCTGGTCCTGTTCCCCAGCTCCTCGGCCTGTGGTGACGGTCACCAAAGAGTGAAAATAAATAAACACAAACAGATCCAACTCCACAGCAGAAATACACACGTATCAACTTAAGTTTGGTCACATCATTTCCCGTCAGCAATGATTCTCTAAACAAATTACATTAAAAAGGATAAGGTCTAAACTAATTAGTTAATCAGAGATCACTCTACCTGTAAATAGTAATTATCCAATAGCAGCTCCATCTCCTCAGCATGGTCAATGCCCAAACTGATTTCCTCACTAGAAGCAGACATATATATGTTGATAAAGACATTTAAAAAATGCATTATCAAGAAAGGCGGAGCAGCTAGTTAAATTTATCAGCATCGTTTTACAGTTTGATGTTTATTATAGCTGTGTAGAGTACAAAAACTATGGTAATAATAGTCTACCTTATATACTGTACATTAAACAGCATAAGGATAGCAACAAATGTCCAGGTTAAAAAGGTTAACAAGTGGAATTTTGGACAGTGCATTTAGATGATGTGATGCACAGACCAAGTTATTCGATCAAAAACCTTTCCCTCGGTAAAAAATAAAGGGAAATTGGCACAGAGCCAAGGCTACGTGGCCTAATGGAGAAGGCGTCTGACTTCGGATCAGAAGATTGAGGGTTCGAGTCCCTTCGTGGTCAACTCTTTTAGGAGCTGGACGTGGCAAACCTGCCAACTGTTGCTGTAACACAGCTTCTATCTTTGCAGTAATGCTTTCAAGATATTTCAACTTTGTGGTTATGATTTTAAAATGAAGCATTGCATCATTACAGATGTTATCATATAAAAAAATTGTGAAATCGCAAGTTTTTAAACTAATTAATCTTGGTGATAATTTATTGCCTTTTACAGCATTTAAGTTAAAGTAGGGTTGAGTGTTGTGGGTGACCTACAAAACTCTGGGGTCTGTCCACTTGGTCAAACAGAATTCTTCAATGAGCTCATCCTCATCCAAAATCTTCAGCAAAGAATCCTTAAAAACCTTAATGTCCGTCTCCAACTCTGATAAGCTGTCAGTTGCACAAGAGGGGAGATGATGTAACTGAAATCCTGGAGTTAAGAGTGTTCATGCGAGCTGGTGTCTCCACAAATGTGCTTTACCTTTTGCTGTTCTGAAGCAGAACGTGAAGTTTGCTTCTATCAGCAGAGAGAATTTTAGGATCCACCAGAGATTCCAAAATGTCCATTATTACTGGTTCAACGTCATTCAGCCAAGCTTGTAAAGAGTTCACCTATCACATGAAGTCACATTCTTCTTTACCAAAACAGAAGCATGTCATCACGTCTGAGAACAAAGGTCTCTTCAAATCTAGATCAAACGCTTAAATACACATATAGACAGTGTTTCTCTTATCTCGCCTTGTGCTGCAGTATGGCCTCCAGAGCTCTGAATTCAAAGGGCAGAGAGTGTGTCTGTGATGCTAGCTGAGAGGCTAGGTCCAGCACTAGCCAACGCTCCAGGCCAAGACCACGGAAATCCAACACCAGCAGCGACTGGGGGGTCACAATTGCTTTCAAAGTCTGAAACACAACACATTTATGGGATGTATCAATGGCACTGTGAAAACCAACGTTTGTGGGTGCTGAACTACATTTCCATGACCGAAGCGCCAATAGCTGACTAGTATGTAAATATTTGCAGTGAGAGCTGCCAATAGGAAAGCTGCTGTTATGAAATCAATTGTGCTGAAGAACACTTTTGTTTACTTTTTTATAGTGATAAGACAGCAAGCAATATCTAGTCCAACATAGCCTCTGCAGTAGAAACCCCAAAACACAGCTGCAGCAGAGGGCTTCAGTACTTCAGGTGAGGCTCCTGCTCTACTGTATACCTTATTCCCTGTTTCTCCACCCGCAAATGTACTATTCTTTAATGTACTATGTGTTTCAGGATGGCTATAAAGCTGCACTGCCTCAGCCTGCTGCTGCTTCTAGCGTGTTCCAGCAGAGCCAAAAGGCAACATTGTCCTAAATCTGCCACCGACTGTAATGAGTGTATCAGGTCTGGCCCAGACTGTGCCTGGTGCACCGCTCCTGACTCTGACATCCGCTGTCAAACATCAAAAGTTTTGAGGAGAGCAGGATGTCCTAAAGATCACATCTACAACCCTCGGGGAGAGGTGCAGGTTGCCAGGAATGACAGCAGGTAACGAACGCTGGTTCATGCGGGACACCTAATGGCCACCCTCAAAGTAGTCATCAGCTCTCTTTCTACTGAACCTTTGCAGCGTGGAGCCAGTGAACGCAGACTCTCTTTCCCTCCAGCCTCAGGAGTTATCTGTACAGTTGAGGCCAGGAGTGAGGCAGTCTTTCTTCATCACTATCACCAGGCCTTCAAACCAGCACATTAGAGACCTGACTATGGATGCTTCTCCTCTGCCTGTGGGAGTCAACATCACCTTCAATAACATCGCAAACAGAAGCCCCACTGTCGTTGAGGTCAGGGAGAATCACACAGACACAGTGCATAATGTATGTGTAAAGACTTGTACAGAAATTGGTGACATTTTTTTAGGTGCTTGTGAAGGCCACAGGGTGTCTTAGGGAGAAAGATAACGCAAACCAGATGCACAACCGGACTGGACCTTGGTCTGTCCAACTAACACCTAGAGGATATTCACAGGGTGTAAAGTTAGAGATAAGTCTGGAGTGTGAGTACAGCTTCAGATCAAGGGTACAGACAATATAGGAAGGCAAATAACAGTATATTTTGTGCTATGGGGCTCCAAAAAATAAAAGAAATGCTTTCCTCAGGTCAGTGTGAGTGCACAAAGACCCGTCAGGAAAGCAGCCTGGACTGCAGTGGCCATGGGGCTCTAGTGTGCGGCAGATGTGAGTGCGATGAGCCGTACGCTGGACAACGGTGCCACAGTAACCTGGACTCATCGTCACAAAATGAAGATGCGTGCCGGCCAGGTCCGAACGAGCCTGTTTGCAGCAACAGGGGGAGGTGTGTGGAGGGCTTCTGTGAGTGTGCCCAAAGGGAAAACCCAGATGAAAAATATTCTGGAAGATACTGCGAATGCGCAAACTTTGACTGTCCGTACTGGAACGGCAGGTACGATGTGCAAAGATTGATATGGTTTTTTAATGAGATCTAGCTTAATGAAAAATCTCATCCAAAAGAGTGTGTGGAGGCCGAGGGCAGTGCATGTGTGGCCAGTGCCTGTGTGATGATGGCTGGACAGATGACGACTGCGCCTGCTCCATGGACACAGCTGCATGTATGACAAGCAACGGCATGCTGTGCAACGGGAAGGGCACATGCCAGTGTGGGATATGTAAATGCGAGCCACCATATGCAGGTCCCACCTGTGAGACCTGCCCCTTTTGCCAGGGCCCGTGTCTGCGATACAGCGCATGCGCAGAGTGCCAGGCGTTCGGCACAGGAGCAGCTAAGGATAGGTGAGCCTTTCTTAATGTTTGCATAAGATACTTCAATGAGAGGTTTTTAGAATTTAATTTAAGTCCACTATCTTTTTTTTCCCCACAGGTGTGAGAGAGAATGTTCCTCTGTCACTGTGACAATGGTGGAAACTAGACACGATCTGGTCGAACAACTGTGTAAAATGAGGAGCCGTGATGACATGTGCTCCTTTTACTTCAGCTATTCCAGAACCGCCTCTGGACCCCAGCTGACTGTGGCGAGGGCTAAAGATTGTCCCAACTAAGGGTGTTTTTGAATTGGATTAACGAGAGCGTACCTGCATTCGTATAATAATGCAGTTGTTTCTCGCGGTGAGACTGGTGCTGTGCTGAAAACGAAGGTCTCGAGCCTGAAGACTTAACTCCTGGCAGAGCTCTGTTTTCCTCTTCTCTGTAAAGAAGATTTAAAAAAAGGGAGAAAAACAAAATAAAACCCTTAATATACATAAATATTCTTCTATTTCATAAATGATGTTAAAACAAGAACTTACCAAATGTTGTCACGTTCCCTTCTTGGTCAAACTTCATCTGCGAAGTAAAGCATTGTTACTCTTTTCAAGTTTCTTAATTTTAATTTAAAAAGCATCCAAAACAATATGCATCTATAACAACAATTATCAATAGAGAAAGAAATATACACGTTAAATTTGCAGAAATTCAGATAGATTTTTGGCTGTTACAATAGAGAAGAACCTCATCTGCCTCATACAACTGTTGCTTAAAACTTAAAATGCTGGAGCTACTATAGCACAGTGGACGCTTCTGGCAAGGATTAGTGTGTTTTACCACAATAAAAGATGGGGGAACACCAGAAAGGGAAGCATCTGTCACCCTGCAGCGGACAGATGATACTGTTCAAATAAAAGACAAAGTTAAGAGCAGTAGTTATTCAAATATTCCTGAAAGTCCTAACTAAAGACAATGATCATCAAAATGTCTGAGATGTGTTATTGGTTCAAACATCTGACTGGTTCAAAGACCAGCTGGCCAGAGCTAAAGGTGAAAGAACAGTAGCAACACAGTAAATGACAGCAAACAGTGACTAGGTATGGCGTAACACTGCTGGACTCACTGCCAAAAAAGGGAGACAGGTTGAGACTCAAAAGTGTCTAAAGGAATTCAAAAATGCGTGCGTGCAGCTTCTTGATGACATAAACAGTAAATGGATCTATTAGGAGAATGGTTACATTTTTGCCATTCAATAAAAAACTGCATGCATATAAAACTTCTGAAAGCTTTTTTTAAGAAGATGTCAGTGTGTCCCATTGTTATTCTTACCGGGCACCATTGCACGTCCTTGTAGCAGCGTCTCATTCCTTCGTACTGCAGGGTCACAGCTTCCGATTTGATATCGTGGCACAGTTGGACTAGAAAGTACCTTTAAACCAGAAGAACTAAAACTCTTGCTGTACAGTCCAAGCTTTCTTTGTATGCTGTACTTAAGTGGGTATAATGTTGTATGAGCAGAACAAATCAAGTTGGTTGTAGTTCCATTTATCCGTAAGCAGATCGGACTAACTGAACTGAAAAGGCGCATGAAATAAAGGTTCCTGCAGCTTAGCTGATGCATCCTTGTGCATCTCTCAATACCGCCTAACAACACACCCTTCACACAGATTGTCATGGTGGAATCACCAGGCAAGAATGCTGCAGGAATTCAAAACAACCCCCCAAAAAGCGAAAACTGGTGCTACAGAACGAGATGGGAAGATCGAGTTCCAGAGAAGACATGAGTACAAATACTGGAAGAGTAACATTTAGTCTTTCTGTCTTCACAACATAGTGCCCTGAAGTTATTTCCTAAAGACAAAAGCTCAGAGCCACAAGGATAATGGAAATAAGATGTCATTGGTTTTAAGGTAAGATTATATATTGAAGAACATGACAGAAAAGACGGTGACCTCTTCTCTTAGCTTGACTGCTAACTTTCATAAGTTTTCCTTGGGTTATGCTGCTACGTTTGTTATGCTAGGTATGCGCGGACACGTTGCGCTCATAAAGGCGATACTTCAAATGTGATCGATGACAGTTGACAAAAATACTGGGAACAGATGTCAGTTACCCACTGAGGCCTTCAATGAAATACATAAATAAATCAAGATCCGTTTCAGTCTAAAAACCGGTGACTGTTTTCACTCGTGTTAGCAAGAGACTAGGAAGAGACTGCTGCGGTTACCCACAATGCACCGCAGTAGCAAGGACCGACCTCCAAAGATCGTCAAAAGCAAAGTAAATCACTCTTAATGCTAATGTTTTCTCTGTCGTTATTATTTTGCTCGAATAACAGCCGAAGTGATGTTTTTATCTTGAAGGACAGGTAACCCCGAAATAAATATTGTATTTATTTATTTTGATTGCAACTCAACTAACGCACTTTTATTATATTAAATGCCCCATTTATTTTCAACGTAAACGCCCGGTGCTTGCCTTAGAATAGATTATAGTCTTTTAAACGTTTCTGCTTGCTCAAAAAATTCTGTCGTGTCTAGTCACGGTTATTATTTGAGTATATATATTTTGTAATAGACCCAGTACCACAAGGACAAAGAAAAACCGAATGTTATTTGTAGCTGTGAACTTCCGGACAACCAGCATCTCACCGCTGGATGCGGATAACCGGAAGGATGCTGTGACGCGCGAGGGACTGGGGTTGATGCGGCAACCAGTTCCGCCCGCAGCGCTCTTGACATAAACATTCTTTAATCAGAGATATTATTTTATTCGCTGTCATGTTTCCGTCCTGTTATTCCAAACCCGCCGACGGCAGCAATAAAAGGATCTCTGTCGCAAAGATGCTGCTGGGGGTGTTTGTGGTTTACATGCTCCATTCAGTTTGGATGCTGCACGGCTTCTTCAGCACGAAGAGCTGTGATAAAGGCCGAGGAGAACAGTGCATCACTTCCTACCTGGGCGCAAAACCCAGAATACAGGTTGGTTAAAACCTGCTTTATTTTTGATCTTTGACATCTAGACTGAATTGCTGTAAATTCACGTAATTACAGACAAGAGACTACAAAGTGTTAATATAGGCTACACACGATTATCTAAACCACAAGATAACATTAATTGTTTTGATCTTTTTGTGTCTACAATAATCCAGACATACACTATGTTTGCTTTCTATTAAATCCAAACAGATCTATATTTGGCAGCAATGATTAAACACAGTCACAGATGCAATTGGAATGTTGGAATGTCTTCTAAAATAAAATAAAAAAGTGTTTTCTTTGAAAAGGTTAAGTATCAGATAGTTTTGGAGTTTTCTTTTCTTCCTCAACCTGACCATCTTTTTATCCAGCTAAGTGTTTTTACCTGCTTGGTGCCGGACAACAGTCACATGGACCTTATTGTTAGAGAAGATCCATTTAACCCTCACGCCACCTTTGAGAGGTGGGTTTAACACGGAGCTGCTCATTTTAGGTCAAAGAAAACCTCCTCCTTGTTCCTCACTGTAGACCCTCCCCTCCTGTAGGCACCTGAACATCTCATTGCCGCAGGAGACGAGGAACAACGGCACCCTTTACGCAGTGGTTTATGTCCACAAAGCTGGTGTCTCACCTCTGGAGGACAGCAGAGAGGTCCACTATGCAGCTCCTCTCACCACTTCCATTGTCCCCATGCAGGATGAGGAGCAGAAAGACACGCAGAAGGTTAAATACAGTGCATATCTGCAATTTTTCCCTTCTTTTTCACCACCTATATTGTAGATTCTAGATGATAAACTTGCAGCTTGCCGTTCCCCCAGAAGCTACTTCCTGTTTCTCATTGGAGACCTCACCTGTCAATCACCATAATGTCAGAGGACTTCACCTTCAACAAGCTGGGGCTCCCTAGTGATGTAAGGCGGTACATTAAGGTGTAAGTCTCTTTTTAGGTGGAGATGAAAACACTTCAAACATGATTTAAAAACAAAACAGAAACATTTAATCTGGAAAAACACCTCCTCCTTTAGTTCCCAGGACAGCAGACAGATGATCTACCTCCCTCTGCTGCTGGTCAATGAGCTCAACTTCAGGGTCAGAGACCTCATGGTGGGTTGTTATTCCACTCATTTTAAATATTCTCTGTCGGTTTTTCAGCGAAGTGAGCTCATGTTGTATCACTTACACATTCGAAGGAGATCAACAGCAGCACAGCTGAGCTGCCCTTGACCGTGTCCTACGAGGGAATCTCTTTAAGGACCTTCAGGTTCTGGGTGCATCTGCATGATGTGGTGTACTCCCTGCGACAGTTTGGTGAGATCTTTGTGATTCTCTTGGCATCTGAGGTCATTCTTCATGATTTGATAGGAAGGGGATGTTTTCCTCGCACAATTTTTATTTAAAAGTCTTTAAATCAACGGAATCATTTGTATTTATCAAGGCTTCACAGATGAATTCATAGACGAGATCAAAGAAACCTTGTCCAGTTCCAACCTCTACGTGTTAGGAATGGCTGCACTCGTCACAACTGTGCAAGTAAGATCAGGCCTTGTAAAATTAGATATCAAGCTGCACGAGTGTCCGTGCACATTCGATATGAAGTAACGTGTTTTTCTTCAGCTTGCCTGTGAGTTATTGGCCCTTAAAAATGACATCATTGCATGGAGAAAGAAGAAGAGCATGGTGGGAAACTCCAGGACATCTGGTGAAAATATAAATACATTAACATGTAGTAAATAAAGTGTTCCAGAATTTTTCTAACTATTCTGTCTCTGTTTTGTAGTTCTGTGGCGTTGTCTCTGTTCTTTGCTGATTTTTCTCCACCTGCTTGAAGAGACCAGTCTGCTGGTGCTTCTTCCTGTTGGACTGGGAGCCTGCGTGGAGGTATTTAAAATATTTTAGTCTCCTTCAAAAGAATCAGATAGAGGCAGACTAAATTGCTCTTATCTGTAGGTGTGGAAAGTATTTAAGTTGTTTTGCATCGAGCTGCAGCGGAACGCCTCTAGACTCCACGTGAGTATGGCCTTATTTAACCATCCACAGGCAGAGAGTTACTGGGATTGTGTGGAGAAAAAACATGATCTGAAACAGGAAATCATCATATTCTCCACTGTCTGACTTTGTAGGCAATTAAAATGGATGAAGAAGAAAGAAAAACGATGGAATATGATGCACAGGTATCACTGTTTGAGCCTTATTAGATGTTGTTTTTAGAATTATAGCTGAGCTTGTATAACAAGATATCATAAATAAGCAAACTGACAACACAGTTACTATGAAATTATGCATAAAGTCATGATATAATAAATTAGAAGACTTCGAAGAGCATGTATGTCATATTTTATGTTTGCTGCTCTAAACTATGTGTGTCCTTCGGGAAAATCCAAATTTACGCCTCCGTTTCTAAACCACCCTCTGAGATATTGTGTGTTCTTCTCTATCCAGGCATCCAGATATTTGTCCTACTTAGTTTATCCTCTGTGCATCAGTGGTGCCATTTTCTCAATGTTCTATTTGAGGCAACAAAGGTGAGAGAATCTGTTGACGCTTGCAGATCTGAGACCTCTCAAGGTTTGATGCCATTGATTATGTCTGTCCAGGCAGAAACTGACCACTGTAAAGCAGCCAAATGTTTTTTTTCCCTTCACAGTTATTACTACTGGTTGATCAACAGCCTTGTGACTGGTGAGTTCACGTGCATGTGCACTTTGTGGTGAAACAAGCTCACTTTCTCAAACATCTTCACTGTGTTTGTGATATGCGTCCTGACTGACCTCTACTTTGACCTCTGGCCTCCTCTCAGGAGTTTATGCTCTTGGCTTCCTGTCAATGGCGCCTCAGCTCTTTCTCAATTATAAGGTCGGTTCTGCGTCACGTGTGAATATTTCAGACACTGTAAATCAGCAGATGAATGAACGTGTGACGCTTCTCTGTGATCCTCCAACCTGTCTGGATCAGCTGAAGTCGGTGAGCCACCTGTCGAGGGCGGTGTTGGTGTACCGGGTGAGTGTAAACACATTCCTGCATGTTGTCTTAAAAGAAGGCTGAATTAGGGCTGCTCCAAATCTTTGTTTTTGCCGTCCTGCTCTTCACCTCTTCTCCAACTTCCCACCAGGGGGCGAACACGCTGATCACAGATGTGTGCTCCTGCGCCTCCTTTTTCTCCCCTTCCCTTTCCATCTCCTCGCCTCATCACCTCTCCTGCTTCAGAGACGAGCTCCTCCTCTTCTTGTACCTCTACCAGCGACGGTGGGACACCACACACACATTAATGACCACAAACTCGCTCACTCACTCATAAACCCTCTCACCCTCGCCTGCTGCTTCCTCTCCTCACCAGGTGTTACTCCCCCAAGAACAGACGAAGAGAGTCTGGGTCACAAGGCAAGAAAGTCAAGACTCACTGAATGGAAGAAAAAAATGAAATCTCTGAACAATGAACACCCAGAAGCTCTCTTGGAAACACATGTCCATCCTGAAGTGTCGGATTGGTTGGATCAGACAAGACGTCATCAGCACTGTTTCTGTCTTCGCCACAGTCAAAAGCAGCATCTTTCTATTTTTATGTATGATGTGATCAAGTCAACTCTGTTCATGCACAAATCCTCCCTGTCAGGTTAGGTTACGTTGTATGTTGTGTGCAGCTGTTGAATGAAAAGTAAATTAAAAAAACAACAGAGAAATCAAAAAGATGTGGAAGGTTATGCTGCAAATGCAGGTGCAGGGCAGTGTGTGTGTGTGTGTGTGTGTGTGTTTGTGTGTGTGTGTGTGCGCGCTAGGGGAATGTATTGTGCAGCTTCATAAGCATCTAAAATTTTGTCCAATATTTGGTGGAATCAATTCTTAAAATTAAAACACAAGTACCACTGTAACATTTGTAGCAGACTCTGGTTTTTGGTGTTAAACCTCCAACACTCACTAAAATATTCACCTTTAACCACATCGTTTTAGAGTTTCAATGTGTTTCACGCCTCTGATTCCTAAAATGGAGCGAAGTTTGATACAGATCAAATAAGTATCGCCTCTGTGAGCCCGTAACAACACCTGCCATCAGGAAAACCGACAACACACCGGTTGCCATAGCAACTGCGCAGCTAGCTGTGCATGTTTGTGTGTGTGTTTGGGAATGCTTTTCATGTCTTTACATGGGTTCAGCTCCAGGTTTTATAATTAGGCATCAATCATTGATAATATTATATCAATAATAGATAATAGTTATATGAATGTTCTATAAAAGAGTGTGCTGTGTTGCTGTAGGTGTGTGATGGGTGTGTACTGACACATTCCTGTGTTGACACCGGACAAATATGATGATGTCATAGGTGAAGCCTGGAAATGCCGCCCGAAATATCTGCAACACAAAAATGAAATGCAGATCATTTTTCCTTTTCATCCAGTTTTGCAATAAAGATTTGTTGAAGACATGATTAAATGATTAAAAACTTACAGAAAGCACACACACACACACACACACACCACACACACACACACACACACACACACACACACACACACACACACTCAATTTTCACTCTTGATTTGGAAACTGATAATTTTAGTGAGTCTTTCCTGTAGATTTCTTCAAGTCTCCTTATTTCCTGAACCATCCAGGTGTGTAATACAACAATAATAAATAATGTTTTTGTATTTAATTACTGGGTTTATATTCCCGGCTGTTTCATGGGTAGCGACAGCAGGTCTGTGGCAGATGATAAACAGTATCATTGAAACCAGAACCAAGAATGTCACACATGCACACAAGAAGGATGCTTTCTGTGCTGTGCAGTGGGTGGAGGATGTGGGTGGGACTGCTGTGATCAGGTGCATCTGTGAGGCAGATAATCCAAAAGACACACACACACAAACATGCACACACACGCACGTGAACTCCCAGGAGAGACAGCCACAGCAGGTTCAGGTCAACTCACAGATAAAGGATATGCTGCTCAGCCTGCTGCTCCTCTTCGTCCTCGCCTCTCCAGGTATGTCCAGCCGAAGTGTCGGGGGCTTTAATCCAGCCTTCAATCTCATTTGCAAATTATTATGTGTGTATCAGAGTTGTGGTCAATGTTAACGCTCCTTTTAATGACTACATACCAGTATCTGATTTATAAAACAATCCCTATTTATCCACTTGTTCACTTATGAACAAATCTACCCTCCTACAAAGGTTATGGAAGGTGACGGCTCCTTCAAGGGATTCTGGTCGGCAGCGTAGAATTAATCTGCTTTTACAGTAATGCTTTATGTAAGACCAGAAGAGCAATAAATCTGAAGTGGGAGGATGACTATTATTACAAAAGGCTTATAATAATCAAAGCAGCAAGCCTGACGAGTTTTGACAATGGCTCCTCTGGGAGCAGCTGACCTGTTGTTTAAGGTTTCGATGCATCTTTAGAGTTTGTAGTAAACACAGCAGACCTGTAATTGGCCTCCTCCTATAGAGAGTGAACAAGCGTTGAGTAAAGCTAAATAAATTTTAATTAGGGCTGGCAGCAGACAGCCAGGAGCCCGTCTTTATTTAGAAGATTATCCTGTTAGAAAGATAAAAAAACATATTGGTTCATTTATGAGAGTTGCATCATGGACAGAAGCTAAAACAAGTCAATGAACAATCATCTCCAAGTCACGAGTCCAAGTCTGTGTCTGATCATTTCTCTTTTCTGTCCTTTTATCTTTTTTTATTTTATTTATGGGCTCCTGAAGCGCTGTCACTGAAATGCTATGTGTGCAGCTCATCCACCACCAATGAAGAATGCAACAAGAACACTCAGGAATGTCAAGCACCTGTTGACATGTGCATGACCGTCGTCGACACTCTAGGTGACTCCAGCGACTCAAGAATGCACGGATGATTAAAGTGGTCCAAACGGTAACGAAACCCTAAATCCCAAATTTCCTGGTGTTTTTTTTTTGCTTGTGTCCAGGCTCTGCCAAGTCCATAGTGAAGCAATGCGCCAGCCAAGACACCTGCAACAGCGCCTCCTCGTCCGTGGACGCCAACGGAGACGGCAACGCCATCAACTGCTGCAACACTCACGATCTGTGCAATTTCAGCGGAGCAAAGTCCGTTCACGTGCGCACGTCCGTGCTGCTGTCGGCCGCGGGGGCGTTACTCCTGCTGTCGCACTGAAGGTGGTCGCCGTCGACACGTTGTCGGGATGTGTGACTAATTTATGAAATAAGGTTTTGAACATGTGTTTGTTTATCTATACATGCAGGAATGGCCTATAAAATCCTACCTACTTATAAGAGGTTGGCACATTAAAACCAGGAAAACCCATTTTCCATTTTGACATTTATTTCCTTTTGTTTCTATTTGACAAGATGGCCAATTTCGCCAAGAAGACAAAATAAAAACCAGTGTTTACTAGTACGAGATCTGTACATTCACCAGTGATACACACCAGTATAGCTTACAATATACCAACATGAGCAGATTTACACTACAACAAAGAAATAAAATAGTTGTTTTGCTTTCCCCCCCAAATTCCCAGTAAACCCAGTGGTTTGATAGTGTAACTGCTGGCTAAACATGGAAAACAAATCTGGAGGGTAAAATTTTTTTGGTGCTGTGCAAATAGGCTTGTTTCCATCCCAGTATATGATTTGATACCAGTACAGTCACCAGTAGGTTTCAGATAACTGAGTGTCAGTATATATTAAAAAAAAATGTGTGAGACAAATATTCCCATCATGGGACACTTGACAGGAAGTGGAGCTCATTTCATGGTGACACCAGCGAGTGAGGGGACAGTTTAAAATGTGACACTGCTCCTATATCAGAAATGTGTGACAGTAATGGAGAAAGCAGATGCTGTTCTCACAAAATGGGCTAAATCAAGTTCAGTGATCACACTGAAACAAAATGTGAACCCTTCATGTACGATAAAAAATAGTATCCAGTCACCCAGACTGAATCTTCAGGAACATTTTTTTCATTTTTACATCACAGTCAATGCTGGGATTGAATCTCAGTGTAGAGGAAGAAGACTGTGAGCGCTGAGAAACGGCGTGTCAAGAACATGGAGCCAGCCAATAAAAAGGACAACAGAGGGAAAGTCTGGAGTTTCCTCTTTGCTGAGTCAGATTCTTCACATTTGCTCAGAGAAGAGCTGAGGAAGACTTCAGGGAGGAGTGGGACAGTGAGCCAAAAACAAGTAGAAACAAGAAAGTGTAGGATAGTGTCAGGCAGCAGATTGATGCTAGCATGTCTGAACTCTTCCGGTCTCCGTTTGCTGCTTCCTCTGAGATTTTTGAGTCTATAAATAAAGAGTTGGGGAGATGGAGGGAAGACGAGAGAAAAGGGAGGAGCCACTCCAGGAAGAGTCGCTCCAAACCAGACCACCTTCCTCGAAGGCAGTGTAGCTGAACAGAAAACACCAGGTTTGATCTGCTCGTGTGCGGTGATGCGGAGGTATCGGAGCTGACGGGAAGGTTTCACATCGAAGGGTCATAACACGATAGACAAATGTACCAATGTGGCTCCGCGCTGATGTCCAGTTTCATGCAGTTTCAATTTGCAGATCAAAACATAGTCCAATCAAGTTGTGATGGCTTTGCTCAGGGGCCTCCTGAAATCTTTTTCAGGTGCAGAATCTGAGTTAGCCATCATTCCTTCACTTCCCTGGGTTTGATTCCAGTCCATGGAGAGTGAAGCTGCCAGATCCCTGATTCAGGTAGCATTTTTGTTTCTGTTCTTGTAGCAAGAAAGTCACAGTGAGGGAGAGTTAAATCCCAGAAAAACGCACAGATGTGGTTTACACAGGATTTAACGTCAAGTGATTCTTCACAGACTCTTGCCAAGGGTATCAGAGCCATTTTCTCCACTAATACAAAATCTTTCAGCTCCAACAACCCATCTTTACTCCGGGAGTCTTTACGTTTAACAGGAACCACCAAGGCCTGAGGGTCAGCTCAGCTGAGGCAGGGCTAATGTGGGCGGGAGTGCGCCATCATCTTTAGCCGTGATTGGTCGATGACATCAAGGAGGTTCTTGGCATCGACGGCGAGAGCGTGAGCTGCGGTCAGCATCTGCTTCTTGTAGTCCTGTTGGAGACTGCGGCAAAGCAAACGCACAGATTTTTTTCATCACACAGAATTTTCCCAACACATGACAAAATTAGCTACTTTATCGTGGAAAATTACACTGAAGAACTTGATAAGTTGCGAAAATAAAGACGCCATCATATAATTCGACCCACCTGGTCATCACATATTGCTGGGCTAACTTCATTTTCCCAATCAGCTCTGCCAAATCAGAGTTTAGGAGTTTCTGTGCCATCTCGATCTGTCGGAGTAAACACAGACACGCAAACCACCACTTTAGCACAACTGTCAACGCTTAGGGTGACGTTAATCACAGAGTGAGAGTTATTACCTCTCTGTGGGTGCTAGCTGGAAGCTGTGGTAATGTTTCATCTACGGTGGCTAATAAAGTCCGAAGCGCCAGGCCGACATCCTAAAACAAACAAGAAAATGTATTTAAAATTGTATGAAATGATATTTACAAACCATTTACACACCTAAAAGATTTGAATTTCAATTCAAACATTACTTCCTGGGTAATGCCAGACAAACGTGAGGTACCTTGACCATGGGAACATATTCCTCTGGAGGAGCTGGCTGAATCTTGCTCGACATCTCGATCACGGCCTTGACCAAGCCGGTCACGTTCTCGTACACCTTGTCATTGGAGCGGTCCAGGTTGGCAGTAGGAGGCGGGCTTATCTCTTGAGGCTGAAGCTAAACAGTGAGAAACGCTGAGTAAGTGAATGAAAGAACACCCGCAGGCCTGTGCAGAGAGCACAGAGTGACAATAACGAACAAAAGACAGGACGACGATGATGACTAAGATTTCAGTATCTCAATAATCAATAATTGATCAAGACAGAATGCTTAACTGAAATCTGTGGAAAAACTTTATAAGAACAAGGGTATAGATTAAAGAGAGAGTGACAGATTGAGAGGGAGAGTGAAAGAATGTTGCAATATATAGTTAATAAGGGGTGCCTAAAAGGGGTGCGTGTAGTTCTCCGGATGGCCACTGGGAGGCAGTGACACAACCCATTAACTGAATAAAACTAAACCGAATAAACCAATAAAAATAATCATACAAGTGAAGAACCAGGTCATATTACAGCAGAGCAGGACCACAGCCTCTCATAGTATACGAATTAACATTCATCATTTGCTGATCACTTTCAGAAAAGACTAAAATTAGAGAATGTGACTCAAACCTTACAGTATACACAGAAAGACAAACAATGATTCTGCTATATGATGAAGGAAGATAAACAAGGAGAAATCAGACAGAAATCTGGAGTAAAATGATCCAGAAGGACATAAAATGATCTGCGGTTGTTTTGCTTTGTTGGCTTGAAAGAAATGATGAAAGAGAAAGAAGCAAATGAAAATAGGAGCGATCAACTAGCACACAAGACGTAAACACACACAGACGTGGTGCTGCTTACCCGCCAGGGCTAGGGGTCAACAGTAAGGCAGGGTGCAGGAGGAAGAGGAGGAGGAGGAGGAGGAGAGGAGGGAGGGAGGGCAGTAACCAAAGGAAAAGAAGAAAATATTAATGTTCAAAACATTGAACATGCAACCTATATTTGGCGAATGCATCCTTAACAGGTCTTATATGTATCTGAATGCTATTTATGTCTCAGTGTCTGTGATAGTGTTGTGCTTTCTTTGGTTATTAGATCACTTTTTGCTATTAACTCTGTCTGGGCTTACCTTTACTCCATCATTATAACTGTCTCCAGTATTCTGACAGGCCAGATTGCTTTGCGCGCTGGGTCGAGGGGGTTTCTTTGGAGGAGCCACATGTTCTGCAAGATACAAATGGGGGAAAAAATGAATAAAATGAAATTAAGCATACATTTACCTTAGATTCAACAGAAGCTAATGCTTAAGACAGCTGTGAAGCTGTATTAAATTCAGTCGGACATATTCACAATGACAGATTTGATGTTTGTTAAAAAACACCTGGACACTTTAATATATTGTTCACAGAGATGGTAGGTACTGCAGTTTGCTATTGCAGAGAATAAAACATCAGCAGTTGTAGGACTGTAAGTGCAGACTGTTACTGTTGTGTCTATTACCTGGTTTACCAACGGGCTGGTATATGTGCTGGTTTCCTGTCTGTACAAACAACATAAAGAGAAAACACTGGGTTAGCACCTCAAGAGCGGTACACATAATTAGAAGCTGCCCAAGCAATATATATAAATGTATAAAAAGAGTTCTTAAGCAAAGGAAACCGCCAAGTTATTTCTGGTGTAACAGGACAGCAGCTCAGTTTTCTTCACAAGGTTTGCAGTCATTTCCTGTCGCCAAGCTCCTTCTGCTCTCACACATCAGGTTGGAATCGGCTCTTATCTTATCACAGATGACCACTCAGTAAATTGGAAGACCTTAACTAAGGAAACATGCTTTGATTTTTCTTTCCTCAAAATTGGGCTGAGTTTTATCATTTTCTTGAGGACTTCTTCCCTCCTTCCTGAATTAGAGCCAGGCCAGTTGCATTTTTCTGAACCCACATATAGACATACTACATACACTTCCCCATGACATACACAAGAACCGCTTGACCAGCGTCATTTATGTTACCATAAATATGGATTTAAAGGGTTTTTTTGAGACATATTTATAGTTATGCACATGAAATGGTGTCAGGAGTCTCTAGAGATGGGAGGTGCGAGAGTTGAGAGTTGTGGTGTGACAACCACTGACCCCCAGAAATACTCAAATACAATGTTACACAAACACGAGCGCACGCATGAGACTTTCCCACCACAGGCTGCAGCCATGAAACTGGGAGGAGCAAGAGGAGAAAGAAATGATACCGACAGGAATATCTGGCAACTGCTGCAGATATATGATGGCATATTTAAAAATAAAAAAGACTACAACTACAACTCATTTTGTGAAAGAAACTGGAAATTCTTTTATTTTCCAACAGCTGAGACACAAACTGATGTTGCCTTCATGATGCATAGATGTATTTAACCTCTCTGGAGGATCTTAAAACCACTCCGCAGGTACTATAATTACAGCTGACCATGACAGACTTAAACTTTTGACTGCAGCTCCAATATTCCAGAGGAAATTCAACCTATTTTCCCAGGAATGGTGCTTTGGTGATGTATAATTACACCCAGTGATGCTGTGGGAATCCACTGACCTCCTCATAGCTGACCCCACCCCCCAACAGGTCACTTCCTGTCCTTGAATCAATCTCCTCGGCACTAATGAAAATAAACTCTCCATAGCAGCAAAGGGACAGAAATGTGGAGTCGTATCAGGACTCTATCAAGTATTCTTATCAGTTTGAAAAACAATTGAGAAAAATAACTATAAAATAATGTGGGAGTGAAACGCTAATGATTCTGGCGGTCAGCATTTGGCTCAGTCAAGAACAGCTTGGACAATCTCTCCTGGGCTTCAGTGTAAAAGCAAACAAAGCAACTTACTGGGGGTTGTAGTACTCCGTCTTCTCTGTCCAGACTCCCTCTAGAACCTCGAGATTCTGGTTTCTAAACACAATTTGAAAATATTATATCATACATCACCAATTAAATACCCAATTTGCTGTTAAAATGGTGCAAAGGTTAAAAAAAAGCCTCAGGTCATTTAGTAAAGAATGACCACTGGATCAGAGTCCAGTACTACCAGTCACAGATTAATTAATGAAGATAGTAATCGAAAATCCCCACAATCACTTCAAAACTCTTCAAAAGACAGACTATTTCCTTTCACGCATCCTTTCCTACCAGTTTCCCGAGGCAGGACTTGAAAACCATCATTGTGTGGAGCTCATCAGTTGTCTGAGGAATCCCTGTGATGCCTCTGATTCTGCTCTCCTGTTCTGTCTGCTTGTATGACTCTCTGTCTATTCTCTCCTTGCCTGTGCCAGATGTTTAACAAAGCCAAGAATTCAGATGCACCGCTTGCTTCCTCCCTCCTGCCCCCTTATATTTCCCTCATTCATGGAGACGGGGCAGGATAAGAGGAGGTGGAAGAGGGAGGGAGCAGTTTTCAACAAACCCAGAGTGAGGAGAACATGGACTTTCTTTACCAAAACCTTTCTCCTTTTTCATTCCTGCTCTCTTTACCCCTCCCTGACGTGAGACTATTATAAAATCCAGCCAGCCAGCAAGCACGCAAACACACCACACGCACGCACACAGTAGTCCTGTGCGCTGTCAGTGGTTGTGGCTCGGAGTGTTGACTCTGTTGTCAGAGTTTCGCAGCCCATCATTAGTCTGGAATTCACACAGGCCACACCTGCCTACAAACTCAAAAACGCGCATCTATATGTGCACATGTGTATATGGACACCAATCAGGACAAAGGCACAGACAAAGTAAAATTTAAGAGTAAGAACCAAAAACAACTCTTACAAACAGCGTTGACATAAGGATCCATCCATCTTTCAGGCAAAAGGGTCCCTGAAAACTGCATTCCTCTCAGAAGTGGGGACATAATATAAAAAATAAACAATTTCCCCCCACGTGTTCAGGTTTTCAGTCTCTTACACTCCAAATCTCTAAAGTTTAAATACATTTTAACCAGCTAAGCCTGGTTAGTTGCTGATATTAATCAATTGTGATGGATTGTCAATAAAAACAATACCCAGCATACATCGCGACATACTAATACACACCAAAAAAGCAACCGTGACACACCATGCACCAAAGTACACACAAAGTTTCCTTTGTTGCAAATCTACTTTACAGAAATACAGTAAATACAAACACAATGGACACAATGGCAAACAGATCTCACTTAAATTGACTGCTTTGATGTTAGTATTGTTCCTGACTAATTTTTTTTCCCAATGTGTGTGTTACCAGCAGCCTTTCTTCCTGTTCCAACCACCTCTGGTCCTCCTCCATCTGCTGCTGTTGCATCATCAGCTGTTCTTCCATGAACAGGCACTGCTGACCTACACACTGCTGCATGTCTACTGCCCTGTCCTACACACAGATACACACAAACATGCAACAAAAGACAGGAACAGTAACACACATGCACACATAAATAAAAAGAAACAAATGAGAGACTGAACTGAAAGGATGGACACAAACATACACACACTAAAATAATGGCTCTTGATGTGCACCATTTAAATATTTTGAAGATAAAATTGTGGGCGGGTCCTTTATACCCCTTTTTCTCAGACAGTCTTCACACCACTCAAACCCAATGATGTCATAGAGGGTAATATATGTAAAAAAGAAAAAAAGCCTCCTACCTCTATTCCTGGGCCCCACAGTGCCATTTCATGAGGAAGGTGCTGTGCATGCGAGTGTGCATGGACATGGTGGCGGGGGTGTGTGTGAGCATGGTGTGTGTCCACCATCGTTGGCTGTGGAGGGTACAGGGCGCTGGGCACTGAGGGGAGAGTGTGAGGCCCGGGGTATCCTGCCATCTGAGCCAAAAGAGCAGGAGAGAGGAACACACACTTATCAGTCGCTATTTCATGACTGACTGCTTCATGCTTGTATGTCTGACAGAAATGTTTCTCTATACCTGATAGTGTCCAGGATGTTGGGAGCTGGGGTAAAAACCTTCACTGGAACGAGGACTTGGATACCCTGGCCTACTGGGCTAAAGAGTGAAGGAAGGGGAAAGAGAGAAAGACAGAAAGAGAGAAAGAGAGAGTAAGACAGACAGAGAGAAAAACAATTATCACACTTATAAGTCTTTGTCCTCATACTGAAGAACAAGATACGGGTCATTCACACATTCAGCACACAAACCTCCAGATGCTGTTTGTGTGGCCAGGTTAGCTGTCAATCAAAACAAGGAACACCCACTGGGCTGCAAGTCCACCAAACCGTTAGTTGAACGTTTGCATTAATAATCGTGAAATATTATGATGTCATTCTGTTAATGTTAAAGTCATGAGCTGTCATGGGTTGCAGTTGTGCAGGTGTGTTATGGTTGCTTGTGTTCAACAAAGACATTTCTTTTACGCTTTTATGAAAATTAGGGGGAAAATATTTTCCGACCAGTATAAAATATGAATCATCCACACACTGAAGCAACAGTAGCTTAAAGAAGTCTTTGGTGAAGCCATAGTTTTGTTTCTTTTCTTGATTTCAGGTGATTTGTTGGGATGAAACTACTGAAAGATGAACGTTTTCCCCTCTTTGGCAGAGTTTTTTCCTTCATGATGAAATCTTCTGACACAGAGTTCATTTTTAGCATTACAGAGTTGTAACCTCTACCTTCCACAGCCTCTCACAGTAGCTTTCTCTGGACCACATCTTCGGTGGCAATGCAGACACAAAGACACACAAGGTGGGAAAAATAAAGAAAAGAAGAGCAGTAGGGAGACAGAGAAAGAAAAAGTAAAGCAAACAAACAAAGCCCAGCAGACACGACAAAATACTGGCACAAAGTGAAGCTAAAGGTCTGAGATTCAAATAAATAAATAATGTCATGGACACACACGCAGGGTCAAGTGATTAAGGTCCACTAATGTCAGCTAAAGTTAAGTCTTCAAAAGCTAGGTGTTCATAAACACACTCAAAGCATAAATTCCAATACAATGACAACAGACTAGTTCAGGAATTTGTTTTTGGTGTTAAAACCTTGTTAGATTACATGCAGTGATGAAGGTCAGTGATCCGACCTCGTGCTCAGCTGTGTCAGACCTCTGCCTGCTTGCATTTGTCTATCTAACTGGAAGACTGCAGATAGGTAACAGATATAAACTCAGTGAAAACCCCAAGAGAATAAACTCTGAAAATGTTAAAATAAAATTGGTGAAAAGTGTTCATCACTGCCTTTGAAATTGATGAAAATCAATGTGAACGTATTTGCACAATTTGTACAATGTGGGCTGATTTTTCAGATTTAATTAGCAGAATTGTATTGGAATGATATAAGGTTTAAGAGGACTGATCATTTTTAGGTCACTACTGAGCAATCATGAAGATGACGGTATAAAAATACTGTCTTTTCCCACAAAGTCTACTGTACTTTCCACATTATTGGCTGGTATAATTATTGCCAGGAAAAGCAAGGCTATATGTTACCAACAATTCAGGAGCATCGAACAGGACTATTTCAGACCGTAATCCGGTTATATAAACATGAATTCCTTCAAGATAGTCGCCTATCAAAATCAAGCCCCACGTGTTCCAGAAGACAGCAGCACCCAACAGAGAGATCAAGGTGACCCAGCGGCTGTCCTGCATAAACAAGCTTATGTGCAGACACATATTTTAGTTTAGCTCACCCTTCACATATTAATAGCCACCATCCTTCACTTGGCATATTCTCAAATGCTTCATAGAATGTAGACAAACAGCACCATGTTTAATTTGTTATGAAGCAAAGACACTGTTAAGTCCTTCGACCAGAAATAAAGCAATTGAAAGCTTGTGGCTGTTTGTTTTGGGGTTTTTAGTACATTAAGTGTACTGTCAGATGGTTAGTGGAATGGAGGTTTATGACAGGCATGCCAAGAGGACCATAAATAGGATGCAATAATCCGAGGTCAAATCAACACAATGCCTGATCTGCGGTCGGTCATGACAGAGGACGGCAGGTCCAACACAAATAAAACAGGCCACCAACCAAACCATAAATGGGCTCATTCACTCTGCGTTGACTGGCGATTACAACCGCGGTACTAAAACACTAGTTAAAATAGATTTAAAGACTGGATTAGTATTATACACGATTGAAAACATGATCACAAAATGTTGCAACATTATATCATCTTTGAAAGAGCAAATTCCCAAATTAATTTTGCAGCAGACAATTGTTCCCCCCCTCCCCCCCGACCGTAATAGCCTTGTGATTTGTTGCATCTCTATTGTGGAATGATGATGGAATATCATTAAGTTTAAAAATGAGATTTTATTCAATTATATTCAGAGTAAAATTGATATCAATGTTACAACTTTTTGATTTAAAAAAAGGTTTTAAATTTAAAGCACCTGCCTTTAAAGATTTAGTCATGGGTCCTTCAAAGCAGGGAAGATGATGTGGGTGGGGGGTTATGGTGAGGCTTTGCAATGAACTGTGTGCACTGTTGGTGTAAGACAGAGTACAGGTAGAGGGGGCTGCTAATAATCTCTCTGGGGGTGGTAGACAGGAAGCTGAGGAGGGACCAAGCCTGTCACAAGATAGCATGGCAAGACGCCTGTTCTGCGGGTCAGAGTCAGACTGTAATGGGGTAGTGGGATTAGTCTGAAAGCCAGTGTGACATCTGGGCAACAGCAGCGTTTGAACACCAGAATTTGACTTGTGCTGGACATCTTGGAAGGTTTGAGGACAACCATTTGACATGCTCCAGTGCAGAGAGTTAGGGTTAGGACTAGGCTGGGAATAGAGCGTGAAGCGACAAGAACGGGAGCGAGAGCTGTTTGACTTTGGATGGGATGGACACGGGGGGTGGCTGTTAGTGAGGGCATTTGTCTTGTTAAAGCAGCTGCTATTGGACTGGCTGTCTGAACTGGTGTAAAGTGGAGAAGAGAGGCTAGCAGGGAGCACTTTAGTCAGGCTGGGGTGAGCTTTAGATTCAAACTTCAAACTGGTGATGTACTGGGAGGAAGAGTGGCTGTTGTTAGATGTGGTTTCAAAGGGAGGTGACCGAGGCTTAAGATCAGGGCAAGAAAAAGACTGATGAGGGAGTGATGATAAGCACAGTGAAGGAGAGGGCTTGTGAGAGAAGGTACAGTCAGATGAAGAATGAGAGTTTCCAAGGCATAGAGAAAACTGTGAAGTAAACTGCTGGTTTGGATGGCAGAGGTGGTGAGGAGAAGGAGCAAACAGACAATCCAGACTGGGCTGCAAGGAGGGACGGCGGCAGGGCTGCAAACAGAAGAACAAAGAGGTAGTAGGAGGAGGGAGAAATGGAAATAAAGAAGGTAGCATGAAGGACAAACACACAGTTGACAAGTGAGTGAGACGGGGATGGTACAAAGCAGATTGGAGTCGACAGGGCTGAAACAAAAGCCATAATGTGACTGATCAAAGTGTCTACAGATGATGAATTGGATGTCAAAATGATCAATTAGACCATGTTGATAATAAATGCTCAATGTTAATCAAATTCAACTGGATGGTTGGATCTTACTGACACACTTGGATAACAACTCTACAGCTGTATGGGGGACAGTTTTATTGAACAATCTAAGATGTGGCCGCCATGCAAAGGTGGGGAGTAGATTAGAGAAATGTAATATAATCCCTTTAACCAATTTAAAGATTTTATCTGGAAAAACTATGGCTATAAAGGTCTATGAAAGCAAAATCCTGAAACGTATGGGCTACTGCTTTAAACATATGGCTTTAGTTGTAAACAAAAGAGGCAGTTAACAGATGCTAACAGCAGGGGCGTGGGGGAGTCGGTGAGGGGGAAGCAGCTGGAGCAACAGGGTTATGGGGTGGGATGGTCTTAGAGGGTGATGGAGTAGGAGGAGGGTCAGAAAAGAGCTTATTATGAAAGAAATCTACCTCCTTTACACACAAAAAATGTGCTGTTATATGCTTTACAACGATGTCTTTAAGAGAAAAACTACAGATTCTAATGATCCAGGGCCTGTTTGACATTAGGGGAGAAACACCTGAGTGGAAGCACAGAGACCTGGATTTAATGAATACCGGTATTAGAAAAGTATCATACGTACTCCTAAACCACATTAGAAAAGTTTTAAAACGGCAGCTTCAAGTACAGTGGAAAGTGCATGTGGGGCTCTGAGGAGTTTCCTGATCAAAATGATGTTCTGTTTCTTCTGTCGGATGTGTCACCCTTGTTCATGAGAGAAATGAGACTTTGGATGGAACACATGATGAAGTAGCCATGCAGTTTCTATTATACATTGCATCCATGTCAGGTACAGCAGAGAAGGCTTACATTAAAATGAGTGAAATAAAGTCACACATTCATTAAGTAACTGGTTATCATCACACATCATCACTCTGTATATGCAGAACCCAATAAATCTCCCCTTTGTGTCTATATTAATATTATAATGAACTAGTCTGCTCATCTATTTATTAATACACCTAGAATCTGAAAAATTGCTCCATTTTATTCATTAATCAATCATGATTCAAAGAGTTGTATGACTGAATATTGAAAACCTATCAGAAATCCTGCAGTCCTTCTATACAGAACATAAAGGGAAGATTATCAATCTATTATGCTCTAAAAACAACAGCCAGAGACAAATACAGGTAGGGTTGAAGCCCCTTACTTTTGGGGGTGCTTCGTCAGAACCCCCGGAGTCCCACGACACAGTGACTTGTCTCCTCATTTCCATCCTGTTCCTCTCCTTCTGCTGAAGCTTCTCCTCTTCCAATATTGTGCTGAAAACACAGAAAATAGATTCAATGGCAATGCACAGTTTCAGAAGTAGTGTTGAAAAATACATTTAAATGTAATGCAACACCCACGTCAGAGCAAAAATGTGAATCCCCAAGGCTGTTACATACAAATTCTTAAAAAATAACCTTAAAAACTAAATAATATTATTTCAAGATCTATCAGGGAAAACAACAACTGTCTGTGTTTAGCCACAGTAACCACACACATGTCTCTTACTGACCTGTTCCCTGGGAAAATGCCTGCTAAACCAAATTCCCAGAGGAAAAAGGAGCTGCTGTGGCAGAGGAGTGATGACTCCACAACTCCAACATGCCAACTCCCCACTTTGCTACACACTGTTTACGCCCTCCTTTCTTCAGTGAGGTTAAGAGCTACTGCTGTATTTATAGCAACATCATCACCCCCTCTTCAGCCATCTCCTGCTGTGTGTGTGTGTGTGTGTGTCCTGTCGCACCTGTCACACTCACTGGCCTCTCTGGAGAATCAATATATGATGGAACAGTGGCCCCACGTATCCCAACCAGCAAGACCCCAAATATCTGCTCCTGATATCCTGATGTTTGTCACCTCACAGGTCGAACATTTATGTATGATGTCATAACAGGCATAATAATGCACTTGAATGGTGTCAACTTTGCCAACAGGAACACTAAAATTTTGATAATGATAATAATAAATGAAAGATGTATTTCGCTAAAACGAAGACCAACTGAGATGTTTGTGATTGTTATGCCTTATACTAAAGAAACATTGAATTAGAGGAGAAATAAGTATTAAATATGACTATAATCATTAATAACTATGTTGTTACTTTGTGACATTACAGATGTGAACATTTCACAGCATGTTCACCTGTATAAGTGATTACAAATACTCCTGTTTCCTGTAATAATCCTGTAAGTGCATCGGAGTAATACTAATAAATAACATGATGAAAATGCGGATGAATCAGAAACATCAGTGGCAAACAAGCCGCGTGTATTCCCTTAATACATATGCCACCACCTGGAATAAAATAGAATATTCTAGGGATGATTGTAAACTTCTATATTTTAACAAAATACTGCTCTGAGAAAATACAAACTGTATGTTTGCATAGTTACTCAAAGAATGCTGCAAAGAATTACGTGAACCCTTCACTCATGAGAAGTAGGAAAAGACTTTACCTTATGATGGGGCTAATCCAAAAGCACCGGTACAGTAAGAATCTTCTGAAACCATAATGAAGCCATTAATACTAACAGGTGGTGGCACCTACCACAGTCATGCTAATAATGACCCATGCAAATAACCACAAAACACCACGCCAAAATAAGGACCAGCTACTCCTGGCAGGACTCCGCTGCAGCTACACACCACAGTAGGGAGTAGGCAGATATCCTTCACCCCAGGTAGACGTGCAGCCTGCAATAGGTTTACTTTTTCCATTCTGCCTAGTTTCCATCTCTCTCTCTCTCTCTCTGTTCTTTGGAATGCTCTATGTCTTGGCAGCTGCCCACTGTGTAAACACACACACAATCTAGGAAATATTTAGTAGTAGCTGAGAGCTGAATATTTGGCAGGAGAACCCTCTAACTGATATTATTAAATAACAGTCAGCCAGACTAAAGAAACAGCAAAGTGTGCATCCTTATACGGTGACTTTCTCCTAATAATAGCCAGAGTTCACATAACACTGTCAATATTGACTTGGTTTCCAAGACATCGGTATTTTGAGGCACACAGTTTCTCACCATTTCTTCAAACCAGCATAGCAATGCCAATTAAAACAAATGTTCTGTAGGTTTTCAAATTAGTGCACAGCTGGTTTTCGGACCAGTAAAACAGACCTGCAAACATGTTGCACATGTGTCAGACTAATGAGCAGAGATCAGGAGGATAATGAAAAGATGGAGAGCTCAGAGAAGTAAGAGGGGAGAAAAACTGACCTTAAGAAAACTGTATGATATTTCATGAAGGAATTTAACCTTGAAATCAAACATAAAACCACAGGAATTTCGTGTGGGTTTTTTTGTGTGAAAGTAAAACTATGAATACTAAGGGGAAAGAATAACGACCCCCTGCTGTGCCATTAAAATGTGCACTGATACACCTCTATTATTAGGCAAACATGTCCAGCTGAATATTATTATACTGACGGCATGATGTCAACAGTCCAAACAGGATGTGCAATCTCCAAAATATTTGGACATTAATGTTTTGTCTTAATGCTAGTGCACCTTGCATCAACCAGCAACATTAAGAGGTTAAATCAGAGGGTATTGTCTTTTGAAACTGAAACTTGTCATGTGCATTCATCATTGTGTCTGGACCTTGGAAGGATATCTACTTAAATAAACAGTTGTTTTAAACAACCCTGACAGATGTTATGTTTCAAATTAAATTCCTTTAACCATGTCTTTCTTCATCATTAAGGATGATGAATTACTGTTGGCTACCAACACTAAAAATTGTAATTCTTCGAACACGTAAAGGACATTTAACTGTGGTGACGTGTGTGCTTCAATTATTGAACAGGCTATCAGCGACACCTGGTGGAATATGTGAGAAAACACTCTTGGAAATTTCTTTATCTAAATGACCACTGCTAAATAAAATCGCAACAGTGCTCTTAAAAGAGTTGGATTTTAGAAATGAATCAGCCCGTCGAGTTATGGAAAGATGATGATGAATTATGGGATATTGTACAATGTAATTTTTCTAAAATGTTTCGTTACATTTTTATGAGCACACAGACACAGGCAAAAGATAAATGCAAAGATATGTTTAAACTTAGCTTCCATTTACAGCTGTGGAACACCATACACATAAATAATCAATAGATATGGGGTACCTGCACTTCACATGAGGTGTCACACTGAGACCCACTTTAACTCATAGTCAGGAACGTGTCATACTCATCATCAATACCTCAGTTGTGTTTTTAGTTCGGTGAATCGGGGCCTCTTGCTGGGATCGTATGACCAACACTTTGTCATCAAGCTGTAGAGAGTAGGAGGACACTGAGGGGGCATAGCAAGACGCTCGCCATTCTCTATCCTGCCGATGACATCGTTGTTCTTTACGCCCTGGAAAGGCTTGATACCAAACATTAGGATCTCCCACATGCAGACACCTGGAGAAAAGGGCAAAAGAGATGCTTTCACATGAAACTGGAACAAACAGGTACATGAGTGAAGACATGCATCTCAGTCTCACCAAACATCCAAACATCACTGGCTGTGGTAAATCGTCGAAAGTTGATGGACTCGGGAGCCATCCATTTAATTGGAAGCTTTCCCTTCGATGCTAAAACAAGATCAATCAGAAGAATTGTGTTCACGACCCTTCCCTCATGAAAAGAAAACTGAAGATAAACTGCTTAGATGGGACTGGAAGCAACCCAGAAGCATGAAGTTACGATAATTACCTTTGTAATAAGAGCTGTCTTCCATGTACCGTGACAAACCAAAGTCACCCAGTTTCACACAGTCAACTGTTGACACCAACACATTCCGTGCTGCAATGTCTCTACAGAAATACATCAAACCAGTGAGACATTGGATTTAGTGAATTTTTTCATAAACTTGGCATTTAAGGTAATAGTTAAGCTTTATTACTTAAGGAGAAAATGTGACATTAAATGTAATTATTTGCCTCTATTTTCTGTTTGTAAGACAAAATAATAATATATTTATTCCATATACAGCTCCTAAAACACAGTTTCTGAACTATCCATTTGTACCTGTGCACAAAGCGCTTGCTCTCCAAATATGCCAGTGCTGTGCTCAGTTGGTATGAATACAAGATGAGAGTGGCCAAGTCGAGACTGTACTTTCTCACTTGGAGAAATGACCGTAACTGTGGGAACAAGCAGAGGAATGAGCTGTTAGGCAGATGGGAAAATAACAATTTAGACCATGAAAATCAGAGGAGGAAGAAAAAAGCCAGAGGAAATATGGGCATACAAGTGAAATTGGCAAACTGACAGAGAAAAATGTCTAACAGTGATAGTAATGTCACACAATGAATGTATTAGCAGAGAAATGTGCCGTAACAGCTACTAATTTCAGCAGGCAGCTACATTGTGACCCACATAAGACAGTAGTGAGTTTAATGTGCTACGCTCATGACGTCACTCAACAGAAACAGCTGAATATTTTCCTCAGACTTAAATCAAATCATGTTCTATAAAATATCTAAACTATAATGCATCATTTTGAAACAATTAAAGAAAATGAAAGAGGTTCTGTAGACAAATACAATGTACGGAAGCAGTGGTTACTGTCCCGTAATGCTCATCTCACCTCTCCGAGTGTGCAGAGCTCCATGATGATCCAGACTGGATTCTCTGTGATGACTCCCATTAGCTTCACAATGTGGGGATGATCAAACTGACGCATGGTCACTGCAAGGAAAGGAATCACAGAGGTCAGAGGTCAACAGTGTGAACAAAAGTCAATGCCGAGACTTTAAAAACTTACATGCTTCTTGTAGAAACTTTTCTCTTACGCTGTCCGACGTTGAGTTTTTACACGTCTTCACAGCAACAGACAAGGCTGGATTCTCCTACAATAAAATAAAATGAAAAACAGTCACAGTGTAATGAATTAGTGACCTTGCACACAGATAAACCATCATTGGGACTGTGTTTAAGTATTACTGATGGCAAACCCTGTATATGGTCTGCGGTCATTTCTGTGTGTGGACCTACGGTACTTTACATACCGGGCTGATGTAGAGTCCTTGGTGGACATCTCCAAACTGGCCCTCGCCTATGCAGCGTCCCAACTCAATACAATCCCGCTGAATCTCATAATCCCGTGCTAGAAATAAACAGAGACATGGACACAGGCAGACAGACACAGGAACAAACAGAAGACACATCTGGATTAAACAAACACATATTTCTTTATTGTCAGGATTGCATTTACTAAACTTGTCAGAGTGCATTACAGCACACAGGGATCAAATCTGACTCTAATCTGAGTGAATAATCAACAGTTAAAACTGATAATGAAGAAATTACACAGCAGTGTGACATAGGTCCTATTTAAAATAGATCCAGTAATGGAAACCAGACAATATATTTAATCTTCCATTTCTAAAATCTTGATTAACAGAACCTACATACCACCTACCTGCTCTGACAAGCTTAGTTTTGATAGGAATTAGTGTCGCTTGACGTCAACAACATGCAACAACAGCATTGGCAGACCAAAGCCAGACAGGCCAAATGACACAGAGGAACAGGATCCAGAAAGATTAAATGCATGAAATTTGTACATTAAATCATATTTAATATGTATATACAGTAGTCAATAGGACTATGGCGTAAATCTAAAGGCCAATCTAGAATGTTATCATTTTCTTTTGTCTGTGCAATGTTGGCTGTTGAGAGGCTTATGGTTTGCTTTCCCGACAGGCATGATACTGCCATGTAACCAGCATATCAATACAGTTCACAATGGCACATCTAAAGTTCTGAGTCAGCGTTGTATTTAGAAAAACAACAAGAGTTATGAAAAGTCAAAATCTGTGTACGTCTGTCATATAAACCTCTTCCCTCCTGCAGGCCTACAGTCACGGGTTCCTGACCTTTGTAAATGTAGAACTCTAGACATGAGAGCAAACACTGTGCTTTAAACTTTTAAAGTACAAAAATGGATCTCTGGAAGCTTCAACTCCCAAAATGACAGCACATCACACGTCAACACAGGGGGATCAAACCAATGGGAAACAGATGCCAATTTTTGGTTTTCATTTAACTGTTGCAAGCAAACATAAAAGAAGGGTCACAGCAACCACCAAAGTAAAGTGCCATCACAATACATTCAGAATCATGGTACATTCCAATTATTACCTTGATCTAGTCCATAGTATTCTGGGAAAACGAGTTAGTGATAGGAGACAGAAATAACTAGCTGTGAGTACAGAGAATCTTCAGTTATGCCATTAAATCACCACAATTGCAATTTGGAAGAAAGCAGATTGTGTCAACGTTTACCCATCCCTCCTTTTGCAGTTGTGTATTAAAAAGCAAAAATTAAAAATATAAATGCTAATAATGTTTTGAGGCAAGCTCATTAGTGACTTTATCAGTAACTTTGAACATTATCAAGACGCCTGGCCTTTATTTCCCATTAATACATCATCCATTCCCGTCACCTTCAACTGTTGCCTCCGAGCAGGACGCTTCTTTTATTTTAATGTGAATATAGCAGTTCTCAAGGAGACAGATATTTTTTTATCAGCAACAACAGCAGCACCAGGGTGTCATTTCAGGTTTTATAGTATCTTGTAAGTTCTTCACAGAAAAGGGAAGTTGTTCGTTAAATCTTATGACAGGTCACTCCACAGATTAGTGTGGTTTCCCCTTTTATTTAAAGACTAAGAAAAAAAAAGATTGTATTCAAACACACAGAGACACACACACAGTAAGCCGTCATTTTACTAAAAATCATACTTCAGATGTGATTTTAGCTTTTTTTAAAACTATGATTGGCGTAGATGATTACATATAAACCGTTTGATCATTTCACCATGTCAAAACCTGAATATTTCAGTATGATATTAACAAAACAAATCAACAAAAATACACACTAGTAGCATTTTTTTTAAAAGCGAATCTGGTTTGGGGCAGAATTAGATGCCAAATGATGAGAAGAAGATGAAGATAAGTAGATAAATACGTCAACAAAAAAAGAATAGACAAAGAAAAACACAAATGTTATGTAATATAACAGTAAATGCGCGTGAGCACACAAACACACGAGACTAGTCACATTAGCTGCAGACATTAATTAGGATATCAATGCTTACTTGATGGCATGGTATACGTGTCCTCCTCATCTATGATTTCAGCATAGTCGTCAGTTTCTGAAGAAGAAAAAGGGGGGCGAGAAAAGATGATCTCTCCTGGCAATGCACAATATCTGCTGAAGATCATTTACAAATATACGTCTAAAACCTATCTACTAGTGCACGCTGAGCTCCATAATCCTAAGATTTTACACAAACAAAACCCCACAACTATTGATTAACTACGATTCTGCACGCAACCCAAAAAGGCACCTTCTTACAAAATAAGATGTAAATACAAAATATTACAGCAAAACAGCAGTTACAGCATACCGTTCCCAAAAGTTGTCACCATAACCAATTCCAAACATGCAAAATACGTAAATGCTAATGCAGTAAAATGCTGTAGCACATGAGGAATGTAACACAGAAGTGTGTAGCAGACGAGGGGATGGACACAGATACATGAACGGAAAGGGGAGGGGTGGAAAATTGATTCTTTCCACAGAAAAACAGGTTGAGTCATGGATAAAACCCAAACAGCAACGTGCAGAGTCAAAGAAACAAAAGTCACACGCAGTTTTGCTTGATAAATGTGGACACAGATAGGGATTTCTCCTGTTAAATAATAGAAAAGATTGTTATTTACCATCGCCACTAGTATGACCTGCAGCAGCCGTTTACAGGCACAGATTGGGAAAGGAAAGGAAAGACATGTTAATGTTGAGTTATGTGAAAAATAACGCTAAAGGTACTGATCTATGATGTTAGATTCCAGAAAACGCTTGTTTAATTCTGCGTGAGTGCCAGTTAGTCAGAGGTCAGTAGACAGGGAATGACAGTGACTAAGACCCTCCATTGTGACATCTGGAAAGACAAGGACTCTTCACTGCACACAGATGAAGCTTTATAAGGGGGGAATAACACATCTGTGAAGCCATATTTAGCTCTCAGCACTGAAAGTCATGAATGGTCATGACATTTAAAGCAGCAGAAAAGGATCCGAGGAGAAAGGGAAATTTTTACCTGAGACACAAACTGCTCGACTCCTGACTCCATCCATCCGTTTCTCCATCCGCCTTTCGTGATTTGAAACTCTGAAGATGGAACATTTTTGTAAATTTTTAGCCTGAAGGTAAAGTTCAAGGTGAAAATGAATTGAGCTATAGATTATAAAAATCCTGAAATATATTGTCATCATAGCAACAATGCTGATTAATTTTCATTTATTACTAGAGCTCCACTCGCGCTGTTTTGCAATGCTAAACTTAAGTAAATCATAGAACAACACCTGCTCAAGTGGCACCAAACCTCCTGAAAGTCTTATTTCGGCATAAAACACAAATGAAAAATAGCAGAGAGCCACAGACTTACTTTGGAATAGAGGGCAAAGCTCTGTCCCCATCTGCAGAGATACAGCAACAATAACGATGTCAGTCACGAAACTGAAACTATAGTTAACAGTGCAACTTTTGTCCTTACTCAAAAGTCTGTTTAATATACTCTTTGCAATCAATGAAAATAAATAACTCCATTACAGGTTTATAGTTATCTTCAATAAAGGAAACAAGCAGATTTTCCTGGGTCAAACTCAACCCAAGGAAAGGTTAAATATTTTCTACAAACTAACAGTGGGTTAATACATATTAATATTATTACTCTAAAAGTAGCTGTGCAGCCTACCTTTATGAACTCTGACAATGAAGGAGTGAGGAGATGAAGAGACAAGCCTACAGTAACCGTCAATCAAGTCAGCCATGTTTTCTGCTGTGGTCAGTGATGCCGTCGTGACTGTGAGGGGCTATGCACACACATACAGATTAGTACCAGAGAGAAGGACAGTGCATTGCTTCATCGCGACACAATGCGGGCTTTATTATGGATGTCTTTGACCAACACACATATGCACACACACATCCTTCCACTGACGACTTTTCTACAGTAAGTCCAGCTTAACGCACACGTCTACTAAAAAACACTAAAGAGGAGACACGTTCACATTTACCACATCCATAAGTGTCACAAAAACGTACATTTCTAACCGTGTTATAAACTGTGGATGTAAATGAACGATGGTGGTGAGGATTAAAATAGTTTGTTTATTTGTAGAATGGAAGACATCTTATAAACTTAGGTGCTCTTTCACAGCCAGAGAACGGTGCATATGGGTGTGTGCTTTTACCTCAGGAGCTCCTGCTACGTTGAGCTGTAGCATGCCTTTCCTGTCCTTCTCTTCCAAAGGAGAATACTGAATTGATTGAACCTGGTTGAAGTTAGCCAAGTGTGTTGGCTGCAGAAACAAAAACAGATAGTCAAAAATAAAAAAGTTTGCATATTATAAAAACACACATGAGCCCTGTAGGTGAGTGGAGAAGTCCTTTACTAAAAATGATTAAAAAGAAAGTAGTAAATAGAGGAAGTAGAATTTCTATGGCTGCTTTCCAGGAGCGACAACACTGTTGCTGTTTATGAGCAACAGAAGCTCTGATTAATTTAATTTGCATGCAATATTAACATATTAAAATAAAAGATTGTGGGCTTGAAGGGTAATTTGTCCTTGTTAAGTTTAAATGAAATAACTCAATTTACACAGTGACGTTCCATATGCGCAGTCTGCAGTCTCATTTGTCACTGTGGTGAGCAACTGTGCATATAATGAAATAACATCACCTGATTACCATGCATATGGCTATTTTAAAACGCCACCTGAAAGGCACGCCAGCAGAGGGCAGTATGGCCAATTCACCTTCAGCATTGTAATTAAGAGCCAACATGATTAAGAGGAGTGTTTTATATATGAGGTTATATATGAGCATTACTCACCGTCGAACCTTTATCTGTGAGGTAGCTGATTCCTTCTTCTGGCCCAATAGCTAACTCAACCGATATTATCCAACTAGACTACAGACAGAATGTGAAGAGAGTATATGAAAACATGCCATAACTGGTCAAATAAGCTTATTTTTTTTATTTTTTTTTTTACTAACAACAGCACTGTCACTGTCATCTGAACCGTCCAAAGCCATTATAATTTTAAATGCTCTTCAGTACAGAGAAATACATGCATTATTTACCAGAAAGCTTTTCTGTGATGACAGTATATGAATATTATAATAAGAATTATTATTGTAATGCAAATCAATTTATTGACTTGGCGATAATTTAAATAAATGGACAATGTAGAGGACATTTCAGTTAAAATGATTGTTAGCCTACCCCCAAAGCACATTTGAAGCACTCTTTATCGAAACGGTAGATGGGCGAGACTATTTCAAAGAACTTGTGGATGCTCTGCTCATCATTGAGGTTAGCAAACTGCTTGAAAGTCTGCTGGATCTGCTTTCGAAGAGTCTTCGCCTGGCAGATATGAGAGGGAAAGAGAAAAAAGTTACATCGTTGGAGGTTAAATCTTTGATGAGAAAGATCAGTGTCACTTGTGCTGTATGACCTTACATGGGAGATTCATTATAGTGACCATCTTGCGGACGTTTCAGGCTTACCTTGAGGGACTCCAACAGGCTTCTGGGGAAGAACCTTCTCAGACCAACATCTTTCCTGTGGATTTTGCATGAAGTGTATACATTAAGACATATTTCTTGCAGTTGTATTAGCAGCCGTAGTAGCAGTAGTAAATAACAAAATTCTTACTCTAATAATTCATAATTGGACTTTTTATCCAGGGCATTTCCTGGCATTTCTCTGAAGAACCGCCTAAACAGATGGAGGGGAGAATAATTTATATACTGTTTGAATTGTAATGCGATGCAACACAGTGTGATAAAACACAAACGTTGTGTGTGTGAGTGTGAGTGTGCGTATGCATATGTGTTTCTCTCACCTAATTTCCAAACAACCCAGTTTCAAGGCAACATCTTGATCCACCTGATCAGCTATATGTTGCATGTAGTCGCTCTTGACCTGGAAAAGAATAATAATTAGACTATAAAGTTGCTTTAAAGAAAATAAAACGTGCACAAAAACATAAAATCCCTTCTTCATGCCTTACCTGATGATAGAGGTAGTTGAGAGAGGGTTTGTCTTCAGAAAAGTGGCTGAGGTAACCTTTAGGAAGATACCGTATCCGTAACTCATACCTGAGAAAGGGAGAGAAACATTTTGGCTCAATAAGCAATGGTATTAAAAACCAATGTTGTATAAAATCCATAATGGAATTCCTGCTGTTACAATTGACAATTAACTGCAACAAAGAAGTGCCCACATGTTTATAATTTCATACTGTATTAAGTTATGACTGAGGCACAGCAGCAGAAATGGGTCGGAACAGGAGCGGTGAGCACCAAGCTGCTGTAATAATACAGGGCTGCAGTTAATTAATGTCACCAAGAAAAATGAATAAAACATCCCTCTGTATAATGAATGAACAAAATAAAAGAGAGAAGAAAGAACTCTGCACGAAGGAGAAAGAGATCAAAGCGAAACGAGGGAATGCAAGCGGGCAAGATAAAAAGGAGGGGGGGGGCACGAGACAGTGAGAGTGCAGCCGAGTTAACGCATCCCCAGGCTACTTTTGGATTGTTCTAACAATAGCCTGGCAGAGCTGAAAGAAGCTCCTGTGGGTTTGCGATTCTGCTGCCCTTCAAGACACAACTGGAAAACAGCAGCTTGGAAAATGTGCTGCAGCTGATGTGTGTAAACAGCGTTTGCAGTCTGGAATAATGGACAGTGATAATAAAGGATGACAAACATAACCCATTAACTATGCATTTGAATGTAAGGCAAGATGTTAACAACATCAAGTGCATTATACGTAGTATCCTCGATGTAACCAGCTTGAATTTAAAAGCCTTAAACAGTTCAGATTCTGACTCGAATGCATTGAATGTGTGAGGCCACCATGGCCTCGATCTTTCAAAATGTAATCAGCTCATCTTTGAGGTCGAGTTCTTAAAATACCATGTATACAAAATGTGACGTTAGATGCTGTGACGCTCAAGCTTTTGAAGGAAGAGGGAAATACATGTGGAACCCGCAGAGAACATCAGCTGATTAGAACACTACCTCCACTCGTCCTGGGGATGTTGTTTTTCATATTTCTCCCTGATATGGGAAACACCTAAATCGGGGTGTAACCAATGGAGTGCATCAGAGTGGAGATGGGTGAGGCGGAGGCCCAGAGAAGACACGCAGCGCAATTTGTGGATCTCTGCTATCTTCTGGATAACACCCTGTTACAACACAAGGAAGGAGAATAGTTAATATCAACACTAATCATGACAATATTGCAAATGTAGCATGTAAAATGCTTCTCTGTCTTACCCTGACATCTGTGCCATCCCCATGCCTGATATTACTGGCCCAGTTGCAGGGCTCATTATTTGTTTCAAAGTAATGGAAGATTTTCAGAACCCGATCCATGGAGCCCGGGGGTCGTTCAAGGCCTCCGGCAGAGCCACCAGTACCAACACCAGTGTTGCTGGGCATCCCAGAACGGGATTTAACCCCACAGCCACTGGCTGCTGAGTGATTGTGGTTGGGTTCCAAGTAGGAAGACGATGCCATGTCTGACTCGGGTGATCTTCCTGGGGCTAACTGGGCATCATATTCTAAGAGAGTAGAGAAGTAAATGCACAAGAGAGTGTTCAAGTGTCTTTAAGGTACCGTAATCTTTATAGCCAATATACTTTTCCACTACACAGTATCATCTCTACATGGTTCGACTCGACGTGGATACGGTTGCTTTGATTTTCCATTACACCTTTGTACCTCTGCAATGCAGGTGGGTTCTTCATAACAAGGCAGTCCGAAACTCTGACCACGCCATTAGCATGTCCGCAGTTGTTGTTAAAACCAATCAATATCTGTTTTGTACGTTGCTCTCATGACTTGTCAGCAACATCAATCCCCTGGCCAATCAGGGCATTAACAGACTTCATTAACATAATAGCAGCTACATGCTTGGAACCCCAGCTGAGAACCAACTCAGCCCCGGGTCCCCCTAGTGGAAAAGCCTCTGAATCGTACCATGTTGAGTCGAGGCGCGCCGAGTTGATAGTTGCAGGAAACTGGAATTATATATCTAAAAATGCACTCAGCTATGAGCAATAATACAACATCTTAGGGATAAAATGTTTGAAATGAAGAAAATGATTGATATAACAAAAAAATAAAATAAAAATTATGTTTTAACATCAAATAAGCATTGTAAATTAAAGGTGAGCTACTACTGTATCTAGATTGAACTGATGTGGATTATATTCACAGGATTGGTCTTAATAATTATGTTGTAAGGATTACAGAAGACGAGACTAAAATATCACCATGTTGTCATTACCATGTAGTTAAAATAATCCCACTGTCACAACCTCTGGAGACTGACTGGTTGCCATTTCAGTGATCTCATTACAACACACCAGCTACTTAGCTAATAACAGGCGACCTTGGCTAATGACTAATGAAGCCTTGTAGTATAAAGAACATATCAAAGGTACAAAGTCAAATCATTTATAGTAACCCTGACGTCCTTCCCCCAGCTACTGTATATATTCAGGCTGTAAGGATTAAAAAAATCAGTTACAAAAAAGCTGCAGCATATTTGTTCAGCGGGCTTAAATGCCAGAAAGCTCTCAGCTGCGTCTCATGTTCTTACAATATATAGATGGCTCGTTAATCAGTTTACATTACAAAAGGAAGGAGCCGAGTGCTACATCCTGCTGACCATTTTCCACTGTTGACGCAGCAACTTGATAAAGGCTTCGTTGGATATCTCTCTAAAGACCTAAAGGATGAAAAGAATAATGTAGACTAAAAAAAGGAATACTGTAGATAAATGTGTTGCTTTAGATGTATGTTGTATGTTCTTAAGCATACACATTTAAGTGCAATACGCAATTATTGGCTGTTCAGATGTAATAGAGCAGCGCTGATTTATCGAAAACACTATTAAAATCTATTTATTTAAAACCGCAAGTTCCAAACTGCATTACCTACCAAATACAATATCATTACTTTGAAAAGTGCTGCACGTGCAGCAGCCATATAGTTTAGCCATGTGTTAATGTATAATCATTACATAATGCACACCACTGCATAAGCTTACCGGTATATAACACACACCCACACACACATAAATCAATATTCCATAGAAGGTTTAAAGAAACCTATGATACCACTGTTTCATTCTGATAAAGTTACTGGAAATATTTAATTTCACATTTGCTTCCAACAAGCAAGAAATCCCTGTAACCAAAATGAATAAATAGAATTATAAATATCAAATTAAAAAATTATAATCTATGAATCTCATTTAAAGAAAAAAAACACTTGGAAATAAAAAAGTGGAATAAATTAAAGGTGCTACCAACATGAATTATTTTTTAAAATATGAATTCAAATTAAAAGCCAAATGATGGATTATTTTTGCCTTCACCAAGCAACTATCGTCAGTCATAAATTTCAACATGTCTGACTGGGAAGAACATTCCAGAATATACTGGTAGCTGCTCTTCCCACATTCTTTAACCATTAACAAGACTGCACCACTTAAATTTTGAAAGAGATTTTGGATGGTAATAAAGAAAAATCATCCATTTGGAATGTCTCTTAAAACACTACTAATACTCAAATCCTCGTTTAATCCTGTTTACATATTATAAACAGTAATATTTCATCATAGTTGTTAGCGAAGCCCTAACTGCATCTACCCTTCCGTGTCTTGATTGCGTATTGTGGCACTCTGTATCTCATCATGATGAAAAAAATTAAAGCTTTGGAGGACATAAATGCATCCCAAACAACCCCGCTTCACAATTTGTGCACAGCTAATAACAAATGAAGTCATTTCTCCTCGCACCAATTACAGCACTGACTGCTCATAGGGATAAAACAGACATCACATCAACTAGGCCAAGCAGGCTGCCAGAAGGGGGGCGGGTGGCTGCCAGGTCCCCCATAGCCCCTCTCGGTGGGGCCGCAGCGACTGACACTCAGCCTGTTAAGCTACTGTGGTTTAGAGTTGAGCTCTGTCCCACAGCGGCAGCAGCAGAAGGACGGCCGATCTCTCATCTAACTGGTATCTGGGTTACTGGGGTTAACACACTCCTGGGGGAGCTCAGGCCTCTCTATATTTTCACCATCCTTTTCTCGGTCTCTTTCTACTTGCTTTCAGTTGTTCATTCTTCACTTCCATCCAAAAGCCCTAAATTCCCCCTGACTTTCAGTCCGACAGCCCTTCCGCACGCTTTTCTCCCTTCCCCATCTACAACACCACTGCTCTCTTCTCTTAATCTCCACTTTATCGCACAAGCCTTTTAGCTCCTCTCTTCACATCTATTTGATGCCACTGTCCTATTGAACCATCGCTCTTCCTTTCTCCATCTCATCTTACGTTCATCCTTTAACACTTTCCTCTCTTGCCCTCCCTGCATTGCAACCTCCCTTCCCATCAGCTGGATGCATCATAGCTTAAAACGTCTGCATGATATTTACAAGTGACAATATTAGAAAAAACAAAGTCCACAAATCCAAGAAACAGACTGAAAGAAGTGCGGTAAAAAAAAAGAGCTCCATGAACCAGCAACGGGCATCTAAGAATAAGAATTTATCATAAACAATTTTCTGTATTGCTTTTTCATTTCCCACCGAAAGCAATAAGAATGTTATTCTCAGAAGCCAGAACCCCCCAATAACACCTACACTTGGACAAATATGAAAAACAAATCTGTCTGAACCAGATCCTGCAGCTGAAAAACCAAATTGAAGTTCATGCAGCCTGACAAAATTTGCATAGATGCAAACATCAACAGGTCCCAGTTCAGATTTGTATAAATTATTTACCTACTACTACATGCTGCAGACTGCACCTTGATTTAATACGAGCAGAAATAGACACAAAAGCCTGTTGGTATTTATGTTCTTATTGAAAATACATACTTGGAAGTGGATGCTGTGCATAGATACAGGCCCCCTTGCTCCAACAGAGAGGGATGCAGCCACTGTTCTCCATGTGTTTTATGGTGTGGTTCTGTCTAGTGTCTGGCCACAGGGCCCAGACAAACCTGTTAAACCCTAAAAACACCATAGACTATCCTATAGGACTGCCTTTTAACAGCCTTTAACAAATTTGATTAAGACACGAAAAGAAAGAAATCAATCCTAATGTCTCTGGGTCATAACCTGTATCTCCAGTATAGATCCCAGTAGTGGGAAATAGCATATGCTGAATATACTGTACTAGAAAATCTATCACAGGAGTCTCAGCATGTCCTGTCGCACTGTTGAGGTTTTACCAGCCACGCCAGAGTCCAAGTCCAGCTGATAAGGATGATTCAAATGTTTTCACCATGTAAACCAAGATACAGGGATCAGGAGCTCATATCCACAGTGGGCAATAAAATAATAAAATAATCTGGTCATTTCAAGTCTTTAGGCAGAGGCTTAGCTTCCACATCCTAAATCAATCCACAAAATCCTGTCAGGGGTTTTAAACCAGGACACACTGCTTAATTTCCCAGAGACACAGTCCTTGAAGATTCAGTGGATTTTCTGTCCATTAGAAGTCACAAAACCCCCCAAAAATATCAAATTGCGTCCATGCAGAGTCGTGGGTCTGCTCAATCACTCGATGTAGAATTCAAAAAATGTGATATCCTTGCGCTGAAAGTCATCCATCCAGATTACGAAACCTGACATCACCGGCTGGAAGGTTAAATTTCTAATCCAGTTAAAACGGTCAGGGAAATCCAACAATGTTATCCGGAATTGATGGCAAAACAGAAGGAAAAAAACAGAAACAAGCATCAGTAAAGAGACGAAATGTAGGGCAAAGTGAGGCATCAAGAAATGGAACAGCAAGTGAGAGAGACACAGAGAGAGAGAGAGAGAGAGAGAGAGAGAGAAAGATGAGAGTGACCGAAGCAGGAGGGAAAAGTAGAAGTACAAAGAGAGACAAGACAGAAATAGACTAAAGCATGGTCGTAAAAAGCAGCGCAACATCTGCAGAGAAATTATAAAGTGGAACAATGAACGAAAGGAAAAACAGAGCGGAAGCAGAGAAACCCCTGGTGAGAAGCTTCCTGACAATGCGGAGAGCTTGGAGGAGTCAACCAGGTCAGTGCAGGTATCTGATGTCAGAAAGACACATAAAGTGACGCAGAAAAGGTCAGAACTGTCAGAGTTGTGATCTGATGACATACAGGATGGGAGGACTTGCAAGGTGAGGACAAGGTGGTGATGTAGGAGCTTTGGATTTATGAATAATGATGTGGTGAAGTCAGTGCCAAGGCAGACATCTGGGCGTTCTTCATCTGGATGGGGAAGGCAGCTAAACCATGTATAATACACAGGCAATTCAAACCATTTTAAGCAGCTGTGGAGCAGAAAACACATATTCCAGTGGCTGATCTTTCGTAGATCACTTCCTTCACTTCATTTCTTTTCATTATCCTCCCACTTGATCTCTGTCCCTCTTTCTCCAGTGCCTCAGCAGTGCCCTCTGCCTCATTATTATACTTTTGTGCAGTGACGAAGAGAACTTCAACTCGACACAAAAATATCCTGATGATTCATGGAGGTTATAGATCAAGAAGGGAGACTGTAAAACTGTATATGCCAGTCAGGATGGGCTTACTATGTGTATATATATGAGAAAGTACTCACCAGCATAGTAAGATATTCTGGAAATATCTACAAAAATGACAAGAAGAGAAAAATACATTTTAATTTGACAAATTGTTAAAGTGATGCAGTTTCTACACATGAACAGGAAAAACAAGTTTCATATAATGTGGATTTATAACAGATGATTAAACAGTGGATGCAATTGATGGAAAATAGAGTAAATAAATAAGCAAGTAGATAAAATTGAAGGAAATAAAGTGTAAAAGGGTCCAACTGAATCTCAACTGTCCCACATATTCAGTCAGCATATACTGTAAGATCTCCAAGCAGCAGGATTCTGCGTCTTTCTGCCACCCTTGCGACCTTGTGACACCCTTGTCTCTGACTCAGGTGTGTGCTGCTGTGATGCAGCACTTTTGCAGCTCTCGTCAGTGACACACCTGCATTAGTGACACTTCGTGATGCACCGCGCTCCATCTGCAAACCCACGATAAGTTGCAGTATTCTGCGGTTTTGGAGTAACTCTTCCCATGAATACGACCGATACATCCTCCCTGAACAGGTAGCCCTTCCATAAATATAATTATTATAACACCAAGTTAAATTTCATTTCTCCAATCAATATGCTGAGCTGCAGGCAGCGGCTGAAACTCAAATAAAGAGGTCGAAAACGTGCAGAAAGCTTAAACCTAGACTATAATTCCCATTGACGCCTTTTCTCAGAGCTTCTGCCTCCAACTCAGAAGCATCTCCTCGCCTCAGTGCTCTCATCCTTTTTCTTTCTCTCCCACTCAGTTTACAAACCTGCCGCCTCTGGCTGCCCACCACAGAAGCTACACTACAGCTGACACCCCATTAAGCGCGCTGCACAAATTCATTCTCATCAAGAAAAGGGAAAAAGATGTCTTTTTGGAACTCCATAGTACTGCCGAGGGGCACAATGAGGCAGAAAGGATCAAGACCTAAAGTAACGTCACAGACAGTTAATTACTGAAGCAGCTTTATGGTGGTTACTCACTGCAAAGCTATAAAAACACCACTGTAGCATCTGGACTGCTGCAGAGATAGAATTAAAATACTGCCGGGTTTTATTTATACCACTATTCTTTTCTTTGTGAAAACCTTTCACATGATGGCGCTAAGAATCATCTGAAATGAAAAACATGCACCCTTATTATTTTTACAGCGAAGATGCAGCAACATCCTACCGAGCCATCTGGGCAATATAATTAAATCCTTATTTTTATTCATTTTCTATGCTGGTTGCATACTCAAATTGGCTTCTGTGCGTCAACTGGGCTGCTAAGATTTCTACTTATTTCAAAAAACAATTGGGACCATTGTTACGCACCAGTAGCGTAACAATGTTTATTAAATGGTCAAACTGGGCCATAATGCATCCGGTACCATTTAAAAATGCATCACTGCAACATAGGAAAAAAAGAATATGACACAACCTGTCAGGTATCTTAGTAATAACTATTAGCACAGCAGCAGAAAACATGGCCCGGGGCACAGGATGGGTGTTGAAGGGAGAACTGTCCTGGAATTCAATACAGCACAATGAAATCACCACAAATGAGACAAGACATGAGACGATACCACCATTGAGTTTGTAACAAGGTAGAAATCACACATCACGTAGATGTTTACAAGGCTGTGTGCAATTCTTTCCAAAACTTAAGCAGAAACAAACACACACTTCATCCATTTCTATAGTTATGACCCCTAGAGAAACGTTAGGTATTTCACAGAAAGCCTTATTTTACACACATGTGTCCTGTACAGAGGAAGGTGACATTAAATAGCTGTGGTAGCTTGGTATAATTTTGCTTCTACATAAAAGTAGAATCAGGATTTTTACCTATATGAGGTACAGATATAACCAGAGATAGCAGAATTCTTCTGACCAAAGAAGGAAACTCTGATATAAACCACATTTAAAATGATGGACCTTCTTTTTGGCATTTTGGGAAAGTAGTTGCTGTTGTTAGAATCCGCTTTTGCTTCTGCCAAAACTAAATGTAGTTCACCAACTGTAGGCCTACGCGGCTAATCAATACACATTAAAAGCACTACATAAACTGAGGTGACACTGAAGCAAGAAGCCTTTGGCGTCCTTGTTTGTGTTCCGCACTCGACCTGTCTGACGTTTTCACAAGCAACTGCTTGCATGGCGGTGAGCAGCACAAATTCCTTTCCAGCCCTCAGTATACCAGACCCTCTATCTGCCGAGCACAGAGCACCAGAACCAGTCCGATCGCGAGCAAACACATTCACTGAGTCACCGGCATGACTGCACGTATTCATACCTCCGTTGGCGCAGCCCAGGAAGCCCAGGAACTGCATGTTGACAGTTGTTAAGACTCCTCAATCTTCACGAAGTGACATATGTGTGCGTGCGTTGCCGCCTGTCTGCTCACTTCCTAGTTGCACTGTACACTGTCACTTATAACAGTGTGAGAAGACCCGCCCACTCATTGTTTTAGTCAGACACACCTGGAGGCTGAGTTATATGTCCCAACAAGGGCCGCCTCCCCTTGCTAATAGTACTGACACTGCATCTGCGTTCACTTTGCATCTTAGCCACTGCTTTTGAACACACAGATGATCTAAACTTGTGCTCTCCATCGCTACATCTTTTGATTAGCGAACATGTTTCCACACTGTACAATCTAATACTTTTACAAATGCATGTCTAAACATGTATCATTAGTACAAACAAAAAATACACACCGTTCTTCCACAATGACTTCAAGTACAATTGCTTTTCTGAGACTACAAGCTTATTATATTTGCGTGCAGCAACTTGAATGAGCTTCAGTCCTGTAGAAAGGCATTATTGGTTGGAGAAGTTGCATGCAACCTTTTGAGAACAAGTCATTTGAACCTTTTCTGTAGCACTAGATTACAAAAAAAATGAGTTGCATTACTGAAACTCCAGAGCGCCATAATTTACACGTTTTTTTTCTCATGGTTGACAGCAGGCCTGTGTTCCTCACACAGGCGTGGAAAAAAAATATATCCATGAATGGCATCATTGGACAGCCTGGCAAATATTAACAGCACGTCAACAACATTACACTGTAAAGTCTGAACTCAAGGTAATTCATGGGAAGGGAAGTGACGTCCCGAAACAGAGCGAAAGTTATACGATAGAACAAGACAAGCATTTAGCACCAGATTTGAGATGCTTTGGCATTTTCCAATACACGCTGCACGTGACTGGTGGGGGTGGTGATGTCAGAGACTTCAAGGATGTGATCAGGGGCAACAGTCAAGGAAAGGAAACAGGGATTAGGGGAAAAGGAAGGGTATTGTATCATCTGAGGAAGACATGACTGGACAGCACTTTTTTTTAACCTTAATCAGTAAAATTTGCAGGAACAGTGACACCCAGGGGGCTGCCTGAACCAGGCTGCACCCGGCGTTGGGGTCTCGTATTTTTAGCATTGAGATACCCCTCTAATATTACCATAACTGCTCCATTTATGTAAATCAAGTTCTAAATGTGGCATTTGTTCTTCATAGAAGATTTCTGCTCCTCACATGGAAGCCGTGTAACACATTTAATTCGGCCTTCGTGGCGTTTCTACTGTTATTGTGGCTGACATGGCAGCGAAGCACCCAGAAACACTTGGAACGCACAGGAACAATCTTCTTTGTCCGCGATTCGCCAGGTGCAACAATAAGCCTGAAGTGTGTGCAGACCGTAATTCCACATGGCTTCTGAATGCCACTCTTGCAGCTCTTATGACAGAAAAGCCTCCCTGACTTGGACCTTTGCACCTAACCGTGGAGCCAGAGAGGGGTGGTTTCGGCCACTGCACCACTGTCTGTCTGTTAGGAATACAAATGACTTCGCGGTGTAAAAGCACCAGCGTTCAATCCTCTCCAGTTCAGCAGATTCCTCCATAAACTCCACCACCAGTCTCCCAACACACCCATTCACGTATTCCATCTGCGGCATTCCCATTGTCTGTTCCCAGCTGAGCTAGCTCGGCTAACGGAGGACCGTTTCCATTTAATCCGCCCCCCCAGATGGGATCAATACTCACCGCTTTAGCGCCGGAGCTCGGCCGCAACAACGCTCCGCGACCGGTCAGAACATTTAAAATATAGCCGGTTGTATATCGGCGTGAGAGCCGGCTGGGTGACTGTATCCCTCCCTCGCTGGTCCCTCTCGCTGTCTGTATTTTTTGTGTCCACAACAGCGCCGTGCCCGGTGGTTAGTGTCCACTGACGCTAGCCGTTAGCAGCGCCGCTGCTGCCGCCTGCGCCGCCGCCGCTGCCGCTGCTGCTGCTGGAGCCTGAGGTTTTCCAATATGGCTGCAGCTGGAGGGGCTGGCGGACAGGAGGAGTGGGCCCCTACGTGTCAAGCACGGCGAGGGACCCCGAATGGCTCTTACGTAAGATTTCAATTTAATAAATGTTCCCATTCCTCATCAGCGAGGGGGTTAAAGTTTGATCAAGTCATAAAAAGCGTGCCATTCGTCCAACATATAGTTTAAAATTTACAACATGAAGTCGCTATAACATGTGGCCACTTAAGTCTTCCATATATACAGTATGTTGTAAGGGAAATATGAGCTTGTAGTACATGTAGGAAAAATACATTTTGAGATCCTAACCTATCATCTTCATCAAGAGCTCCTCAGCTTTCAAGGATGTCAAAATATATTTGTTTAGTAAAGAGCTGTAGAGTTTCAGCGGCCATAACACAGTCACACAATAAACCTTTTGATAATTTCTTTACATTGATGAGGGCTGTTTGAATAGAAAGTCAATTCAAATGCAGACCGCTCTCAAAAAGGACTTAAAACCGGTGGAGCACATTGAGGTCTATGAAGATGATGCTTGGGTCAATTTTTGTCAATCTCCAGCCATCCTGCGTACATGCAGGACCATCCCTTAATAACAAAGGAAGTGTGCAGATTTGCTGGGATGCACCAGTGAATTATCAAGGAGCAAATGGTAGTGCAGATTTAAAACCCCATAGTGCAGAGGCTTTTTCATGTTTATAGGAAATCACTGGAGACTACGAACATAAATTATTCATCATTGTATCATGGCGTATGACAAAAACACAAAAGAGCCTTTCAAAGACGCTCCCATCACCCACCACCCACAGACACGCAAACAAAACAATAAATTGTGACTTTGATGTCTGCTTCCATAGTGCAGCCTTGGGTCCCGTGTGTTTGCACTAATTCACAGATGGGGTTCATTTTAATTTATTGAGGACCCCACAACATATGGCGCACATAATATCCTTGCAAAAACACCGTTGTGAGGCAAAGAGCATCAACTTCACATTGAAACTGAAGTTAAAACTGCAGTACACAGCACTTATTCATTTAATTATGTATTCATCGGGCAACTTGTTATATATATTATAAAAGTGGGAAAATATGATGTTGGGGGGGAATTAAAACTGATTTGTATTTCTCCCCTATTGAAGTTGTAATTTTGTTATACCGATAAGCACACCTAAATAATGACAAAATATGAATCTAAGGCAATAGAGATTACAGCAAAATTAAGAAAAAAATGCTTCACTGTCAGAGTGAACAAACTGGACCAACAACAAAACCATGTGGAGAGCGCAGATCAAAGGTATAGGCCCATTGTCAACATTTCCAGAAAATTAATGATTTTTTGAGTTATTTTGTTCACAAACTGACAAATAAACGCTAGCTCACATATTCGTTTGCGGGGGTAATTATACGAACTGAAAATATGATGAAAATGATACTAAGAGGTTCCTCCGATGCGCTGGAGATGCGCCGGTCAGAAGCGGGTTTAGACCGCCCCCTAGTGGACAGAGTGGCGATGTGCACGGAAATGTTTGCGTAAAATAGATTTATATCATATTTTTTAGATTCGAATAACTCACATTTTATCTGGAAAATCAAAGCGAAATTTATACTGTATAATGTAATGATTATAATCAGTCAATAATTATTAGCATTTATATAATTAAAATATTTTGAAAATATAACACAATTTCAAACATTTCAGTTTATTGATTTATTACTGTATTTTTACATTCATGAGCGTCTTTATACATTTTCTTATCACATTTTTCTTATCATTTGAATTCACATATTTATGTTCCTTTAAAGAGTAAGCCATGATACAACATGAAACAAACAGTATGATATGTGTCTGCCTAGTAAGTGCAGGTCAAAGGGCATTATGGGTTAAACTGAGCTAGTGATGGGAAGCTCTACATTTCTAGTCATGAGGCATTAGTGGATTAGTGTGCATGAGATTAGGATGAGGGCTGCGTTCTAGCACGTCACTTCAGTGGACTTGGAGATGCTCTTGGACATGTTGCTGGTGGAGATGCTCTCCATGGAGACGTCTGTGTGCGAGCGCCCGCGTTTCTCCTCGGCCCCACGCGAGTGTGTTCGGCCCCGCAGCAGCTCGTTGGTGTGTGAGCGGCTCCGCGAGCCATCAAAAGATGAGATGCTTGAGCTGGAGGTCGTCCTTGACCGCAGTCTGGTCATACTGGCATAGGACACTGGAGATACAGGAGGTGTTTGGAACACATTTTATACAGGTAATGTTAATTGGAACAACTTTTTAAAAAATTATTTTATTAGAAATAAAATAAGGATTCAGTGGACTTGCTGCACGAAGTGAAAAAGGTTACGGATGCGTCTTTCTACCATTTAAGTCAGAAAAAATGGTGGCTTACAGTATCCCATTCCCTGGATGAAATATTTGATGGCTTCAATCATTTTGGCCGGCTGTTGAGAGACAAAAAAAATGTTAAAAATATTTGCAAGCGAGTCACTAGCAGGACTAGAAGGATGCAGCCTACCTGATCCACCTGAGGAAGTCCTCCACAGTCCGCCATCTGAAACAGCCCAGCCCAAAGACGCTTTAGTCTTATTATTGTGTTTAAAAGACAGCGTTTTTAAAATTATTTTTTAAAAAAGTGATCCCTTCAATCATTCAGTCACCTTAAGCAATGTGCTTTTGGTGGGGTTGAGTTTAGCGTTGCAGTCGACCACCGCTTCCACTACTGGAGAATTATCTCCTACCACCAGCAGAGTCGGGCATCTGAGAAAAACAACACATCCACAAACATTTCTAAACAATACGTCCTCCAAACTCTCTCTGGTGAGACAGAAGGTGGTGGTTTGGCCCTAACCTGAGGGTTCTGGCGTTGATGTTTCCTCCAGGAATGGGCCTCTCCACCTCCAGGGCGTTGCGGCTGTTGTAGGAGCGGAGGAACTGGCTGACGTTGGCCTGGTTCATGGTGGCTGTGATGTAGTGACGGTAGGTAGCGATGAGGTCGTGGTTGTTTTCAATCTCTTCCTGCAGAAAACAGCGAGACAACCATCTGTTACTAGAGACTCCAGACACAAGACAGCAGGAGAAGGTTTGATCATTGACCTTTCCAAACAGTTGTGTGATGATCGTGTCCGGGAGAGTGTGTGTCCACTCAGTGATCTAGAACACACATCACGTGCATGTTATTACATTTAGTAAGGGAATAATAAGATCTTCTCTATTGTATGACTAATGTCACAGTACCTACCTTGTTAGCAACGCTGTTCATTAACCCTTTAGAGTTTGGGTCAATATTGATCAAAACTAACCCTTCCACCAGCTCGGGATGATTAAGCTGTGGAAACACAGAGCAACACGCTGTTACCGCACTCTTCTCCCTCTCTGCCATGTTTTTGTTAGTTTTCCTGTTAATTTAACAGGCTCCAAAGGTTAAGAGTATTCGGAGGTGCCGATATCACTTACAGCTAATTTAGCCAGGGCGTAAGCGCCTGCTCCGACCCCCAGTCCGATCACGCTGCGCATCCTGCAGAGCACAGCAAACCGTCAAAACGCTGCCTCACACCAAGGGCAAACCTGTTTATAGTTAGAAGTGGCCTTTCGATGCTGTCTGACTGTGTTAGTTCCAATATCTGTCGTACCCAAAGTGTTTGAGGACTGCGGTCAGCGCCTCAGACAGCTGGTCCATGGACGGGTAGGTATACCTGAGAGGTCAACGCAGAGGTCACTAAAAGGATCACATGTAAGTTGAAGAAAACGGGAACGAGTGAGTCAGTGTACTGACGCAGCGGGCAGGGTTTTGGCTCCCTCCTGTTGTCCCGGTGCTTCAACGTGGCAGTGAGGGAAATGCCTGATGATTTCCTGCATATCTTCATGATCAAACAGCGCTCCAAAACAGGACTTATCTATCGGGAGGACAATGGTTGTCAAATTTAAACTGCTAAATATCACAGAGGTAACATTAAGGGGGAAATTATATTAATACATGGATACAGTTTTAAGGGGAGTTATTTAAACTGGTTGTTGGGGGTCAGACTCACAGTTTAGTCCCACGTCATGAAACGTCAGGATGACGGGATGGTTCGATCTCACGGTTCCTGTCATGGTGCAGTGGAGTTTTCCATATGGAGTCTCTACATTTTCCTCCTAAAACGGACAGAATAAATCCTTTTTAGACAATTCTTCTAAACTGATGTGTGTGGAAGGGTAAAGCCCCTAAAGGGGGGTGTTTAAGTGTTTTTTCATGTTTCACAAAACCAACTAGTGATGTTAAAATTGTAAATCATATTTACTGAGTAAAATCTGGTAAAACTACGCTTTAAATCTTATCTCGATGAATAAAACTGATTTTAAGTGCTGGCTCAAGATGAAGAGGTACTCACAGTGATTTGAGGCTCAAAGACAGAGTCACACACGTTGTCTTCCAGAACCATGGCTGCTGGCTTTGAGGAGACTGGACCTCTTCTTCAGTCGTTAAGACTTCCTGGATCCTGCAGTGAGATGAGACAGCAGCAGGGCTCTTTGTTTGTGCCTGCTGTGCTTGAGCTGGTTTATATATCCTCAGATGCTGATCTGCCCATAAGCTCTAACTCCAACCTGGCTCTGATGGTCAACAACTGGTCCCGTCTTGTTTTAATCGGATCGCAGGTTCTTACAGTCCCACAAAAACTGACCTGTAGAGGGAATTGACCAAACATCTCTATTGACAAACACCTCACTCTGGAGCTTTCCTGTGTTTCTCAGTCAAACTAAATATCATGAACTCATCATCTCTCTGTAAATTCAGATTTGATGAAGAGTTTATTGGTGTTTTGTGGGAAAACCCTAAATGTTCTCATGTTTCTGCCTGGCATCATTCCATAAAACAAGATAAAACTTACCTGTAATCAGCTGAATGTTTGTCAATTTTTCTCTGGAAAAACTGTATATGACATGAAAAGCATTTTATTTTCTGCCAGAAGGTGTTAACCAGCAGGTCAAGAGTCTAATCTCAGTGAGCCACCTGTTCCTCAAGGCCAACATTCAGACCACAGTTCAGTAACCTTGATCCAGCTCATTAACAGGTGGAAGTTGAAATCCAGCACTTTTTAGATTTATTCATCACTTCTGAAAAATGGATCTTGCATCGTAGAATAAAAGATGATTTGTTAGGATTTATAGTTAATACAGACTGAGGCAATTTGTCACCAGTTAGCAAAATCTTGTTGCATTTGTTGTTGACTGAGGATGTAGATGTACACATGATTTGATGGATGTGGAGGTTAACCTTCCATCTCTTTTTGTCGGGCTTGCATTAAAATAAAATAGCTGAATGTGTGATCATTTGTTCATTTAGCTATTTATTGTGACTGAGATGGTGTTTTCCTCTTAAAATGACAGGTTGATGGGTCCACTGCAGCCACGTATCAACGATCATTGAATTTAAATTTGTTTGTTCCAGAGCTTAAGTGCTGTACTCATACATGTTACGCTGCTTTTAACACACGTACAGAACTCAGTGTAAGCAGCAGCCTTAATCTTTTTAGTGACGGCTGTTGGCCAGAGGTCAGCAGATGGCTCCTGCCGAGTCTCACGTCTGCCTGCAGTCATTATAGCATCAATGCTAACCCCTCTGGCCTATTAGCCTATTTCACCAACGTCTCTGTCCCATATTTTTGTACACTAACTTCAGCAAGTCACATTTAACATACGTAGATTATAATGCATAAACAGGGGAAAATCTTTAATTGAAGAAGGGTGTTCCTGCTCATGAACTGCCACTGACTTTTATAACAGTTTAAAACATACAATGTCAAATTGTGACAGTCCAATGTAATCCAGGGTTCTGGAAGATTCATTTCATAATTTTAGAATATTATATTCTATTCCATGCTGAAATCGTTTCAGGTGGTTTGTTATTTTGACTATACTGGTATTATAACACCTTAATACATTTAGATTCAGTATAGATTCATTATTACCAACGACCCCATGGGTTAATATATAATATAGAAATGCATTTTTGTATTATATTACAAGGACAAGACACCACTGTGTGCTACACTTCCTTCTGGTGGCACAAAGGCGCTACAGGCGCTCTTCAAGTCACAGAACTTAACGAATTCGCAGATCTGCCACAGAAATGTTGCAGTTGTTACATTCAAACCACACCGAATTGATCAGATCTACAAATGATGATTTTTATTCCCTGGTTATCAATATCGGCTCCCATTTTGATTTACATACCCGAGTACAATTACAGACTGACAAAGCTCCAAGCAATAAATGAAAGACCTGAATAAAAGATTTATTCAAGACACCAAAATGTCGGTCTTTTGATTGAAATTTCTACCTGTGTCCTTGTGGTGAGAAAATACATTTAAAAAAGAAAGAAATACTCATTCCACAATCGACTGTTGTGTGAATAATGCTGAAAACTCTCACATGATATCACTTCGATGTGGTGTTTAGGAAACAAGATCCTGATTTAATGTATGGGAGAAATGTCCACAAGATGGTGCTGTTTCTCCAGATAATCACAGTTATAATCACAATTTTGAGACGCTTTTTCAGGAGTCTTCATAGCATTATGTTTCCAATGAAGAATGATATACTAGAATTTAGCATCTGCACTGAAATTAAATGGTTTCTTCTGGTTTTTATTTATTCTCTATGTTTGATACAATTGGAGAATACTTTGGGAAGAAAATTAGCACTTTCAATAATGAGCATACACTCTTGTGAGGTACTCAAGGTACGTCTGTCACTTCTTTAAATAAAGTTAGAATGTTCCATAACGGGGTCACTGGAACTTTGGAACTGTACTAGTCTTTTCCAAAACAGATGGGACGGACGGTGAGATGGAAAGTTTAGAAGAACACACACCCCAGCATATGGTCAAGTGACTGCTAAATGACAGGTATTGATATGGACCCCATGTACACATGCTGTAGCCCGGTACAGCAAAGCTGAATTGTTACCTTTTTAATGAAAAGTCCGCAGGTGAAAGTGTCTATCTGAATCTCTGATTTCAAAACTTTCTAATTATAAACACAGTAGCTGCTGTTGCTCGCTCCAAGCATGACTCTGCGTGCGTGTGTGTGTGTTTGTTTGTGTGTGTTTGGGAGTCGTGCTTTCTCTGTACTTTCTATGAATGTGACCGCGTGGTCATGCTTGTTGTGATTGACTCCTTTTAAAATTTTCCTTTATTGTGAAGTAATTTGGTTCCAATTGAGGCTGGAGAAATTTTGCTTCCAACCTGTTGAAAAGAGTTTTAACTCTGTGTGTTTTTCTTGAAAATGGAAATATAAATGAAATTCCAATTTTCTGTCAGCATCCTTCATATTTAGGTTTAGCATTCGAGTTTCCTCCACTGCAACCACACATATACAACAGTTTCCTTCTTTAACTTCAGTATCTTGGTAGCCTTGAACATGCTGCAGCTTTGCCGCCATCCCAGCTGTGTACCGGTGCCCCTTCTGCAACATTGTGTCCACTAAACAGGTCCTGCAACACCTGACAACATTTATGTGAATGCATGTGAGACACCACCAAGGCTTTCTCAAACAGGAAATGGCAGCGCGGGGTATAAAAATATGATTCCCTTTCATATCCGGTTTCTTCCTAATGCTGTTGGAATGACAAAGCATGTCACACGGCTACAAGAGTGTTGCGCCTGGGGGGGCTGTATTTCCAATGAAAGGGAAGCACTGCGTAACTGTGTATATAGATCAGTATGTTAAATCGGTGTGAGTGTTTTTCAATCCCACTTGGACCATCATGATGATCTTCCGTGAATACCAAAAGCAATCTTCCAGGGATGTCAGCAGGTGAATTCAGGGAATTCCAGAGAAATTTGCAGATTAGCACCAGCTGCTAACAGGGAATTACCTGCTTGTACCAGCAGTAGCAGCAGTTCTGGAAGGTTACATCACTGCGGGTCATGTGTTGTTTTGGGGTTTACGTTCACCGGACACAAACACAAGTGTTGCAAAGGGATTCCGAGCCAGATTAGAGACTTTATATCATTGATTGTCGATGAAAATAGCACCAACGGTAAAAAGAGCTTCCCGGCCACAATCTAATTAGGCAACAGGTAAACAAACAAACACACTGGGGACACGGGTGATTTATAGATTTAACCTATTGACTCAGTAGGCTGTGTTCTCATCCTTCTTTATTTGTCTGTTTACAGGAATGTTATCTTTGAAAAGTCAGTGATGAACAGGTGTGAAATGGTTCACGTAAACCATTTGTGTTGGGGGTGATCTGAAGTCCAGGATTTGTTTCACCTTTCTTTCTTTCCTGTTTTAAAATTTGAGTTCATTTTCCCCATCACCTGCGGCGGTGTTAGCTTACTTTTATGACACAGGTCAAATTATTTAGGCTTCCCTCTGGTAGTTGAGCCCGGGGTTATTGTTTCACTGTTACCTCATTTGTCACCAGCAGAAATATTTGTTTTGCAAGGCTCAAACACTTCCTTGACATTTTGTGCCCAAGCAGGTCATCCCATCGCCATCATCGCGCTATAAGCGGCACTCAGTGTCCTTTAGACTTTATAAAAAAAACACCAGGCAGCCAGCTGACCCGCAAACTGTCGGCTCACATTTCCAGAAACCGCTGCGGCGGCCATGTTTGTAAGGTCACACGGTTGTTGGACTTTACATCAAAACAGAAGGTGACACGACAGAATCATCCAGGGGGGACCTTTAACACGGGGAGAAGTCACAACAAACAGTTTACTGCGTAGTTTCATCTGCAGTTTTTCATAATTATCAAAATGGATGCGACTTAAAATCTAAGATCTTCTGACACCATGAAACATCAAAGCAATATTAAACCGTAAAGGAATATTTCAATCAGAAATTGAGCATGCCAGAATTGACCAATTATAAAAACAGAACCTATTTGCTAAAGTGTGTCTATGGTTATATAATGCATCTACTCACATAGCGCTCTCCCACACTCAGAGCATTGCTGCGTGTCAGGCCCTCGCGTCGCTCCTCACAACTCTCAGATTCACACTTGGAATAATCACACCGTGTGTGAGCAGTTGTTAAAGGAGTGTACAGAATGTGGACGAGCTGTATTCACTTCTATCTAGAAACGCTTTTCGCGGTCGACAGTTTCATTTGGAAAGCTGCCGTTTTCTCCTCCTGTTGAACCATCTTTTGCTTTTGACCCGCTTGCAATGTTTATATTCAGTAGTAAAAAAAGAAAATAAAACAAATAAGCCATCTTATGTTAAATGATGACGTCTGCAGGCAAACATTTCTACTAGTGCTTCAGCTGATTTTAGCTAAAATTAACTTCTAGTCTGTTTTTTTGTTGTAGTTTTTTAGTGCCACGAGTGGTTGAACAGTCATGTTACCTTTATAGAGTAAAGTATGAAGGGGAGATGCCACACTTTGTATTTAAAAACAACCCAACAGGCTCAAAATCTCCTTTATTTTAATTCATTAGCAAAAAAATACAGAAAAAAATTGTTATTGTGGAAATTTCTTCTTGCAGCCATCATAACTGATATGTTTTGGACAAATAATCTGTGGCAGCAGTAATGTGGCTCCTCGTGATGTATGAAAACAACGATGACAGTAAATTAATGGCTGTTCGTCTGTTGTTAGTCAGCTGTCAGTTGGGGAGAAAGTTAACTTCATAAACTGGGACCCAAAGGTTTTTGGTCTGGTAGTTAAAAGGGCCAGCTATTTTTAGCCGCTTCAGTGAAAGGAAGGGGGGAGAGAGGGAGGAAGGGAGTACGAGAGACGGTCCAGGCAGACGTGTTGTAGCAGAAAGGGCTCGTTAGGATTTCACAGAGTCTTGTCGTCATTGTTGAAAGAAACAAAGGGCTGCACTAAGGTGGTTAGCGTGCTCTTGGCTACACCAGTGCTGTAAGACGGGCGAGGAAAGGGGAAAAACAGCCCCTCTCCACTCTGAGCGAGAGGAGGGAAAAGTGGATGAAGAGGAGAAAGAACAGGGGGAGGGAACCGGACTCTTCTCGTCTCTCTCTCTAAGAGCATTATCTGTAGAGTGTTCTGGCAGTGACAGGGCTGTCAGGGTCAGATGGCTGCTCAGCCTGATTAGACCAGCTCACAGCAGATCCTCCAACCAGGCACGCTGCAGTGCTACGAGCAAGGTAGAGCTCCAATCTGGTGTGTGCAGGACGCCACAGCAGGTCCTCAGAGCTGTTTACGTATAGAGGGAGGAGGGCGGCTCGGCGGTATACAGCCACAGGTTGTTGCAGAGCAGCTCCAGTTCCTGCAGCTTACCTGCAAGACAAAATAAACACGGGCAGGTGGACTTTAACAGGATCATAAACGAGCTGAGGCTTTGTCTGTTGTTGGAAATGACATTTGACAACAGGTAAGGGCAAATAATCAATAATATCCTTTCCTCCCCTCGTTACAGTTAACATCCAGGTTTCCCAGAAGCCCCACTACAAGAAGTGTGGAACAACATTATATTTATGAAAGAATACTTCAACTCCACAGGGACAAGCTGGGAGAAGGGCTTGTTTAGGTTCACCACACATCAGAGATGGTCATTTCCAAAAATGAATAAAGATGATTTAAAAAAATGTGATGTGTCATAGAGGCAGCCCCTCGTATAGATGCATCTATAAATACAGCTGTAGGGTATTCAGTGTCTGCAGGGGTCTACTATAACAGGCAGTCAGCTGGTTCTCTGTCAGCACTCACGCGGTTGTAGGGCTGCGGCGGCGGCAGGAGCCGGTTGTAACCATGTGAATTTTCCAGTTGAGCAGCCAAACTGAGGTAAGAGGAACGGCTGTCCACTGAAAAAATTCCGTCTCTCCAGACAGAGCAGAACCGCCATTTGAAGGCAGTAGAGGTGAATGATGTGCACTAACCGGATTTGTTCGGCTTGACACCACTACTGACCTGTGTACTACGACTGACAAATGCTGTGCAGGTACTTAAACATTTGCTGCCTGGCCTGAAAATACACTGAAATTTAAATAAAAAAAACTTTACAACTTTGCTTCATGCACAAAGTCAGCTATATTTACATTAAGCATTAAGAATTGTTGCTATTTTCTTTTCATGTGCTTGTAAAGTTTTGTAGAAGTTAAAATTAGATCACTTATTCACTTAAAGCCCTAGTAAACAATAACTATTCCGTCCCGGCTGTGAGCTGTCCGGGTGAGGAATAGTTGGCATCAATCCTGATTAGCTGTAACGCAGGATAAATTCCTAATTATAGATTTGAAAACCCAAACAAGAGACTCAGGGTCAGACTCGCCTTCCTTCATGTCCATTCTTTACAGTGATGGAATAGTTTTGGACCAGTACACTAGTATAGTCAGTCAACGATTTTCTGTTTCAAACTCTCTATCGTAGTTATCAAGGTCACGTAAAGTTCTGACTTTATCTTAAAGATTTTCACCCCTCGGATGGCCAAGATCCACCATCAACAACCTGCACCTTTGCCTCCTGGACTTCGTGACAAATATTACACCTTTTCATTTTATTCAGCCATTCATTCAGCCTCACGTTTGGACAGCTCCTCCTGTTTGCAACTGTTTTCATGTCTCTATTGTCTTGTATGTTTTGTGTTCCAGAATTGCTGGTTGATGGCGTTTCTACGGCAGACTGGCGACTACTGTCATGCCCAACACATTTAGGCCCAGTCAGCGTTGAGGATCCACCATGCCAACCTGTAGCCCCGAAACCTAAAAGATCTCAGGCCTCTGCCCTCTGAACCAGCCAGCTGATGGGGTAACAGGTGGAGCTTTATCACCGAACGCTAACAGGAAAGAGAAGGAACGAACCACTGATAGGAAGAGAAAAGAACTGAACAATTCAATAAAAAGACAGAGAGTGAGAGCCGGAGTTGACACTGTGAAGGATACGGTCCACTGATGGGGTAATATCAAACAGCAGGCCAACACTGGGAAGAATATTTTAAACTGCTGTAAACAGACTCCAAACAGGAAGTTCCACAAGAGTCAGGAGGTCCAGCAGCCACCTGGATAAAGGCACAGCGGATAACTTCTACAACTGGAGTATAAGGTGACCAGATATCCTCCATGCACTTCACTGGCTCTCTCTGATGCTTCTTTGTTAAGTCTGTTCTAGTTTGAACTGAGGTGAATGAGTTATTGATGAAGATGAATTTGCAAACTATATGTACTCAGCAGCAACTGTAGTGACTATTTAAGTCATTTCCGCACATAACTACTGGCATTTATTTGCATGGTTGCTGCAGTTTGCATGCAAGGTGTTGCTTATTTTAAATTACTCAAGCTTTGTTCTGACAAAAATAAATACATTTGGGTGTAAATCACAAAAATAACAATTATTATAGGTCAACGGGTCCCCTGGCCACCATGAATCGCCCCGCTCCGGTAGAACTGTGCCACAAGAACATGAGGTTCCTGATCACACACAACCCCACGGACAGCACACTCAGCTCCTTCATAGAGGTAAGAAATAGGAATTTGTCTTCTCAACACATGCGTAAAGAATCATCTGTATATTCACTGTCTATTTCTATCAGGATCTGAAGCGTTACGGTGCCACCACAGTTGTTCGGGTCTGTGATATCACCTATGACAAAACGCCATTGGAAAAAGATGGCATCAATGTGGTGGTGAGCATGCAGGAAAACACACACCAACATCCTTTACCATAACTCAGATGCTGGGAAGCGTTCTGCTCTGATTTAACCAGGACTGGCCATTTGATGACGGCGCCCCTCCTCCCAGTAAGCTGGTTGATGATTGGCTGAATCTCCTAAAGAAGAAGTTTCAGGAGGATCCAGGGTGCTGTGTAGCTGTTCACTGTGTGGCTGGGCTGGGAAGGTGGGAGAGCTTAAGGAGATAAGAAGATGAAGATGCTAGTGACATGCATGTATAGACTGAGCTGACTGGAGTGTGTGTTTATTCATGCAGGGCTCCCGTGCTTGTTGCTCTGGCTTTGATAGAGAGCGGGATGAAGTATGAAGATGCTATTCAACTCATCAGACAGTAAGCGAATACAGTGTAAACTGTTGAAGCACACGGAATGAACGCGTCACATCTTAGATGACTAACTTGTGTCAATAGTGACACCTGGTGTCCAGGCTGTTGAATTCCGAATTCCAGGACTGTTTCTGTGTGTTGCAGGAAGCGCCGTGGAGCCATTAACAGCAAACAGCTCACCTACCTGGAGAAATATCGCTCCAAGCATAGACTCCGCTTCAAAGACTCTCACACACACAAGAACAAGTGTTGCACCATGTGAACACGCACACGCACGCACGCACGCACACACACACACACACACACACACACACACACACACACACACACACACACACACACACACACACACCCAAATGCTCTCAGGAACTTAACCACTCAAGCCTTGTGTCACTGTAAGAAACTATCTGAATCAGTTGTTCCTAGTTGTTTTTTGGTGTGGTTTCTTTATAGCCTATAATAATAAATACATTTATTATACAGGGAGAGAATAATTTCCCTGCAGACTGCTGTAATGATCCATAGCTCAATGCTAAAACATAATTGCTTTTCAGATCTTTTTTAATAGTTATAAAACACACACACACAATGTTGAGTCAGGGCTTGTGTGTTTATGTTTATGAATCAGCAGAATATTTTTGGCAAGTGCATAGCATTCTTTTTAATGTCTTCCTGAACCTCCTCCCTCCACATAATTTTCATTATATACCTTTTGGAATTTGGTTTAATTTACTTTTCAGTGAGTTTTTCTTTGGGGTATATTTCTTTTTTTTAAATGATAGCTCTAAAGTCATTCTTGACACTGAAAAGAATGCATTCATCCTGAGATTCTACCATTATCTGCCACTGTGAAATTCTGCTTTCTATGTGTGATGGATAATTTTTAGTAAACACAATGATTTCATCTGGGTTTGTCACAGCCACTGTTCTCTTATTCATTGTGCTGAACTGTTTACATGTCATTGTGTGCATTACAGTATTGTATACTCTGTTTACACACACACCTGCAGAAGGAACATTCTTTCTCAACAGCTGCTTTTTCAAGCTAGAACTTTATAGTCTGAAAAAACAATGTTTCTACACAATATCAAATCAGCCAGCCAACCAACCAACCAACCAACCAACCAACCAACCAACCAACCAACCAACCAACCAACCAACCAACCAACCAACCAACCAACCCTGTAGCTGCTTTTTACCTCTGAGCAACAGGGAACCACTTAACCCATTCATTTATTTGGAAAAAGGGGAAATCCTATATTCTATGATCTGCAGCATGGATGTTTCTGTTAACAGCATTACCCTATGTTAAAGCTTACCTTTGAGAAATTTCTAAATGTTGCTGTGCATCATCATTCAAATGTTTTAGATATTTATTTTGTGGTTAAGTTGATCTTCTATTTTTTTTCTTACGCAATGCATGTAACCTACTGCTTCTAATACTTTTTTCCATCAAAGTTCTTTCTGACAATATAGCATGCACACTTGCGTTTGTGATTTATTGAGCTTGGAGTCACCTTCTGATCCTCTGTGTTAAACAAACCGTAATGCCCTGAATAACAATTTGTGATAAAGGCAGACGTATGTAAAATACAACAAAGGGAATATCTTGTCTACCAACCCAATTTTTTAAACAAACTGAATAGACTGAAAATGAAGTGTATATTTGAATGTGTATGTTAAGGAATCATCAGATGTATTGTGACTGGGCACTTTTTTAATGTAAATGCTGTAAATAAATGCACTTTATTCCAACATATGATTGTTCATGTTTTATGATTTTGTCCAGTTAAATCATTTTATCCACTTGTTTAAAAACACTCTTGTTGTTACCCAATTGATATAATTCTATAGATTTTTACTGATTAAATATTATAATTTGAATCTCTTCACACTCTACGTTCTCCCTAATAAACCAAAAATAGGTCATTTCACTGAACTGTCCAGCGCCCTCTGTGGCAGGACAGTCCTCCTGCCACAGAGGGCGCTGCTATTTGACTGCACTGACGCTTCGCCCAATCTGCTTCCGGTATTTGGAAGGACCTGTTTGGCAGATTCGACAAAATTTTCAGCGTCCATAATGTTAAAATTTGATTTTAAATTCAACTTCCTACATGTATTTATTTAGACAATTGCTTAAAACGACACATTATACTGTGCATTTGTTTTTACAAATCTAAGAATGGATTTACCAGAAGCACGTAAGAATTTCTGCCTCTTCATCACGAATATGTTTATCGGGTCTGCATGTCAGTTGGACTCAATCAAAATAATAGCAAAGCTGATTTTTTTACGCTCCTATCTGCATTTTATTCTATGTTAGAATTTACACAGATGACAATATGTAAAGATTATGTTTTACGGTAAATGCAGGAACGTTTCTGGCTTAAAGTAATCCATTTTTGGTTATTTTAATGTGTTTTCCGAAATTCCAACGCTAAGGTAATAAGAGCTCAAATAATATTTGATTTATAACATTGATTTTGTAGTAATTTGCCCAATAGTGTATATTTCCTTTCCTACCATGCAATCTCAAACTAGCATACTATTTTTTGGTCTAGTTTAGAACATATTGACATGTAAATGAAATAGTCCAATACAAGGGCATATGTCCTTTTTTAAAAACATTTAAAAAAATGCAAGACCGATTTTAAGGTGTAGTGAGGAATAAATGTTTTTTTTTTTTTTTTGTTTTTTGTTTTACAGCAGAACATAATGCATAGTACTTCTTTGGGCTGAATGATTGGTTTATTTTTTGCCAATGACACATTTCTTCTTCCACAAGCAGCTGGTTCTGTCTTTATGTGCCGACTGTGCAACCTCTTCTCTCCAAGTCACACCCAACTGTCAGCACATTGTTCCCAACTGCACCCTGAGCAGACCTTTGATGACATTATTATTGTCCTACAACCCCTTGCAGGAGAGCCTTTGGAGACACCGCAAGGTCATAATCATTTAATTATATATTATGGTTTGAATCTTGAATACATCTTCAAATCCGTAGTTATTATTTATTTTGAGATACAGCACTCTTGTGTTAGCTAAAAAAGAGTAGAATCCAGCATTATTATCCTTATATTTAATACTGCCTTGATGGCCGACAGTGAGTCCATTGAAGCGAAAACGAGGACGACCAAAAGGTTCTAAGAAAAAGAAGACGGAACAGAAAGAATCCAAGGCAGACTCTGCCCAGTCACGCAAGGATACTGGTCAAAGCCATGAAGACATGAATAAGGAGGAGGATGGCAGGCAATGTAGTCTAATAAAAGCAGGTATTTAAAAAAATTATAATTGTAACCTGTTGTTTGCAAATGTTAATTAGTGTGACAGAATAGATTCTTCACATGAATGCAAATATCACTATTAATATGGAATGTAGATACTTAGTAGCACTACCTATTTTAGCAGCTTTGGTTTCACCTGATTAAATAATTAGATGAAAATAGCATTTTAATGTATGTTTAACCATGTTATTACTATTTAGTAAACACAAACATGTCGAGAGAATTTAACATTCTGCAAAATGTCCTTTTTAAAAAGAAAGCCAGGATGGATCTCTGGCACTGGAATGTAGAAGTTGTCATCGCTCCTTCCGGAACAGACGGCAGATCTTAAAACACATCTGCCTGGGAGAAGTGGAAGAGGAGAATGACGAAGAAAATGGTAAAGAGCAAATCAATTTAGAGGTAGATACTGTATGTTAGTATATGGCAAAGTCTTGTGAATAGAAAATTGTGATGGGACATTCTCCTTTGCAGGGAAAATCTCTGATGATGCTGGAGTAAAGGGTTATGGGAATTTGGGTCCTGGGGGAACAGATTCAAACCAGACACAACAAAAGTCAGCAAGACGAGGTTTCATAAGTAAGAAGGGTATGTGGGTCACCTGAGTTCTTGGCTCTTGATTTGTTTAAGCAACAGTTGCGGGTTTAATTGTATTATTTTTGTTCATGTAGAACATAGTAACCTAAAAACCTTGAAAACCAGCCAAAGCAGCATCTCCAGGGAAGGAAGCCTGTCCACAGGTAACAAAAAGTCAGTCGTCAGCGTTGTTCTAACAGAAGAGGCAACAATACCAGGTCAGTTTTTTTCTTTTATGTATAGATATGTATGCTTGTAAGTATACATTCATGTAAAATATATCTACTTATATTTGAGTTGCATTCAATTGCAACAGGTGTGTTTAAACTGGTTCCACTGGAGGAGCGAACAGCAGAAACAGACGTCCCATCCATCCATCTTCAAGATCAGGTAAAGACTGGAGTATAAAAAGTTTGATTCACCCATTTAGCTGTCCAACCTCACCCATTATAGTTCACATGCATTTGTGCTTGTGTATATTGTAGCTAACAGATATTTTGGATGTTGGATATAAAATTAATTTAAGTGTGGCACTCACAAAAGCAAAAAGTTGCCACTTATAAACTATAGGGTACATCAGTTTCTTTTAAAATGATTTCTATCAAAACAATGAAATTAGAAAAATAATAAATAAGACCACATGCAGTTTTACCAAATAGAAAAAATACATTTAAAATTCTCATCTTCTATATTATCTGTCTTTTATTCAGTCTTAATTATTTACTATTTAAAATGTACTAATTTCTTGATTTTTGTATGTTAATTTATTATATTTTTATATCCAGAGTCAGTCCGCAGAACCCGCAAGTAATGTGAATATTCATGAAGCTGGCACAGAAATGGATTTGAAATCAAGGTAACAAAACACACACATATATAAAAGTACATATTTCTTTTTTAATATACCATAATATGTAAGGGTCTTTGATATGAGTGTAATATAACCTGTATATTTTCCTGAATATTCTGCTGCTTTTTTCTCTTAGTAATGACGTCACCTGCACAAAAGTAACAACAACAGCGGCCAACAAAGGCTTCTCAGAATATTCTATCCAACAACACGCTACCAAGTACAGTATGAAATTTTCTTGCCAAATGCATTCATTATGCTTGTCAATAAATACAGCCTTATTATGATATATAATAACCGTTTTCCAGCAATGTAAAAGAACAGACATTTGGCTTTAATTTTCTTTAAGATTAGATTTAATGTAGATTTCTACTGATAACTGTGTTATTAGTACTGATGGCATTACCCATAAAATGTATTCACTTATAATCTCAATTTTGAAGAATGATTTACCATTAATGTACTGTTTCTCTCAGTTTCATCCACAGCCAGTTGAAGATCTTTGCCTGCGAGTTTTGTAACAAGATCTTTAAATTTAGACACTCACTGGTTGCCCATCTCAGGACACACACGCAGGAGAAACCTTTCCAGTGTCCACACTGCGACTATGCATCAGGCATCAAAGGTAAACCGGAACTTCCTGGTCAAACTGTTGGAACATAAACACTTATATGAACCAAACATGGATTAATGAATTTAAAAAATATATATATATAGTCGGACATGTGACAATACGAAATCAACATTCAGGTTAGAATTGGTCAACTGATACCTTCTGTGATTCTCTGCTTCAAAGCTAATCTGAATGTTCACCTGAGGAAGCACACTGGAGAGAAATTCAGCTGCCAGCACTGTCCTTTCAAGTGCCTCAGTCCAGGACATCTCAAGGTAGTAATTCTTGACTTGTTTTTCGTCGTATAACTTTGTGTTTACGTTGGTCTTCTGTTTTTCTTGTGAATTCAACTTGTGAGTGTTAAGATCTTAGTTGTTCATTCTACTGCAGGTGCATATACAGCGTGTCCATTTGAAGGTGAAGCAGCACTGCGGCTTCTGCGATAAGAAGTACTCGGATGTAAAAAACCTGCTGAAGCATATGGAGAAACAACACAATCTCAAAGACCCTGATGTGAACCAAAGTTACCAAAAACTCAGGTAGTTTTGATGTTATCGCTTTTATTTTACCCTTCTGTCCATACCAGCAACCTTCTGACTCCCCCTCTGTATAATCTGTGTAAACTTTTCAGGTTAAAAACCCGTCAGGGTCTCAGACAGCTGCTCTATCACTGTCCAACCTGTAACCGTGGCTTTAAGAATCAGCTTGAGCGTGAGCGGCACCTGTTGGTCCACGCGCCCCATCGTCCCTTTGCCTGTCTTCTGTGTGATCATGCTGCAACCAAGATGGAGGCACTTGCTGCTCATGTCAAGAAGCACCTCTTCATATACGTGTGTTACATGTGCGAGGGAAAGTTTGTCAGCTCTCAGGGGATGACAGCTCATCTGAAAGAGTCACACACTGAGCAGGACCAGGATCAGGCCTTCACACACTGTATTAACAACAGCTACTATCTGATGCAGCCTGGAGAAAACATATGGGGCAATGAGGAGAGAGAAGATGCGAGGAATAGGATAAAGGAATGTAATACAGAGCTCAAGGGTGGAGATGATGGGAGAGTGGAGGAAGATGGAACATTAAAATTAGAAAGTGGAGTAGAAAATGGTGGGACAAAATCACTTTCCCAAGAAATGGAACAACACGGAGTATCATCTGAGACTCAAGTAACTGTACTCCCAGCTGATAAGTGCTCTAATGCAAGTACAACATCAAAAACAGCTGTGTCACTGGGTGTGAGCAATATATCATCAGCACCTCTCACAGAAGAACAAACTCAACAAAAAGAAAAGGTAACTGAACACGATGGTCAGACACAATCATTTTTTTTAGCTCCAGATTAGCTGTCAGGTCTATGAAACATTGCAATACTCTTATGATTGGTCAAACTCTTTTTTTAGTTAATTGTATGTCTGGAATGTGTTTAGAAGAGTTCCACTTTAAAAAAAATCTTTTCAGACTTTGTTCCTAACAATCTGGCTTGTTGTCTCTTCCCTGCTTAAATCAGAGTGCGTTCCAGCAGGTGTTTGCTTCCCTCCCAAAGACTCAGCTTAATATGGAATCTTTCCAACAGCTCAGGAAAATCTACGGAGACTTAGAATGCCAGTACTGTGGTAAGATGACCAAAGTTTGCTTTCTTTTATGTGAAATCCTGACACCTACCCAGAATGTGTTGATTTGTACTCAGGCATATTTTTTAACCTGCGTCTAAATGTGTTTACATTTTCTACAGGAAAACTGTTTTGGTACAAAGTCCACTATAATGTCCACGTCCGTACGCATACCAAGGAACACTCTCATTACTGTTCAAAGTGTAGCTACTCTTCCATCACCAAAAGCTCGTTAAAGCGGCATCAGATCCAGAAGCACAGCGGCTTGCAGCTATCTTGTTCCAGTGCTGGCTGTAAATACACCACACCTGATAAATACAAACTTCAAGCTCATTTGCGGATGCACCAGCACCAGGTATCCAACCTCGAGCTCTCTTGTAGAACAGACTCTCTATAAACATTTGCTTATTTCTCACTTGGGAGGCTTTTTCAAATGTGCCATGGTTGTTTACAGGGGAAAAATGTGACTTGTCCCATCTGTCAGAACAGTTACCCAGAACACCGACTAAAATGCCACATCAAAACAACTCACCCTGGTGAACAGCACAAAATACACCCTCACATATGCTGTCATTATTTATACTTCTCATGCTACATTATTCCTTCTAGTCTGCTGTCCCATATTTTTTTTCTTCCATGTGCTTGTGTTTGTGTGTGGACAGATGCACTCCCGATACAGGCCAAGGGTGTCATGGTGAAGCGTGCAGAGAAGTGTCCCTACTGTGACTCCTATTTCCTTAAGAACAGCAGCGATTATCAGCGACACATCTGGGCCCACCAGGGTTTGATATTCCTCCACATTTATTTCAGACAAACACACACGTGGCTCCATCAGAGTCGTTGTTGAAAGTTTCAGGTTCTGATGCATCTGTTGTCTGGGCCTCCATCTGTCTTGTCTCCTGGCTGTCCTCCAGCAGGGCGGACTGGATTGTAAACACTCAAGAAACATTTAGAAAAGAACATAGCCCGATGGTCAAGTCTGTCATAAAATGAGGAAAACAAACAAACCAAAAGAGACACCCATACATATGCTGCTGTATTTTCCTCAAGGATGAGGAAACCTTGTGTTTTGGTGCTTTTGCAGCATTTAAGCTTTGCTATTGCTAATCCACTCTCATCCTAAAACATGTTACAGTGCTGTTGATCTGTTAAAATGTGTTTACGTGTGCAGGTTTGAAGCCGTATGCCTGCACTATGTGCGACTACGCAGGCCGCAGCAGGAGCAACTTGAAGACTCACATGAACCGACACAACACAGAAAGATGCCACCTTTGTGATTTGTGTGGTAAAAAGTTCAAATCAAAGGTTACGCTGAAAAGCCACAGACTGAGCCACACCGAGGAAGGTAGGTACAGTCGCTCTGTAACACACTGTCCTTGGCATTCACTCCCTGGTTTTATTTTCATTTCTGTATAAATTATCTGATCTAATTAATACTTTTGCGACTGATGGAAAAACAGTTGGAAGATATTCGCAGATATAATTAACGTGGACGTTCTGTGTTTGTTCAGGAAAGCAGTTTCAGTGTCTACAGTGTGACTTTAACACGGTCTCCAAACCTTATTTGCTCAGACACATGGAGCAACATGCTGAATTTAAGGTAAATAGTACATTCAGTATTTAGTCAATCAGGCCTATATCACTAAAATGTTGGTTCTGCTGTTGGTTTTATCCATAATAAGTTATTTGCATTCATTCAAAATTGTTTTACCCTTCATTGTAGCCATTCCGCTGTGCCCACTGCCACTATTCATGTAACATTGCTGGTCCTCTAAAGCGGCACTATAAGAAGAAACACCCTGGTCAGAAGTATCATAATGTTGGACCTGGCCGACCAAACCCTGATTCTCTGGAGCAGCACGGTCAGCTCCCATACTGCCATATTTAGACCTTTTGTTCGCCTCGAATATCTTTAAACAACATTAACAGTGTTCTAGTTGACCTGAAATGACTCCTGCGCATTATTCTTTCAAGTGTGTAACTATAGTGTTTATTGTAAATGTGTTTGTGAATGTCGCTGTTTAGGTGGCATGAAGTGTCCTCAGTGTGAGTTTGTTTATGGAACCAAATGGGAGTTGAACCGTCACCTTAAGAGCAAACACAACCTAAAAGTTATGGAAGGCAGCTGGGAGGTAAACACACAACTTTGATCCAACTGTAGTACAGCACTGATAGACTCTTGATTAGTGTAACACAATTATAATATTGACTGATGATATTTCATTTTGCTTTTTTCATTCATACAGTCATAGCCCTGAGAGTGATACTGTTTGGAAAATCAATAGAGTAGAAAAATTCTACTAATTCTTTCATAGAACCTCTGTGTTCTGTTTCAGTTGATGTAACTAATATCAGATGTAGCTTTGTGTTTTTTCTATATCGATACTTTTGATATTCTTGGCTTAATAAAATTCAACCAGACTTTCTTTAGTTTTTCAAAGCTTATTATTTATTGACCAAGGCCAATAACTGTGTTATATCCAGGTGGGGGAAACAGTGGAAGCCCAGTATAATGCTGTGGAGGATGGACAGCAGCTGATGGAAGCAACTGAAGTGACTCTGCAGGACAATGGTAAAGGCAGCCCCCTTTTGTACACAGACACAGCATTCTGGTAAACTCATCAGCCAAAAACTGGAGGTTGATGCCTGCTATGTTTTAGACCTATAATAATTATGTATCTTATTTTGTACAGTTAATATCCAGCAGATCACTGAACTGAGTGCCGAGACCTATGATGCTGTCACCTCTATGGTTGCAATGGCTCCGGGCACCGTTACCGTCGTGCAACAGGTAGACCAGATCACATCATTTAGAAACAGTGAATGCTTGAAAAAGAGGGTGATATTGAGTTGTGACTGAAGTTACAGATGGCAGAGGAGCAGGAAGTCAACAACTCTGGCAACCAGCTGATGGTGGTGAACGAGGAGAGCAGTCTGACCGGTAATCAGGTGATGGTGGTAAATGAAGATGGGGGTCTAGCAAGTAACCAGGTGATGGTTGTGGAGGATGGACATGGCCTGGAGGCACTGACAGTCCTCACACAGGATGAAAACACTCACCACTATATTGTGTATGTGCAGGAGCACACTGTAGAAATCAATTAGCTCTTCTAAATTCCACTGCTGGTCAGCCAGTTTTTGATCATTGTATTTATTTTAAGCAACATAAAGTGTACCAACAGGTAATAACTCAATTGTTTGTGCTAAGTTATGGAAATAGTAAGTGCAATACATTGATATTTTGTATATAGCAAGTATATTTTAAATAAATATTTTTTTTCAAGTGCTTGACACACTGGATCATTTTGTATGGTAGAATTTAAATCTCATTGCTTTTGGTTTTAATTTTGTTGTTACCCCACTCAATGTTTTTATCTGGAACACCTGTAATAAAATACATGAATGTTTGATCTCTGTTTAATCATGATGGACTTTTCTTAGGTGTGGCATCTTATTTCTGAGCATGTCAGATTTGTTTGAAGCTATATAATTAGTATATATTTCATCAAGAAGTGCTGATCATAGCTAGGGAGGTCTTCAACTTCAACAGGGGATCGATAAAGGCGATAAAGTCGAGGTCTTAAGCAAGCGTTGATTTCGTTTCACCGGTAGGTGGCGATCACGGGCGTCGCCGGTTGGTACTACCCCTGACAAGTTGCAGATACCGAAGAAGAAGACGAACTGGTGGGAAATTTAACATTGCGCGAAAGAGTTGTTGTTTTTGTCGGTTTTTTAATCAGATATAACAATTGGCTGGCAAATTGGAAGATAACACGACATGGATCGGTACATATTAGTTGTGTCGTTTTGTAAAAGTGACAACGGCCCGCTGGGACATTCTAAATGTAAGTTTAGTTTCTGTCATTCCTCTTTTTCCACCACCGCTAAATCCCTTGTTAACTAGCTGGTAAATTCTGCTCTGTCTCTCCAAGGTGAACACTAACTAGCTACTAGCGTGACTTGTAATTTGTACATATTTGCTTTTACACGCTAATCTCAGCTAGACTCGCACATAAAGCCAGTTATTAATCATGGCTTTTCGATTGTCACTGTGTCAGGTTTGGAGCCATTAAAACAGATATACGAAACACTTCTGGAGGTCTCAGCCCAGGAACTAAAGCGGGGTGTATCTGTGTTTCCAGGTATAGTCAATATAAGGAATCACCACCTTAGTTAGCCACTTCTATGTCACATATCTCTCTGTTTCCTCAGGTTGTTATCTCAATGGCAGCCCATCAGTCCAGAGGTGGTATTTTGCTCTTCAGGCTTGTCAGCACTTTACCCAGGTTAGACATCTTATTGGGTTTTTTGTATTGGTTGTATCCCGAACCTTTTGTTCCGATCATTTGGAAGGTTCCTGTAACGAGAAATCCAAGTCATAATTGCTTATCTTTTGTCCTTATCTTTAACATGACAAAAAAATGTACTTTGGGATAAATATATAAATGATTTTATGAACAAGAGTAAGCCACAATACAGTGATGCAAAAGAAAAAAATGGCAAAAGTGTAAAGTCAAAGCAGAGTTTGAGATCGCATATATACAAATTTACACACATAACATGAAGATGAAGCAGTCACTGTCTTGCTGGGTGGAGATTGCAGCACTGTTGATATTGTGACATGGGTGTATTCAGTGTTTCAGAAATGGTGACAAACCAGGCTGTCAGAATAGAAAAACAAAGCAGACATGACACTTTTGAAAGATGCAGTAGACATTTATTTTCTAGTTGCAGATGTGAGATGGAACGACATCACAGGGGGTTTGAAATTGTTGGCTGAAAGTTGGATGTGTTTTCATATCACCACTCTGGTAGTTTTGCAGTTCAGATTGGGAAGAGCTGGGAAAGGACCTTCAAAATAATGAGGACGAGGAACAGACATCCAAGACTGTGGAGTCCCTTCAGCGATATCTGAATAATCAAGACTCGGTTGAGCAAAAGTCCGACCAGTCATCACTGACAGAGTGAGTCACAGACCAGATTTCAATTATGTGAATAAACACATGTGTGTTTAAATGGCAAGTGTGGGAGCCGTATTGGATCTACCCTTTGGTCAATGAATACAATTATTTTTCTATTCAAATTCAAAAAGTTTGACTTTCAGGCAAATTGGCAATATATTAGGGAAATCATTTGAAATTGGTTCATTCTCATTACCCATTTTATCTTTGTGTCTTTAATGTACAGGATTTTAGCGGAGGCTGCTGAAGGACTACATCTACTGTCAGACAAGCTTCCACCTCCAGGTACTCTTAGCGAGTTAGTTTTGTGTGCTGTGTGTTGAAAAACTGAGTCCGATTTGTCTTCATCACCTTAGTCTATTATTCCGCAAAGTATCCACAGATGTGTAGCTGAAAAAGCCCCCCCCAAAAAATCAAAACAAAAACTACAATTACTACATATAGTTGGATTTTAGTAAATTGAATATTTTTGTAAAAATCTGCCAATGACAAATTTAAAAAAAAGTCTTTACTGTGACAAAAATTCATTCCAATTTCAAGCATTCACTTTTTGACAATCTGCTGGCAGCAGCTTTATAGAAAGTAACCTCCTGTTTTTCATAAATATGCGCATACTGTAGCAATGCAGAAACTGGAACATGTTCAGTCCGATTACTTCTTCAGTCTCCCTCCTGGAGTGAGATCTCACTTTAGAAGAAAAGAACCTCTGCAGGAGTTCAGGATCAATCTCCCTCCATCATTTCATGCCCTAAAGAGCTGCAGTCATTACTGCTCCCAACCTCTTTTGCACACATCTCAATATTTAGGACACGAGCATCTTCGCATTTCACTTTTGGAAATATCATTCTAACAAACTATGTCCACTGCTCTGTTTGGAAGACAAATGTATATCAGATATACGGTATGTCTCATTGATTTTCATTGTGATTCATTCTGTTTTCCTCTATAGGCAAGGCCTTGTTAGATGTTCTGGTCTTGGGCTCCGTAGAACAGTCTCCTCCTGTAAAGGACCTGCTTCCTCTGCTGGGAGCTCTCAAACACATGTCCTGCTGGCACGCTGCAAAGATCACAGTTGTTACACAAAACATAAGCGGGTGAGAAATTCCGCAGGCGCTCTCACTGTTTGCCACAAGGGGGCGTTGAATGAATACAAATGTGTATTTACGCTGTTGTCTTACAGCAAAGGCAGCCTTTTAAAAGCAAAAAATATGGGGAAGCTTTGATATTTTGCAACATACGTGATAGAAAATATGTGATTTCTTATCAGTATTGTACCAAATTAATCTACACAATCATTCAGGAACTCTAAATATATCATGCAATGAAGATGAATTTTTTGTGTTCTTAGAGTTCCTATCATTGTCCTTTTAGTTTTTGTTTGGATTTTTTTCTGTGCAGGTGGCAGAAAATGGCATCCTACCTATGTGCTACAATAATAGAGCCTGCTGAATTGAGGAACTGCATTGACCACAGGGAATTATGGAGGGGTTCACTGGTTATCAGAGAAAAGAAGGTAGGAAAATTAGATCAGTAGTCGTTTGAAAACCCTAATAAATTTTAACAATGCTCACAAAGAATGAAGCGCTTTTTAGTATTATTTTATTAAAAATACAGTCCTGGTGATCCAAGGAACTGATGGTCATTAAGTATTTCAACAAAAGTTGTTTTGTATGTACAGTATTTAGCTGCCAATTTGACAGTTTTTTTAATTCACACCTTAATTGAGACATTTAGAAGAAATTGTGTGGGTGGCAGCTCTCTTGCATAACAAAGTAAGACAATTCTAAGACATCGTGTAGGTTTATGAAACTGTTTTTAATTATACAGTGATTTTTTTTTGTTATTGTGTGTTTGCTCTGAATGAAGCATGAGAAAAACAACAAATGCTTGTTGAGTTGGACGCATAAATTCAGTAGTGTCTAAGCTTGTACAATGGAGCAGTGCAGCGGCATGAATTCAAATACATCTCAATGTGTTCTTTCTTTACTGCACTGTATGAGGGTTAAAACTCTGTTTGAAGCTCAAGGTTAAGATAGTCCTGAAATTAGTCCTCACGAAGATGGAAGTAGACACTGTACAGTTTTGTTGGCAGAGATCAACTTGCAACTGACGTGTGAGCGTGGCAGAGAGCAATGCAGGATATGGTGGGTATTGTTGTGACCCAGCCATTGAGGGGGGAAAAAAAGGTCAGGTCCTGTAGAAAGATTTAGAAGCCATCAGGGAGAGAAGCAGACACACCTGTGCCTCAAGCGAAGCTGGAGAGTTTGGTGAGGACAGCCATGCTCTGGGTCAGCCTTGGCTTTTTTATTTTGTAGCTGTTTTTCTTAGCTTTGCGCTAAGGACACATTTTTCATTGAAGGTAGCCTTGGCATGAATGCCCCCCCCCCACACACACACACCAAAATCACGAGATACTTACCAACAAGGTAGAAACATCGAAGAAACATTCCTGTTTTATTTTGTATCACTAAAAGCTTGTTCAAATAACATGTCGTGAATTTGCAGGTCGAAAGCTCATGAGCCGCTCTGCTTGTTAATCAAGGCCGCGTGCTTTAAGAGGAGCTTGTTTGGAAGTTTGTTTGATTTGATTTTATTCCACACTGACCAATTCAATTCTTGTTAATTTTATTGAAGCTCTTAATGAGGTTACTTTTGTCATTTGTAGCAAAAGTCTTGCTGCTTTCTAATACATTAATGTTGTTCTTTAAAAACTAATTTAGCTTCATTAACTCATCATTCAGGCCCATTTGCCAGCATCAAAAAGAAAACAGTGCTACATTTTATCCAGATTCTAAAATCATTCATGGTTTAGGGATTTTCTGTTCCATTTACGTTAAGCTGGACCTCCAATCCTTTGTTAAAACGGGAGATTTATAGCCTGATAGTGCAGACTGTGTTAAACATTCGTTATTTTCCACAGACTCATTCATTTACTCTGTAAAACCTTGGTTGAACTAGCCCCACAATTTCTTGACATAAGTTTTCTCCAGTCATCACTTGGATCCTTTTTAGTGTATTAGAATAGACATGCAGATTTATCTTAAACAAAGTGACCTTTTTCTAAAACGAGCCTTCAGAAGTGTGAAGGTTCTCGCAGTAACAATCTTCATTCACGGAGGTATTCCTACAGGAATACTTCAGAGAGGAACTGCCATGGTTTTTTTTACTGCCACGTTGTCCATAGCATAATAATGAATACACATCAGATAATACAGTATATCCTCCTGTAAGCTGCATTGGAGAAAAATCTAGGTTGCTGCTTGATAATGTAAAATAACAGGAATGTGAGCAGTGTAAACGCAGCAATTCACCCACGATCTCATGACCTTTGTGTGTGTGTGTGTGTGTTTTCCTCAGTATGCATCAGAGCTCCGTTTTGATGGATTTTCTCTGCGGTCTTGGGGTTCCAGTCTTCTCTCACAATCTGCTTACACCACAACTGACCACAAACTTCAGTCTGAGGTAAGTGCTGAGCTCTTAACTACCACACATTTTAGTTTATTATTTAGGTATTAAAGCCTTCACATGCAAAGGAGTGATCATTTTCAAAGGGATACCACGTCCGTAAAGCTGGACATCACATGTTTTTAGGAGCGTACAGTCTGTCACAGCATCAATAGTTTTAACCAGCAGGGCTGTTAAGTAACATTAAATATCATTCTGAAATCCAAAGTACCTGAAAGGTTTTATTAGAGACTTGGAGACTTCACAGCCCCTGTATGTCATCACTTTAATGACTATAAACACTTTAAGGGAACATTACATTCAAATAAAAAACAAACGAATAATCTGAAAGCACTCTTCTTGTATAAATGTACCTCCCATGCCTCTCATTGTGACTCGGTGTGCAGATACAGAATAAAGCTTGTGATTTATGTGCAGGTGCTTGTTAAAGAGCTAACAGCCCACAGAGAGAATGAACTGATCCACTGCAGTGATAAGTGGGCTGCATTTCAGAGGTCTGGAAACAGTCTTTGTCATGGAAGCATCTCATTTAACATTTTTTAACACCCCGGGTCGTCAGATTTATGGATTTTTATAGCCAGACAGTTGCTTTGTGGATTCAGAAGCAGTTCCCCTCATTATTTTCTGTCTTCTCTCTGTAAAAGGTTTGTTCTCCAACATGCCTGCCATTGTCCCACAAAAATAAGCAGTTTTCCTCCAGAGTGATGCAGAGCTTGTTCTTGAGTCAGATGTTGTGTGTCTGACTTTATGTCAGTCTAAAACCTGGTTTAGAGATTTTCATAAGGCAAAGTTGTGATTGACAGCAAACTGTGAAGATAATGACTGAATTTTCATCGGGGGCAGAAGTGTTCTTTTAACTCCTCACACGTTACCTTCGAGCTAAAGAGTTAAATGGAGTGCAGAGGGTGTCATTTCTTAATGATTTCTGGCAGCTAGAATGAGCCAAAAGGTCGTTTCCATTCTGTTCTTTGACCACATAAAGAACCTGCTATAGAAGGTCTTATAGACCAATCTGATGCCTTTAACTTTCGAGTCTTTTGTATGTATAATTATGCTGTTGCCTGGAAACAGGATTTAAACACAGGATTTGTGTTTGATTAAGGAGTGCTAATGTTATGTAGGAGAGTGCAGTGGCCTGCTGTGTAACTAAATCAGAATATTTTATTTTGCAAGGTGTGTGACAAAATATTAAATCATTTAATGGGAACTATTTGTAGGGTCACAAGCTAAACTAGCTAAATATTGTTGTTGCAGGTTATGGTCAACATAAATGGCAGTTAAATGCGCATACATTGTTCTAATGTACTGCTTTTGATTCTTGTTATCCATATATTCGTGGACCTTCCATTGCTGTGACGGGAACATTAAATATTTACTCTAGTCTGAGTTTTACCTTTATGTATGTTGATATTGGTAGTTTTGTCTATTCAAAACCAATGTTGTCCATTGAGACAGTGGACTCTGTGAAAGTAGGTCTTTACTTATCGTTGATATCATTTTGCCGTGTAGCGTTTTTTTAAAATAATTTTAAATTAAGATATATTTTTACTATAGCAAAACGAGAACTTTTTCCAGGATGCCATGAAGCAATTTTCAGGTCTGTAATAGTGCACCTTTATTACCATTACCAGCCTCATCTAAAAAAAACCAAACTTTAAAAGATCTCTATTAAACAGATTACATTTTCAATTAAATAATCTAATCTAGGCTAAATGATACTGATGTCAGTGTTATGTAATATGTGTAGTGTTTACTTTAGTCACTTTTACACAATTACACTTAACACAAATAACGTGTACCTAACGTGTTATCTGTGTGTGTGCACACACTCATGGTACTCATTGCATGTGTATGTAAGTGTTTTAATGCAGACACGTGACTTCCTTAGTCCTCTGTACAAGAAGCAGATGGTGTTGATGGTTTTGGCACACGCACGCACGCACGCACACACACACACACACAAAACCATCACATCTCTCCACTGCTGGGAAAACTGGCTGTTAAATAACTCTGCTGCACAATACACACACTGTCTGCTGCTCAAATAAAAACTATTTAGCCTTCTCAGTTGGTCTGTAGAGAAATACTGATGAGGTTTATACAGTTATACATAAATACAATTGCACAGCTTCAGGGGATGGGAGCAAAACAGTGATGTATAACAATTTCTTGCATGTTAGAAATCAAGCAACTGCAGAATTAATTCTAAGTTAATTCTAATTAATACACAGAAAAAGATTTTTTTTGCAATTACCTCAAAATATAGGTTTAGAAGGAAGGAAGCTCCAATTTTAGGCTTTGTAATGTAACAGGTTTCTCAAGCATGGGGCAGTGGTTCCTCTCCATCAGGCAGCCAGTAGGTCACTGTGACTTTTCCTACATTTTTCCTTCTTTGTCCTCAGCTCTTTGGTTGTATCCTTTATGGGTTGATTGCGACTCTCTGCTGTTCTCCCCCTTGTTCGCTGCAGGTTTTCCATTACTACACACCAGCTTTAGATTTGATTCAGCTGATAAACTTGGCAGATTTACCCAGCTTTCTGGTGTCCAGGACCGAATGCGACCTGTATCCTCTGAAGTGTGGCTTAGCGTGGGTATGGGGGGGTCACTTATGGTTATGTTGTTCCTTGACCACTGAAAAAAAGAGGCCTTTCTGGGAAGTCGGTTAAAGCAAAACTTCTGCTGGACCAGCTAACGTCGCTGCGTGGAAAGGTAACCCTTCCCCAAGCCCAAGCAAATCTTTCATAGATCATTACATTATTATTACATTTCACTTTATCTCCGAAGTCTCTTTAAAACACTATTGATAGATATGTTCCATGTGTGATTCACTGAAACTGTCATATAACTATGCCTCTCAATATGTACTGTGTACTGTTAAACATCCAGGTTGGAGCATTATTCAGCCTCTCTTGTACAGTCACCCATGTTGCCCAGCCAGCAGCCAGCCAACTCAGCTCTCAGCGCTGGAGGGAGACTATTGCCAGAAGACCAAAGTCCCTAGCTGGTATTTTTAAAATTCTAAATAGTTCTACCTCCTGCCTAATGAAGCTCCTGGGAAGTACATGCAGAAGTGGCACTGGATATATATTGGCAACACAAAGTGGTTGTAAATGTTTACACGTACTTGAGGTATTTTGATAAAATGAAAGACTATGCAGGGGATATAAGGTGTTCTTAAGCAGCATAATGTGTAGATCTAATAATATCTTGTAAAATTCAATGGAAAACATTCCGTTTTGATAATAACAGCATTTAAAAAATGACTTTTTTTCCCCTGCCCCATCTAGTGCCTGATGTTGAGGTCAAAGGTGAAAGTGCTCACTACTTCCTGTTGGTCCAGGGATGGGAAGATGCTGGGCGTGTAACCTGTAGGGTCAGGTTTTTGAACTCAGACAGTCAAGTCAATGGTGCTGCTGCTATGGAAATTGTCTCTGGGTTGCTGAGAAGGACATCTTCATCTGGTACAGTGTTTAATTTAATGCAATTAAAAGAAAATGTTGCTGTGGTGACTTCACGATGACTTTTAAGCCAGCACAACAAGTTTTGCATTTACTGGAGAGACGGAGAATCTGTCGCACTCTAAAAACTTTGAGGAGCACTCATTTATCAACCTTTTTTTATTTTTGAGAACATCCAGCAATAATTGGTTTTGGGTCCATAAAAAGTGACTCAAGAATTGTCTTCATTTATTTTCCTTCTGTTGTAGCAGCTCCTCAGTTTGTCTGGAACAAAAGGTTCCGTTCCCTGGAATCGACAGGAGTTGCACATTTTTACCGCACGACAAAAACATGACATTTTGCTTGCGAGTTTCTGTCTTTCTTTTTTCATGGATTCTTGTTCTAACCTGAAAACTTGATTTTGGCGTTCAGAAGAACTATGATTTTTACTTCGGTCACATTAATTGGCATAAATGACAGAGTCACTAATTCTTTTCAGTTGAATGTGATGAGAATGATAAGTGGATCACCTTGGTTGACGTTGACATTTTTTATGTCTCAACTTAAAGCCTCTGATCCTGGTAAATGTCATGTTGTCTTCTTTATCTTTATGTAACCGAGAGTTGTTATGAAAGAGTGTTTGCCCGCGTGAACATTTCATCTGTCCTCCAAGATTTGAAGTATTTTAAAATGCAATGCAACACTGTAAAGCATGCTTTAATCTCTTATAAAAGCCAAAGTGCCCATTTAAAACATTTTTGAATATGATCAAAATCATCCTTAAAAAACTTTACACTAGGTAAAGTTTCTATTTACTAGTGTAAAGTTTCTGTTTACTAGTGTAAAATTTCTATTTTTGTTTTAGGGTTTCTCTTAATAACATCATACATTCTTATATGGAGGGGGAACAATAATAATTGACTCAAATGAAGAAAAATGACCAATCGAAGATAATAATTGCCCTAAAACCAGAATGTAGAAAAGTATCTAATAAGAGTCAAATTGTCAAAGATTAGAAAAATTAAAATCCACATAGTTAAGTTGCTTATAGTATCCAGCAGTGCGTTTGTAATATGTAGTGGGTCAGAATCACTGAAGTAGACAAATCTGCTGTTACCTCTCTGACTGCAGTAAGTTTCTGTATGGATGAGGTCGAGTACCTTTGGAACCTACTCTTGACCCCGATCCCACTTTCAAATGAGTTAATGATGCTCATTTTTGTTCCTTGCTCCTGTTTGACCAGGAGGAGCTGTAGGCAACATCCTCCGCACTCTGCCTTGTCTCCAAGGAGACATGCTCCTGAAAAGAGAGAGGAAGGTGAACCAGCTACAGGCACTGGTACTCAAAGAATACCTCAGTAAGTACACTCTTTTAACGAGACAATGGCACATTAGAAGTGCCTCACAATATATAACACAATATCAGGATATGCTGGCTATAAACATTGTGTTTTATTACCTACTATCAATTCATGTAATATATTATTTAAATTTGGCTCTTCAAAGAGAACCTTTAGCCCATTGTTGTAATACAACTGAGATTTTCCGGCTTAGCATTTAGCTTCTGTACCTACTGGTTTAGCTGCAGAGTCCCTAAATCTGTTCCACCATTCATTGATACCCCCCCTCTAGGTACACCTCCTGGTCCCAGGCAGCGGTTTGAAATTTTTAATTTTAATAGACTTTTCACTTATTGGCATGCCCTCAGGTCAGGCTGCAATAGAAAGAATGTTTAAATATAAATATATTACTGACTCGCGTGTTGTCAGCTAGGCTGGCACAGATAGTGAACCAGGAGGGCAATGGAGCCAGAGGAGAGGGTAGGATGGTGTCCTGACTGACCACAGGCACTAATGAAACTCTGACTGGAAAGGATAATTCTTTATGAATTGTAAGGAACTACGTTAAATATGTTTGGTGGGTTTTCTTAAGGATTTTTAGCTGTAATGGTGAGGCAAAAGAAAAATGTGACATAAACTGTGGAACTTTGTTTGTCCAGGACAAAAAGAAGAATCATCAGGCTCAAACTCGGTACCGGTCAGTGAACTAAAGGACATTCTGAATCTCGCCAGGAAGCAATATCTGAAGATGATGGACTCTTCTTTGCCTTCTGCTGCGTCCTGTCTTACCAGGCAGAACGACACAGTTTCCAATGACTCAGGTAAAAAAAAATAGACGAATGAATGAGAGAAAAAAAATTGAGTGACACCGCTGACATACTTTCATACAAATAATCGCAACCAGTTTTTCTGTCTGATTTTTCATACATTGTTTTTCACTATTAAATGTGTCTTTTACCACTTTATGTGTTTTTCGCTTTTACCATATTTGAGTCACAGAATACCAATCTTACATTTACGGTAACTCATCTAATACCTGTTTGATAAATGTCATTATAGTCAGAGTGTGTGCGCAGCTCGGTTTATATGAAGATTATGGCCTTTCGGAGATCAGCTGTATGTTTTAATATTGTTTATTTCCTTTAGGGATATTTACCCTGTGTTGGTTGACTCGGGATAGATTTTTACAAATGTTTTTTGGTCATTCTCAGCTGTTTATGGTCAGGGAATGAACAACACAATCTTCACATGCCCTGAAGGAAATCACCTTCACAATTGATTCTTTTCTTTTGAATAGTCTCACAGCAATGTATCACTATCTACTTTGCAAACATTCTGTGGATCATAACAGAATAATATCCGAATTAAGTGTGGGAATCAAATCAAATACCCTGCGGCTAGAATAAATGATTACAAGAGTAGCACTTGCCTTAAAAAATACCACAGTGGTGTTTTTAAGGTCTCCAGGCTTTATTGTGATGAATGGAGGAGCGGCGAGAACACACACTGGCCTGGTATAATGTCTTTATGTTTGTGGAGGGGCACTATGACCACCTCACAATGATGAAGGGAAAAAAAGCTCCAGTCACATGGGTTCCCTTTACTTTTATTCACTTTAGAGAGTGACACGGTACATTTTCATTATAAAATACCTGCTTTGTGCGCCGTGCCCCCTGAAGCCTTTTATATTAGTTTAGTTTTTCGTTCTAGGTTCACATAATATGTCCCAGCTTCAGTGTGAATGGCCTGAGAGGAGCGTCCTCCAAAATGCAGAGAACTTGCAGAAGAGACGGCAGAAAAGGAGGTAAATAGAATTTGATTTCACACAAAAAAAGTGATTTAAATCTGGTATTTGATCCACATCCTCTGTGTTATAGGTTTGGTCTGTTGGGTCCAGGGTCCAGTGATAATCTACTGGGTCCTAAAGATGGACAGAAGGGCTCTCCTGCTTTACTGGATGCTGCAGAATTATTAAAGCACTTCACCCCTGACGGGTTTCCTGTGGGGGAGTTACAACCACTACTTCTCAATCGAGGGTAGGTTTAGTGATTTTTCTGCCTTTCCTGACTAAATTATATGTACATAATTCAGAAAACCGCAATGTGTGTTGCTGTAGTCTGCGTACAAACGAGCGCTAATGGGGGTCATAATGAGGATTTGATTACGCTCATTAGCTTTCATTAGCTCACAACCTTTCTACTAAAATTATTTGGGTTGATCCAACTGTTATTTTGAACCAGAGCAGTCATCAAGCAGGTGTTATCATTCTTTCAGGCTAATTTGTTTAATCCTATTATTTGTTTAATTAAGACCCCTAACACTTTAAATTCACACTTTCTCACCCCCAAACCACATCTGTTCATCTCTCTCTTTACCCAGTGATAATTCCTTTCAGCTGTCACCAGACCTGTCTCCTGGTAGAGTCAGCCTGATGCCCTTCACTAAAGCCTCAGCCTTACATTATCATGGCTTAGAGTGAGTTTCCATAATAGCACTATCCAAATTATACAGAACTAATTCAGTTGCGGTACATCGCAAATAAAGGCTCCAAGTTTGGATTCGTCATTGAATGCCCCTGCAGTTTTAATATTTGTATTTGTGTTATATTTTGACCCAGGTTCTGTCTAGACGAAAAGCGGTCCCTGGTCCAGGATCAAGCCTTTGTAAAACTCCAGTCCCGTCTGATTCGTTATGAGACCCAAACCACGTGCTCTAAGGAGCCCTCGGCTCTTCCTTTCGCCCTCAGCCCTGCTCCGTCCCCTGCTGTGATGTCGGAACCAGGAAGTGTGCCAGATGGAGAGACTTTGGAGAACGCTGATGTAGCCCGACTCAAGCGCAGGTCTTGGGACATGGACATAATTTCAGGGTGTCCACAGAAGAGGTATAGTGTGTTTTTTTTTTATCAGTCCTCAGCAGGATGAGTGTTTATCTGCTTTTAATGAAAGTTATCAGATTGTTTGCAGCTGCATTTACATCTTTATCATGCCACAGCAATAATGTTCCATGGCTGCAGAGAGTGAGAAATTATATTAAGCTTTATTAAATATAGATTTAGAAGGATTTACCAAATGCTCACAGATTTGGATTCGTGCCACAATAACGACAATCAATAACAATCTGCAGCCTCTAACAACAAAAAAATAAGAATGAACAGTAACAAAGCAGCAACCACCAACTTTTCAAAACCCAACCACAATTACTAATCTATCAACCCACAACAAACATCAACACTAACGGACAACAATGACAACAAATCAACCAACATTCACCAGCGCTGACAAGCATCACCTGACGCAACCAACAATAATCATGAGCAACAACTATTCAATAAGGATCAACTAGCAATAACCACTTTACTAACAGACACAAATCAAGCACAAGCAACAGTCAACAAAAGCAACCAACAACAGACGCCAACCATCGTCAAAAAGACAACAACACACCAACCGCTAATCTCAAGGTTTCAAATAGCGACTGTGGATTTGTAGTTGTGCTCGACGACATCCTACCAGTTCCCGTTGTTGATCATGTCTTTTTTCGAATGCTCCAGGCTAGTGAAGTCGGAGAGCAGCGACTCTCTGTGTTCTCAGAGCAGTGGCAGCAGTGGGACACATCCTGCCGTCAGGTCTTTACGGCGGCAACCTGGCAGATCCAAGTCCTCCACCTCCTCCTCCTTCTCCTCCTCTACTGGTCTTTCCTCATCTTCTTCTACGAGACACACGGCCTCAGGTACGACAAACACGCAACAGGCCCAAATGTGTCAAAACTAGTGACCTCTAAAGAGTCTTTACTGGGTCATGTCCTCTAGTCAGCATCAAGAATTGGGTGACTTGCATATTGACACTTTGGCCACATTCACCCTGCAAGAAAAATCTAAAAAAAAAAAAAGGTATTTAAAGACCAATATGAACTGAGCCAGTCAGATTTAGTGTCATTGCTCCACAAAAAGCCATCATTTGGTCTTTACACTCATTCTCATCATAACGAGAAGTAGTGTCATCGAAGTAATGTCATTTTATTGTTCTGTGAATGCAGTGTGTTCAGCGTTGATATACTCTGACAACAAGATAGTGAAAAGACCTTTTTCTTTTAAGAAAAAGTCACTGATTGTAGTTTCCTTTGAAGCGTCGGGGCTGTAAGCAAAACATGCTGCCGCTGCAGAGCGGCTCCAAAACACATTATCTTGATCAGGAGCAGCAGCCATTGTGAATTCTGTAATAATGAGGTGTACTTTTTAAACATAATTTGCATTGTGTAGCTGGGGAGAATCAATCAGATAAAAAAGCTTTATTCAGCCAATTATGTAAAAATGATTCTTATATTACTCTTTTAAAAACTAATCCGTAGATGGGGCCATTAGGACCAAGGCCATGTAGATTGGGTTGACATAACTAACGAGGGCTTTTTTTTGATAACCTTTCGCAATCAGTGTCAAGTGTGGCATCACACTGATAAAGCGCGCTTTAGAAAGCCGCCAACAGCAGCACCTCAGGGTATCTTCAAATTCAGCTAAGGATTTAATTATTTCTTTATTATTTCACACATTATAACAAGTGTATGTTTTGCAGTTCTGCTTCAGTCATGAAGAAAATGTCCGAGTGCTTTTTTAAAAGGCTTCCACACATGAATCCATTTTGAGTGACGCGTTTGAGCATAAACACTTTGAGTCCTGCTTTACTGCCAGTCTCATTTTCCTGCTTCTGTCATTACTGTTAAAATCATGTGTACAATACTGTTACTGTGACGACGTCGATGCCTTATAGCTCTGTTTCCACACAGGTGGAGCGACTCTTCCTTCTTCAGGCAAACACAAACCTCAACAACAGACGACTCTTAATGGAGAAGCTGAGGAAAAAACAGCCAAAGAGTCACGCTCGCAAAAACATAACCGAGTGAGTGCTCCCATGTTTTTAAGCTCAAAAGATTTCTCTTTTTCTGAACCATCTTTGGATGTAGACATAGACGCATACTTTGGAAACCTGCCTTGATCCATTTTTGGCTTGAATTGACATCATGTTTCATAAACAAGTTTAAGTTATTGAGGAAGTCAGCAAGCTCAATGGCAGAAAATGGATTCACCGACCTTCAGTAATTTGTGCTATTTTAGTGTGTTTAGATGGAAGTTTCTTAAATTTTCCTCTTGGCATAAAGGCTTTTTTATATTTTGAAATGTATGTTTTTGCAGTTGTATAATATTCCATTGCTTTTCTTTTCTTCATCTATATCATCCCTAAGATCCCCATTTAGCTCAGAAATATGGCCTATTACAAGAGGCTTTAAGCTATAAAATTTTTACATTTAAAACAAAAAATAGGGTATTGAGAAATTTGCTTGCATTGTAGCAATGCTCATTTTATTGGCTCACTTTTCAACTGTGAATTTTTAGGTTTCTTTTATCCAAAGAATGACACCAGAACTATAGGAGGCATTGGACATAAGTGGCAATTCTAAAAGGTCATATTCAGCCATAGATGGGGGGGGGGGGGGTGTTGTGAGAAAATCTATGAGAATTATTGTTTATTGTCTCACTTTCATCACCAATCGAACGGCTGCGGCGGAGTCGTGCATCATCCTCTGCAAAGATAAATGACTCGCGTTTTGCATAGGGAAAGTATGGGCGACATCATGACGCTCTTTCAGAAGTACATCTTAGCAGCTAATGTCATCTCTCTCACACACACACGCACACTCACACACACACACACCACACACACACACACACACAGTATAGTGTGTAGAGGTTTCGCTGTAATTTTGCATGTTTTTCCAAGCACACACACTCTCTCTCGTCCCACACACAGCCGGCAATCTGCTTTCTGACCTTGAGTTGTTCTGATCTGATTGCTATGCAAACAGGCTCATCATACGGACGCGAGTACAGGAGCGAACAGTTGCTCCTATACAGAAATACTGATAGTGGGTTATTTTGGCCAGAGAGGTAAAGCTGCTGCTCTGCTCCTCGTGAGACACAGCGGCACAGATGATTCTCAACGCGGATTCTTAGTTTCCTCAGAGCAGTCGCGGCGTCATGATTAAAGGCAGAACTTTGCAGCCCAGGATGTCTCCCTGCCCTCATACAACAACACGCAGGTTTGTGCAAGGACGTCCCCGACATCAAGGCATTTTGACACAAATACAGAAATAATACATAAAAAAGCAACGTTTCTCGGAGGTGGGTTGGCATCGAGCGGTTTGGACAGCCGAACATCAACATTTTAACATTCCCCAGTGTAGATTTGAAAAGTGTGTCTTCTGTGTCCTCAGATGCTGCTGGAGGTGGTTGCCAAAACGCTCAAGCATCATGGGATCGGTGTCGAGCACGAGTGCTTTGAGGCCTGCAGCAAAAGGCTGTTTGATATCTCCAAATTTTACCTGAAGGCAAGTCCCGTCGCCTCTTCCTTATTGTTGAGCTTCTGTCCGACCAGGGCTCCAATCCCTCGCCATATGCTGTATTTTGTTACAAATTAACTTCATATCAGAACGGCTGTGAAAAGTAGAATCCGGTGCTCTTTCTAAATAAACGAGCTGGCAGCAAACGTGGAGTGTAACAGTAGAGCAGGCAGAAGTTAAAGTCCTGGGGTTTTTCTTGATCAGGATTTAAAGACGTCTCGCGGTCTCCACGAGGAAATGAAGAAGGCGGCTGGCAGCAACGTCAAACAGGTATCGGCCGTCCCGCTGGTGGTTTTGTCTTGCTCATGCCCAGACTGAAGGGTGTCTCCTGCTGTTGTAGGTCATTGACTGGATCCTGGAGAAGAATTCAAAGAAATAATCAGGAAAAGAAGAACACCTCTCCTGATTGGTCATTTTCAGTTAAACTCTTTCTTCATGTCACAGATCCAAACTTGGAGGGATGTTGAATTTCTTATCTTTCCTAATTTACTTTTATTACTTTAGCGCCATTGTAATCAAATTTTATGGTTGATTTAATGTTTAAAGACAACCTTTAATTATTGTACAGACTAATGGGTTTTAGCTTGACTCACGTTTCTGCTTGCTAGTGATTTCAAATCTATTTTTATTAATGATCTTTTCTTTTTTACGTAATTTGTTTTCTGGTGTATAACTGGACATACAATATTTTATCAGTTTTACAGGTTTGTTTTACAATAAAACATTTTTTTCAGTGACGTATTGTAACAGTCTGGTATTTACATTTATTTTTTGTTTTAAAGTTAATATTACAAAGAAACATTGCAAAGTATTAAAATGAATCATTGGAGTTCTGCAAAAAAAAATGAAGTGAAAACGGAACTCGAGGGCGTCAAAACCCGTCCCCGTCCACCATCGGAACACGGCACAAATAAGAATATTTTTTCAGTCATCTGTCCTTTGAACAGCATTTTTCATTTTTGTGAAAAAACACAGCATCTGTTCAGTTGGAGCAAAATTGCATTAAAACCAGTGGACAAATGCTGAAGATAATGATCATTTCTGTTATTCCTAACTTGATATTTCATGCACGCCGGGGCTGAAGCTACTCTGTCCTCATGAAAAATTCTAATGCCCCCCTGTCTGCAGCTGGAAGCAGCTGTTCATCCAGCCTGTCGTTATTTGTCTGTTGGATGCATTGAAGCAATCTAGAAACCAGCCACGGAGCGAAGTTCAGCTGCTTAAAGGATCCGAGCAGATGGCTCAGAGAGTGGAGCCGATTTCGATCCTCTTCAACTCTAACCAACAGGATTTGAGCCTTTTGTAATCGAGCCACGATTTAGTTGTTTTAAAAGAGCTTTAAATGTGGTTTTTCACCCAAAACGGGCGAGTCTGCGGTGACACTCGGTTCAAAGACGAGTGCAAAAACAGAAATTGACGTATTTCACCTTTGACTTTTTGAAGATCTGATGCAAAAAAAACCCAAAACGCTCATTCCTCTTAAAAATCAAATGTTCACCTTTAAAAATGTGGAAATGACTCATTTTGCATTAAGGTACAACCCTGATGGTGCGTTAGAAGAGGAATAAGTGGCAGCTAAGAGGACTGGGATGGTTTTCCCTGCCTCTAATACCCTCGGACACCAAATCCCATCAGTCCTCCCCTCATTTGTCACTTCAGAAGCTTTTTGATCTCAAGAATCCTAAAAAGCAGGAGGAAACCCTTCCCCAGAAGTTGTCCCTTGAAGATTAAGGACTCCGTCATGCTGTCCTCACACGAACGCGTGGAAACGTTCAAATTGTGAAAACGAACCAGATTGTCCCCAAATCCCAAAGACTTCCTGGTTTTCCCGGTGAAACGCTGTCCCCTCGCCATGCGCCGGCATTACCGTACATATTTATGTGCTTCTGTGCACGTTCCCCAGCACAGCACAGACCACAACGCGCACGCTGTGAGACGTGTGCACGTGAGAGAGATGGATGGGGGCTGCCTCCCCATCTCTATCTGCAGCTTCCCGGAGACGGCTGGAGAAACGTGATGGGGAAGGTACCCGTGCGGATGGTCACCACTCAGGGGGTCACGGGAGCAGACAGGCATCCATCAGTCCGCTAATGGCGGAGGGCGGCGCGTCGTCCTCAAAAGTTATTTATCCTCTTCTCCTCAAATAACAGATAATGACGGGGACGGGGACGGGTGGGGGGCAATGGCGGTGGCCTACTTTCTTCATCCAAACATGCAGAGTTCCATTTGTCTCCCCTGACAGTTCGCACCAGCCGCGCTCATCAGGGCTGTGATTTATGGTGGCAGCTTTTATTTGTAGGTAGATTTGTTTCCATTTAGATTTAAACAAGCTTTGAATTTGTCCCATTGAGTCCGTGAATTCTCTTTTATTCTGCGTGCACGATTCAGATGTTACGCTCGAGGTCATTTCTTTGGCCTGTGAGGTTTTGCTTTATTGTTGAGGCCAACAATGTTTTTTTTTTTGGATTATTTACAAGTTTTACTAATATTTTTGGTTTTTCCCAAGTCCACCTTTAACCAAATCTTCAAGAAAACGCACGAGCAAGGTCCGGAAGTCGATGTCAAGTGCACAGGAAAGATAGGAATATTTCTTCCAGAGGGTGGTGGAGATGAATAGAGAACTTTAAGTACATGAAGATTGGACTCAAGTGCTCAAAAATCACCTCTTTGAAGAAGAGGAAATGAAAGGCCGGAAAGTGCACGACAGCTTTCCAGGCGTGACTTGCAGCCTGAGTGGGGAAGTAGAGCCCTTTCTACAAACTGAGCTCAGTCCTGCTGTCAGAAACATACAAAAGACCCTCCACCAGTTCTCATCATCATCACCATAATCATCATCATCATTATCATCATCATCATCATCATCCTCCTCTCCAGCTCATCATGCCAGAACGTCCCCACTCATGCCCAAAATGGACAAAATGAGCACAAATGTGCAATTCGACATTCCACATCCAAACTGAAGCACACGGTTTAAAAGCGTCAAATCCCCCCCCCCCCCCCCCCCCAATAGACGTGTTGTCAAGCACAGGGGCCGCCTGTAACCGGTGGAACCCGTCGCCCCTGAGGAATGCAACACACATTTAAAGAGAAGGGGGCCGTTCATTCAGGGCCCCCTTCCACACACAAACCAACCTGAGCGGAATGTGCACTTGACTGAAAGTATCCGCTGTGTGCACATGAATAAAACTCAACATTTCTCTCTCACACACACACACACTCACACACACACTCACACACTGTGTGTGGCTGCTTGCTAATTGCTTGGCTCCTGTCCAGCCTCTCAAAGCGAATATGCTGACAGTATCCATCAGTTCCTCTCCGCGCAGGTTTGTGCGCTGGTGAAAACGCTTCAGTGGCGGCATCGCTCCGTGCAGATTTGTAGACTTTAGGAGGGTAACAAACAGTTTTTCATTCGTGCCCCCGTCAGAGGGAAGCAACGGAACCTCAGAGGAGAGGTTGTTTTTTTTCTCCTCTGTTACATGATGCAATGGTTGCTCAATATTAAGCTCCCCGCTGAGAGAAAAACAGGCCATAATAACCAGGAAAGGATAAAAACAGCAACAAAGAGAGGTGCTGAACAACAAACAATATCAATCTCTGCAACAATGACCAGGAGTGCGGGAGGACGGCCTCATCCTGGAGAGTATAAATTAGTGTATCCATCCGTTTGTCTGTGTGTGTGTCTGACAGCCAGTTACTGTAAATAATGTCAAAGGCTTCAGATCGTGTAAAGAGCTGCCCAAATCTCAATTACGCAGGGGCCTTTTAGCTGAGGATAAATGAAGCCTTTCTGCAGAGCTGGTTTGCAACATATTGCTTCAATTAAGCACGAGTGTCACTAATCTGCAGTAAATTAGTGCAACGCCTCGCGTCATAACGGCCCCTGAAATGAAGCAGTGACCGTTTGCATTCCACCGCAGGGAAATCTCCCAGCGTAATTCTGAGAGTGGAAAAAAGGAAGTAGCGTGAAATTGCCCACAAACTGGTTCTGTAAACTATATTAGCTGTAAAATGTTGATATGACTTGTTGCCAGTTGCTTCTGCATCTGGTGTGAAATGATTGACGGTTTCAGACAATAAAAAGAAACTTCTTTCTTAAATACATGATTTATGTGCATCGTTTGACTTCAAACTAAGCTTCATCAGTCTGAGTGACAGTACAGCAGCTGCCAAAGGCATTGGTGGCGTGTTTCTACAAGTCAAAAGCAGATTTTGCTCATAAAGCTTCTCTCCATTCGATAGGTGGGATCACGTCATGTAAATCATTCTTCACAGTGTCCATGAGAAAAGGGGTTAGACACGTTTGATGCCAGGGAAAACACAAAATCTCCGTGCCTGTAGCCGCCAGTGACGCAGCCATCGCAGGAGCCTCGTTGCCGTGCCACAAAGATTTAAATATTTTCCTCTCAGTCATCTAAAAGGCACCAGAAAGCGGCAGCAGGATAGGAGGTTTTCTCTCCTGCTGAAATAATGAGATCACGGCACTAGCGCAGGACTTCAGACTCCCACGATGGCTACGCTTCCATTATGAGAAAAATAATACTTGACATGAAAATATGTGATTGAGGCAGTGTTTTGAATCTGAATAGATGATTCCTCCCCCACCACAGAGAAATAAAGGTGATTAAAAATGGCCCAAAGCTGTAGCCTGCAGCTGGTTAGCTACGGATTAGCATAAACAGTTAAGCGCTGTCGAAAACAAAAAACACAACCAAAAATTCAAAGCCCAGAGTTGCACAACTGGATCAGCAGTGATGTAATCATCAGTGCACTCGTTGAATTCAGAAGGTTGCAGTAAAGCACCTGGAAAAAGAGGCCCAAAGAGAAGAAAAACATTCCTGTGTGCTAACAAGTTCAGCAAAGAAAACTGGTGCCAAACAGAAGCAGGTGACGTGGACGTGCGTACAGAACTGCATGAAGGGCAGGACAGAAGCAGAATTATTTCCACACAAACATCTTAATCAACAATCTGCCGCCTCAATCCACAATAAAGCAACGAGAAACAAATTATTCTGCCTTTGATCTGCTTTGATTTGTCTGAAAAGGGGAAAAAAAAGAATGGAATCTTGTGGGTTGTTCTTTTTCCTGGTAGCTTCCCCAGTGTCAGATGTTTCACCTCTCGTTTTATTGATTCCACCGTCGTCATGGAAGCATACCTATGCTTGCAACAAAAATGCAGCACCACTGTAACTTCTGGCAGATCTCAGACAGGTGTTTATCAGGACACCTCAGCATCTACAGCCTTATTTTAAGGTAAAACAATTCTGCTTCATCCTCCACTTTGTTATTTTAATTAAATGAATAAAATGTAAATGAAAAGCAATATTGGCCTCTAGAATTATGATTGTTTTGTTTTGAACAGAGCAGGATCAGCTGTTTCCTTTCATTTAAGCTAAGCTAACCAGAGTTACAAGCTTTCGCTAAACTGATGGAAATTTAAACACAATTATGTTAAAAAACAAACCCACTTCCATTTACAAGTGACAGTGGGACTGATTTCAGACAGCAGGAGAACCAGTTAAAGACTGAAACACTTGGACGTCAGACGTTACCTGTTCAAAGAACAACATGACATTTTGAATTCGAGTCGGATGTCAAACCGGAAAAACTGTGCGGACGGTTGAGCCTCGATGATGAATGCTGTCACCGCTAACAAGACATCTGGGGGACGCTAACAAAGACAAATGCTTGAAGTTCTTCTGCAGCGTCAAGTATATTGCAAAGAAAAACGACCGGGAAGAACTCCGAACGTCCTTTCAGAGCCATCGGTGAATAAATTATATAATTGTTAGATGGAAGGCAGGTTTGCCTTTTTGATTGAATTAAAGGTTATTTATCTCAACCACGCTAAACATGTCCAGTCCGACCGAACCCTAAACGTGATGTCGATGCCAAATCTGCTACCCAGAATCATTCCCCGCGCCTGTTCATCATCCGTCCGCTCCTGCTCCATTCCTGGTTTTCTTCAGTCGACACTTTAAACTCATTTTCAGGGCAGAACCAGGCTGGGTGCATTTCTTCACTTTTACGATGGAGGCTACATTCACTCAGTTTGGGTCCAGACATGGTGGGCTCCTCCTGGTCGGTGCATCTCATCCATGTCAGGCTACCAGACCCAGACGGGAGATCTTCGCAGAGAGGAAGGAGTGCAGGATGAAGACAATGGGCTTTGGACACGAGTGGAGGTCCAGTTGCTGGAGGACAAAAAAGAGACAGTTTGGAATATACGCCACTTGTCCAATATATATGAAAAAGAAAAAAAAGATACATTTTTGCAAGCACATACAACTCTCACGCGAGCCTCACAACGTTTTGGGCCTCCTCCCTCAACATTAGCGTGCTAACACCAACCACTTTGGTGGTGAAAATACTTACTGATGTGCCGTTCAGGCACCAACCTATCAGCATTGTCTCAGTGAGAATCCTCGCATGGCCGTGCCAGAATGGCGGACGGTTATTTATTTTATGTGTCTGTTGTTTTTTCCGAGCAGCAATAAAGGGCCGGGCCAGCGCTGAAATGCAACTTCTGTATTCTGAGATAAACTGGGAATCGCCGTGACAACATTAGACATGCATCGTCTCTGCCAGCTAATAACAGTGGAGTCACAACTCTAAAAAAAACATTTTGAAATGCTGAACTAATGAGGCGTCGGCCAGATCTGCATGTGCCTGGGGGCTTTTAGAAAGCCTCGTCTATGGCTGCGTTTGGATTCTGCGGCGACACACAAGGCAAAATCTGCTCTGCTTTGGTAGCCAGTCGAGGGTTTGAATCCAAGTTGCAACCCGTAATTTATTTTCCTCACATTCACACCTGCGTGCTCACGTATGTGGATTAGAAAAGATCAAGCCCAGATAATCCTGATAGGGGATTTCTGTCAGTTCAGGTCCGAGCGCCTGTTATGGCTGCAACAGTGTTTATATCTGACGCTCTGATAAATTTTGAGGGAAGGGGGGGAGGGGGGGGGGGGGTCAGGAAAATGACGGAATGCTGACTTTTGGTACTCGTTAAGTAGCAACTGGCCCAGATTACTTCCTGAAACCCCGGCCTCTGTTTACAGATTAAATCTCCTACCCTGAATGACAGGCAATTTTTTGTTGTTAAAGAAAAGTGGATTCCCTCACAAGTGAAGTTCATTTTTGTAGCAGAAGAATGATTTTTTGTGAGTGTGATGAAGTGCTCTAATTTGCTTTCTGCTGCTCGGACTTTCAGCCTGTCACTGCAGTTTCTGTTTAGCTTCATTTCCCAGAAGGCCCTTCTGGAACTTGTTCTATTTATTGTGTGTTGCACGTGACCGCAGCAATCTTGGGTAATCTCGTGAGCTCTGAATGAAGCTAAAGAGCTCTTGTTTTTGTTTAGAAGGCTAAAACAAACTCCTAAACGCGCTGCGGTACCCCCGGCGCCTTCAACCTTCAGCGGTACGCAGAGACACTCACAATCTCGCCCTCCTTCCCTCCGAAGTCGAGGAGGAGCATGCGTATGCCGTCGTCCGAGGACATCTTTAGTTTTTCGTAGGGGTAGGACAGGAGGACCTGGGGGGGAGCGGCAGCGGCAGCTTTTCTCCCCTCGCCGTTCTCCCTGTCCCCCAGCGGCGTGGGGTCAGCCAGCACGGAGAAGCCCTGTTCGTAGTGGATGACCAGCCGGCACTCCTGACCGCGGTACAGACAACCTGGGGAGAGCAATCGAAATATCGTTTATTTTTCCTGCTGAGCAAGACTCACACATTATTTTGCAGGTTAGGTGGTAAGGTGGAGATGGTCACGTCCGAACGCTGGAGCCAAGCGTCCACGCCAGTAAGACTTGGCCACAGCAGCAGGGGGAAATTAATGGGAGGAAAACCGTGGAATTGCTCTCCGCTGTGGGTGGGCGGGCGACAGCCTGGAATGGTTGCCAGGTTGTTTCGGAGGAAAGAAAAACTGGGATGAAGACAAATAGATGGAGGGGAGGAAGATACAGTTGATGTTTCTCTAACGATGATTCCGACTCACAGAACAGCTGATCTCGGCCTGCAGCTGCATCAGGAGGTCTGATGGTATTCCAGAAGCTAAGGCGGAGCCGCAGTAATCAGCGTGGACCCTCATGTTTACACCCTGTCACCCTTCAGAGCTCCTTTAAGCTGGACGACTTGATCATTTCACCTCTGCACATGCGAACCAGCCCTCTAAAAGCGCTGCATTGTTCCTCGCCACTTTCCCTCAGCTTTCACACGACAGCACCAGGCTGAAAGCACCATCACGTGTGCTATCTTCATCCACTCTCCCGTTTCCTCGTCTCTTTGCACGGCGGCGATGACAAATCACCGTCTCCAAGCGGCGTGATTGAGCCGCATTTAATCCTTTTTTTTCCCTGACTGGGCGTCGGAAAACTTCATTTCCAGCATCTCACTGGACGGCGGGCTTTTTTGACACCAGAGATAGTTGTCGTCTCGGCAATGTTTGTCGACAGCCCGAACAGGATGTGTGTGTGGGTGTGTGTGAGGACAGGGAGGGGGACTTTGCATGTGTGTAAATGATGGTGAGCCAGTGTTTATGACACTTCATGTTTTTGTATGCAACAGGACCTGCATGACCTCATGCACGTGTACAGAATGCGGGGCCTGTTTCTGGTCTCTTTGGGTAAATCATCACACACACACACATATATGCACACACACACACACCCACAACTGGATCCCTCCCACACTCTTCACAGTATCTCACAGTGATCGCGGCACCGAGGTTGCAAGTGTGTACACAGCAAGAAAACAAACACAGATGACTGTTGTCAAACACGGTCGGTAAATAATTCGACTGTTGAATTTACCCTGCGCATAACTGCAGATCAATGGGCTGCAGAGCCGGGAGACAGCAAACCATAACACGCGTCTCACCTTTCCAGCATTTCTAAAACGATGTTTCTCCTTTCGCCAGAGCTCAGCAGAGGCAGAATCCCGAAAGCACTCCGAGGAAGAAACGTCTTCGCGCGAATGACTGAGGAGGACGACTGTCAGATAGCAGCCGTTGACAACAACAGAGGAGTGGGGCTTTTTCTTTAACCTCGGGATTTGCGGAGTGTTGCGTAAGATGGTGACAACATTTTATCACCATTCTCTCTTTGTTCATTCACAGTATCAGTGAAGAGGATGGATCTGCTGAGCCTTTATCCTCAAAGCTTTAGGTCATTTTTCTGCTTCTTTCCAGCCTTTAGAAACCAACGGGAGAACGGGAGACTGATGGGCAGCAAGTGCAATGAGCCGAATCGAATCTGGGCCCAGTGAATTGAGGAATACGGCCACACGATCAGCCAAGCTAGTTGTCTGCGTCTCTGAAGCAACTACTTTAATTCGATTCTCTCCTCGTTATCTCTTTTGGGAGACTGTAACAGGGCATCACCAAGGTCATCCGAGTCAGCGGCTGAGCAGCGAATTACATTAAGTTCTTTTTCTTAAGAACTGTAAAACAATGAAAACAAGGAAATGATAACACTGGCACACAGCAACGTACAAGACACATGCATGACCTCTGACCCCACGATGCGTACGATGAGTCTCTGCTGAGATCTTAATCCACCTGAGAACCCTGATCTGTGGGTCCAGCAGCCAGAAAAACACACACACATGCAAAGAATGGGGCTTTCAAGCTGTAACAAAAGGCCCTTTGGGTGAGCGGAAAAGAAACAAAGAGGGACGAAGGGGGCAGAAAGTGAAAATGCTGGATGACAGAAAGAGGGAGTGAATGGAGGAGACGTTGGAATGCAGAGGTCGGTGCAGGACAGGGACTCTTTTTCTCCATCGTTTGTCTTCAACTTAACTGGCATTAGCAGCAGGTAAAGAAGAGATCTGGCAGCGTCCCACCGCGCTCATGTGTCACAGCAGGTTTCAAGGTAAATTTTACTCAGCCACTGAGCCGGAATTGCTTCTTTTTTAAGAAGCCATTTGGCTGTTTACTCTTTCATTAGGGAGCCCCGGTCTGGCCCAATGACAATTTGAAAAAGTTTTAAAGCTGTCAACACTCACAACTCCTTAAACAACGCTGTTGGTGTGTCAGACAAATCTTCAGTATCTTGTTACTCTCCACCTTGGACATCAAATGGCTCAAAACGAGACTTATTTAGTAGCAGTTCAGGGGCTTTAGAGAAGCTGCTTAATCAAGTTTATCATAAAGCTGCCCCCCCCAAGCGCTCCGTAGAGGGCCTCCTATTAACACAGCAATGAATCTGCTGAATCCTCACAGTGCCTGCACAACCAGTTAGACCGGAGCTGGAGCGGGAGCTATTTAAATATACAGAAACTGGCGGCGACGGCACCATCAGCGGCAAATGGAGATTCATTAGCTGTGCAGACTTGGTGAATAGGAACTGAGCAATTTTCCTTGAAGCACACTCAACCACTCGACATACCCGGCTACAGCACGCACAGGACTGCAGGACACATCTGCTCCAGAATGAGTGGTTCTGTGTAGTTAGGTACTCTCTGGAGGGATTGATGCCTCTTACTGGCAGCATATGCGTCCAATTAAAACAGCGTTGATAAAAAATATGCTACTGTATTTATTATTCATTTATTATGGAGACATATAGTCCACATCTGTTTAGGAATAAATGCTCACTACATTATTTATACCTGCGTAAAGTGCATGTTTACACACGCAAGCTATTTTCTTATTTAAAACTCTATCAGCTCAACTATACTTGATAATAGACAGCAGAACTGTTTATTAAATCACGCAGACTGAAGCTAAAAGGACATTGATAAGAAACAAACAGCATTGTTCCCTGGAACTAAATAAGGCATCCTTGTTTTAAAAGAAAATCAGGATTTTTAACAGACACCTAGGAGTGGCAAAGACGAATCTAAAATTGTGACATCGAGCCCTCGCGCAGAGACCTGTCTGCTGTGTGTGACAGAAAACCGGGTCGATCCGTGACAGCTGATGCAGAAACAACCCACGACAGGATTGAAGACACGTAGCGGCGTATATTTGGAGCTGGATACGTGACGCCTGAAGTTTTAGGTTGAGCTGACTGAAAGGGACAGGGGTCCCAGGGGAGGCACACAGTTCCCAGGACATTTTGTGCTTGTAGATGGAGGAGAGCCAAAGAGAGAGGGGGGGTGAGGGTATTCACTGGAATTCCCTGGACGTCCAGTACTTAATGCCAAACAGTATACACACACATGCACAGACACACACATTCCTGTCTATAAATAGTAAGCACATTGTCCAGATCTGCATATATGGAAGATTTACACACAGCTGTAAAATCTTATTCTTTGTCTGTATGTGTATTCTTGTATATGCTGCAAAGCGAGGACCAGAATAGGCATTTAACCTACATAGTCGGGACATTTTGGCTGGTCCTCACAAAGGTCGGGTACAGGATCAAGAATTGGTTTTAAGGAACAGTTTGGTTAAGGTTAACGACAGGGTTAGATCTTAAGCTGTGAGGATTATGGTTAGAGTAAAGGGCGTGGTGATACATTACGAGTCCTCACAAAGATAGAAGATATATGCGTTTATGAGCTGGGTATACCATGCTTTTTTCACTGGGTATAGATTTTATTTTTGGCTTGAAAGACTTCAGGCAGCAGTTAGCCTTGTTCATTGTTAAAGCTCTGGGGACTCGTGTTGCTGCAGCATGCCTGAACCTGTGAGGGGAAGCATCACAGTACCCAGCTCAGTGACCTGCACTGCTCTCTTCTGTTCCCGTCCCTGCTGACGTGTAGCTTCCGCTGAACCAGGTCTGAGCATTTCTATGTAATTTTCCATCAGCGCTTACTTGTTGTGACTTCTTTGATCATCTCAGCTGAGGCGTGACAGCCGTTGACGATGTGTCTGGTCCAGAGGGACAGATCCTTGGTGGTCTCCACCCGAAAGAGGTGAGCCTCGATGCCGAGTCGCGTGCCAGTCCGCGTGGCAAAAAACAGTTCTGTCCCAGAGTGGGGGGAACCCCGATCTGGGCCGGAGTGGACGAGACTGGATGAATAAAAGACAAAGATGACATTTTTATTGGGGGGGGGGGGGCTCTAAAATTACGAAGCGCGCACGTCACTGTTGTGTCCTACAAAAGTCCTGCAATGACATTATGAGATAAACACCAGCGGTACAGAAAGCAAAAATCAATATGGTTCATCAGTTTCCCATTTTAGCTCCTTTAGAATGAACGCCATTAATCAGAGAACATCTGTTTTGTCCTGTGCAGGTTAAATATGACAGAATACACACAGGAGCATGCATGTGGACCCTACCGTGTTGCTAAGAGCGGGTAAATGTGTGCGGGGCAGTGCCAGGCCTCCTTGCTCCGTGGTAAACTGTCATACAGCAGTAGGTCTTTCTCCGTCACCACCACCAGCACCGGCTTCCAGCTCTGTTTCTCACTTTCCGTCTGCGGCACCAGCAGATCAACAGTGAGGTTAGGAATACACACTCACCCAGTGTGTCAATCAGAAACACTGAACACGACATTTAAATAAAGTGTAGGTAGTACGAATGATGATTCAACATAAAGATCTGTATAAATGTAAAGCATCTATGCATTTAAATACACTGCAGAAGCAACCTCTGGGCTGCACATGATTATCTTTAGACCTTTTCATGTCCCAGATGCTTAAATCATTAAAAAACGTGGTTTTCAATGTTGCCCTCTGAACTTAATGCAAACTGGTTGACATTCGACTTTGAGAGGCTCCAAATATGATCCCAGCGGGTTTGAGTTACAGAACTGTTCTAGTCCTCCTCCTGAACCATATGTAAAGTACCTATACAGCCCATATACATCGGGGAACCCACTGGGGAGTTGAGAAAAGGCGTTTGTTGTGCAGCTGCAGATGCTCTTTCCCCACGTTTGCTTTGCTGTGCCTCCTTATCTACCATTTAAGGTGACAAAACCCATCAGTTTCTCCTTTAAACACGCGCTGTTAATCTTTCAGTTCTCTCTCCATCTCACACACACACACACACACACACACACACGCACGCACGCACCGGTATTTCCTTTTACAATGCTCCATAACTATTCTCATTATGAGAGCTTATCTGTAACCCAGCCGTGGAATCCTAAGCTGCTTTTTGAAGTCCTGCCACAGCCAATCGTTTTGTGGGATTTATAGGGTCAAAGGTCATTCTTTTAACAAGAATATGTAGAATATGTTGCTAAGTAACAGTAGTGTACTGCATTTGAACAATCTAAATATCAGCACAGTCTTGGATTGCATGTGTGTGTTTGTGTGTGAAATGCTTTAAATATCTTTGTGTGCATGCGTACAGCAAGGATTTGCAATATGCAAATACAAGAATATGCTGTACAGCTTCTTGGGCCCAAACTGAATGATACAGAAGCATTTCATGTTCTTCTGTTGCTATTATTATTATCATTATCATTATTATTATAATTATTACTACTACTACTACTAATAGTAGTTTTCTTACATCACTATCCTCCATTTTGTGTTCCCAAAGTACAGACAGTAAGTGACATTCTATAATATCAAAAAGTAGCATTCTGAAAAGGGTTCTTGTTAGTGTAAGCACGCAGGTAACCATGGAAACGTAAACACACCCTGTACAGGTGGGTATTTCATCCACATCTCACAAAGTAAAACATGCATTCCTACCTTCCCTGCCAGCCACCCCAGGTGCCGTATCTCTTTGCTGCCAGCGATGCCCATCCTGGCCGTGTTCTGGACGACCTCTGCCAGCGCCCACTGTTGGGGGGTAGGGCACATGATGACTCGCGATGAATTACATCAGAAGCAACTCTGAGGAGCCAAAGTGTCCGGTCGTGTCTTAACGCAAATCAACTCGCAAAATCAGTGCAATAAAAGCCAGACCTGTGCCAGAGAGGATGTAACAGAGTGCATGGCGGCAAACCAGGAGAGGGCAGATGGCTGATCTGGGCAGCGCAGCACCACAGTGTGCCTGGTGTCAGGAGAGTGCAGCTCCAGTTGTCTGAAGGAGGAGATTAGAAAAATTAAAACAGCTTTAACCTCTCTTATCACCAGATGGGCGCTAGGACTTTTTTACTGCGCAGTCCTTGGCGAATAAATTCCTTTTGAATGCTGAAAATATTTTAGCAGTCTTATCACGCAGATACAATTTGACTGAGTTCAGTTTGAACTTGTGCGTGCGGGGTTTTATTTTTCTTAAAAAGCAAAGGTTGCCCTTTTAGATTGTTGCCTTAACAGATGCTCGTTTGTCTCATCCACTTGAAAAGTGGTACTCCAAATGATGAAAGAAAGCACCTTCACATTTAAGTTAATGGTAATTCAATACCCGGGACCGGCATCGCTTTTGCATCCTGTGGACCATGTGACCCAATGCTGTCTCCCGCTAAATTTCCATAACTAATCCCCTTATATCATGTTGGAATATTTCAGACCTCAAGAGGAAAGCCCGCGTACGGCGCGTCTCCATCGCACCGAGTATCTCTTTGATTGTGTGTTCAGTGGAGATGAATTTTAAAAAGGCACATGTTGCAGCCTTTAAAGCACATAAAGCGGTGCGCTCCATATTGCAGTATCAATACAGTTACGGCTCATCCGTTTGGAGTGATGCCAGCAGCGGCAATACTCTCAAGAGTGGCGCCGAGGCGGGGGTAAACGGGCGTTGGTATTTGAGAAAACAGGAGGCCGAAAGCCTGATGTTAAAATAAACTTGCCGCAAAGGCATTCAGGCGTGACAGACTGAGAGGTTTAAAGTCCAGGAAGGTGACGCTCCTTCAGCGCGTGCTCGTGCTTTGTTGGCAATGTTTAAAGAATAGAGTGTGCACATTCCAAGATGTTGCATCCCAGAGCAGAATCACGTCTCATCGGGGTCACCGCTGCTAACAAATTTGCCTCAGCTAATTTAGTTTCTATGTTGCAAGTGACTTCACTGAAAATGTGCTTATCTGTGAAAGTCGACCGGTAGTTGTGGCCTATCCCATAAGAGAGATTTCTTATCTCATCATGTCATATCTGTGTGGGCTTTCTTATCTTTGTCAAGCAACCACACAAAGCAGAAACCAGCAGATTCCCCCGAGACAGGAAATCCAGTGTCCAGGTGCTCCCTGTAGTTTAAAATAGAAACCACTCCAAACAAGCGAGGTGGTTTCAACCGTGCAGACGAGCGTTCTTTATTCAAAGAGTCAGCACTCACATGGGACCAGCAAAGACCCAGATGAATGTGATGAATCAGCTCCAGGTGCTTCTGCGGGTTTAAAACACAAGTGCTGCCTGTTAAAAGGCTGGGTGATTAAGAGGCAGGACAAAAGGAAGTTATGGCGAATTGTTATGACGAACGCGCCGGCGTGATGACTGATGGATGGAACAGATGTGCGGGACCATTCCAGTCTACGCACGCTTTAATGACCAATCGATTATCTGCTCAAATTCTATTTTTTCCTCACAGGAGTTGACGTGTAATTTGTTTGGTAGCTCATTGTTGTTGCCAGGTGGAACATTGCTCACACATAACTCTTACCGATTTGTCACAGCTGGACCGTGTACTGCTGATTTAATTAAGGCAAAGTAACGGAAAAACACACAGGTGCCTTTTCACACAGTCTTTCAGAGTAAAGGCATTTTCTTTTCCCAGTTCTGCACCTTGGGAAGCCTCAATACTGGTTTTACTGGTTTTGGTATAGCTTAGGATGGAGCTTCAAGACTAAAATGTACCCTTTTGTAGAAACAGCTTTTTACCAACACAGCAGAGACACACAACAGGACAACAGGTGGGTAGAGGGTATTTCCCCCCCCTGAAGTTTCAAGGTTAAGGTGCTGCTGAAAGGCGACACGCAGAGAGGCACCATGCTGGCTCTGTCACACATGGATCGAACGGTCACATCACGTTCGCTCAAAGATTGCCAATAAAATGAAAAATAGATTGATTTAATCGGCTGTGGCACCAAAGCGTTTGCTCTCACCTCCTTCAGTTGTCTCTTTTCATTATTGCAGCTCATCTGTGCCTTTCCTGTTCCTTCTCAATTCACCCCCCCCTCCCCCACTTATCCATCCCTCCACAGCCTTTTAATCTACGCCACGATAAGAGTGTAATCCTTTAATTTTTTTATTTGTTGTCCCCAACGTCACAGAAAGTGAATCTTTCTATCCCTAAAGTGACATTAATTGTAAAGCCCATTTACAATTCTCGTCACTCCTCGTCATTCAACATCTCTTCTCATCATTCTACGGATTGAGCCTTTTTTTCATTTCATATCGCCGTCTCTCCTTTGAGGCGTAGGAGCATTTTAATAGCTGCTGAAATAAAAAGAAAACCCCTCAAAAATAGGCAGCGCTACTCTAAGTTTGCTAAAAACAAGATACCCAGACTTCACTTATTATAAAACCCTTTAAATCATTTAGATCCAACCCCCCAAACAAAGAAAACTCTTTTTTCTACCATCATTCTTAAACAATGATGGAACTATTTAACTTTCATGGATTAACCAACAAAAAGACCACGTTTGGACTGTTGTCCTCTCTTGTAAACATTTACTAGACATTTGCTTGTTGGTCAAATGACTGTGACGATAAGGAAAGAACATTAAAAGAAAATACCCCGTAGAAGGTAAATTTATCTTTATACATGAAAGCGCTCCTACAGCTCTAAGCATGATTTATTGTCTTATAAAGCACAGAATTATTCATGAAATATTGACCCATGTTCCCTGTAAAACTAGCTGCCAGGTAAATTCAGAGTTACAGATGATAAAAGTGAAAGTTTAACTGCACTGAGGTCATTTAAAACCTGTTTCTGCACATATGGACTTTTTTTATGATCACAAGTTCACAGAAGAATAAAGCCCTCGGTTCACAGGCAGGGATGATGAGGCTTGTAAACAAGATTTGGTTAATAACTCCCATTCACACTGTATTTAATATATTTTAAGCTTTTTCAAAGCCAAAGTAGTTGGGTTCATGTTTAAAAAAAAAAAAAACCAAAAAAAGAAAGAAAACAAAACACGTTTTTTTGTTTTGATTTTGGAGCACTGGCTAGGACACAGGAGGAGGGGTTACTGCTCTTACCAACCCTGGCCTACAGGGGGCGACCAAGACGCTTTACTGACAGCGGGTTCTCGGTTCGAGTCCCAGTGCAGACAAAACATTGAAGGCATTCGGGTAGTAGGGGAAGGTGCCAGAACATGTTCAGAGCACTGCGGTGGTACCCTTGAGCAAGAAATGATGAGAAATGAAGCCTCAAAGTAGCACTTTCTGTCTTGTAGCCCACACTGTCATATTGGGTGAATACCAATATCACCGGGGGTCACTTGGGTCTGAAGCAACTCACAGGATTAACGAACACTGAACTGTGACAGAACGATCAATGTAATTCACTTCAAATGTCAGTGGGACTGTGTCCACCAATTGACAGTCTGTTAGTGGCTTTCGCTGTCATTTTAAGGCACTATAAAATAAATTACAGGTAATAATGGATTATGATGTTATTATTATCTGCGCAGGTATTTCTTTTTCTATAGCAGCAGGCAGCAAAAAGATGAAAGATAAAGTATTGCAAAGACAAATACTCAAATATATCAACACATCGTGATGACATCATGCTGCTGGCTTGGTTTAGATCCGCTGCCATTATAATTTGCCTTTAGGCATTTAGAACTACATGTTGCACAAAACCATAGCCCCGGGCACCGAGACAAAAGATGCGATTGTTCAGTTACAGCACATCAGCAGCAGCGGACCATCCTCTGTCACCTGTCAAAATGAAGAATGACCTTTTCTGACAACGTATTAAGAAAAAACTCTGCCAGTGACAGAAAATATTCAATATAGGAGTTGGCGCCTCAGTAAACTGCAGGGCACAATGAGCGAAAGCATAGACTCCCTGATGGAAGGCTACAGAAATGTCAGATGATAAAGTAGCTATTGGCGCTTTCCCGTGTTTCGACAATAGACCTACTGATAATTGTGTAACCAAATTGGCGACCGTGACCTTTGAGACCTCTGGGGTGCAGAGTGTTCTTTGCAGAAACAGTAGAAACTGTTTAGTTTCTGCTCATACTGCAGGAAATGTATGAAGAACAAGGACCCAATTTACCTTTCTTTTTGCCGGTAAAAGTTTCTCAGCCAACAGAGAACCATCTGCTCGGTGCACGGCTGATACTTTCCTTCGCCGCGGTGATTATTTGTGTTAGCGGTTACATTATAAAGTGGCAGCACAAAGCCAAATAACAATGTCTACACTGAGAGAGAGAGTGTGCGGAGCGACTTCGCACTTCTGCCTGCTCGACTTTGATGTGGCTCCATCGTCTGCCGCTTTGAAGTTTATTGAGGTTCAACAATCTCAGACTTCTTAAAAATCATGCATATGCAGACAGGGACGCGCGTGGATGGAGGGGCAGGATGACAGATGCTGAACGCTGTGGTGGGGAGCGAAGAGAAATACATCAGGTGCGAGATAATAATTGGAAGTGGATGGAGGAGGACGGCCGAGTGGCAGATAACGTAGCCACGGGAAGCTAGGTGGACACAGATAGACAGTTCAGGGAAGAAAGGAAAGGCAGACATGAGCGAGAAGATAAAGGAGGGGGGTGAAAACGCAAAAACGAGTACAAAAGAAAATATTACAGCTAAAATAGGAGAACAACAAAACAGATAGGAGGCGAGAACGCCACGGTGAAAGAGACGCCAAGTGAGAAATGAGGACAGAACACGCTTCCAGACTCTCTTTTTGCCACCCCCCCATGCTGTTTGAGTGGGCCATTGTCATATTACCGACCAATTAACTTGACACCTCCTAATAGACCACCTCTCACTGGGTTATCGGAGCGCCATTCTGCAAAAGTCCCTCTGTAAGAAAAACTGAGCGTGGCCTCGGGGAGGGTGAGGAGGACACTGCTGAGTAATTCCAGCAGGAAGGAGAGAGGCTGAAGGCACAAGTCACACTCTTGGTCTTTCCTCCTGTTGAGCTGAGGATCAGAGAGGAAGCAGTTATCCTACGGTTAGTGAGGATCATTGTGGGGCTGCTGCAATTTCTGAACTCAGAGAAGGGAAGCGTGTAGTTTAGAGAGTCGACCACACTCACACGAAGTCACTCAGTTCTCTGGCTCTCCGCATATTTGAGAGGATAGAATGGTCTTTAATGAGGTGGCTGTTGGGGGTTTCGGATCATTTGACAAGTAACAGTGCTTTCTAATTAATTTCATTCTCCATCTCATTTACTTTACACCCTGACATGTCACGATTATTCTAATTACCCGAAACCAACCCACCAGCAGTGTCACACTCTTCCCGTCCCAGCTGCAGAATGTAGCCTCAAGTCCATTTACTGTTATTAAAGATTTAATCTTCACAACGCTGCACATGTATTCGGCTGTGATTGAAAGAACAAAATTGAAAGATGGAGGATACCGGCACTAATTTCTGGATGCGAGCGTCTCCTACCTGTTCTCAGGGTCCGCCGTGGTCATGGCTCGGGTTACGTAACACATCTTGAGTGGTATGCACCTCCTGTCACCTTGTGGAGAGAGGAAGGGCTGAGTAGGGGGACTCGGGGGGTTCGAGATGGGGGAGGAGGTGATGGGAGGAGTGCCAAGACGAGGGGACTCGGGAGGCAGAGTTTCCCAGCCGATCTCCGACACAGGGGAGCCCCTTTTGACGTACGGGGTGGCCTCACGCATGTACTTTACTGGAATAATAAAAAAAAGAGTTTAATGAGTTTTGAAGTTGAAGTTTATTTTCACTGTCACTTCATTCAGCCCTGATTTCAGCACCTATGCAAAGCTAACGACACTGACCTTTGCACTGTACTCTGTTGAGTTTTATCACTGTAATTTGACTGTTGTTTAGGTCTTCCCAGAGAAAAAGAAAACTTTATCAGGGCTTTTAATGCTTTTTAGACAACGTGAGCAAAGCAGAACAATTCAAGTGCATTTTTAGCATGTGAAAATGTCTGAGAAACATAAGGGGCTGCAGGAAGGATGTGGGGACACCACAGAAATTCTAAAAACAGAAAGAACTCTGTGTTGTATATAGCTTTCATTTGAATAGTAGTGTGAAAACACCCCTTCAAGTCACACTACTATCCACAAAAAAAGTGGTCATAGTGCAAATTAAATATTTCCACTAATGAAGGCAGTGAAGTCCACTGAATCATCAAATATACCATAAGTGTAGATGGCCGTGGCTCAATATTACAGGTAGAAACAGGAAACTGGTTCATGCTGCAAAAATTTAATGTAATGTTCCACAAAACAACCCCCCCCCAAAAAAAACAACTCTGTATGACAATGGCAAAAAGTGAAAATGTACATCTATGTCTGGCGAGAGAAAAAACACAGAAACATGCGCCAATGAGCGCGCACGTCTGCAACCTGACAGTGTCAGTGCGCAGCTTGTCATGTACAGTGTCGCAGAAGATCGTGGTGCACTTTTCAGATTATATCCGACCGCAGCACATAATCTGGAAAGCGAACTCCGATCTTCTGTGACACTGTACATGACAAGTTACACACTGACACTGTCAGGTGGCAGACGTGCGCGCTCATTGTGCTGCACACGTGCTGCCCAGCACAAGTCCAACCAAAGACGTTCTCTTAAGGCAGATGAGTCATCCTGCCAACCTTAACAAGATGGTTGACTAATTGTGCGACTACAAATTCAAGTCGACTCGGTTTTGTTGAATTGATTAAAAACAATGAAATTACATAAGAGCAACCCCCCCCCAAAAAAGGTTAAGATTCATCCTCTGCCTAATAAAATGCTCTTCACCTTCAGTTAAGTAGTGGAGATTAAATCCTTATTAGTGTGCAAGAGAACTGAAGCGCCTGTCGTTTGAGGGCACGTACACTCTATCCTCCTCCTTACATAAAAACTTTTGAGACTGTCGCAGGAAAAAGAGGCCACTCTCAAAGTGTTGCGTGGTGCTTAGATGAATGGGGAATATGATTTGGCCTGGAAAAAAGAAAATCAGTCAAAGATTTTTTGCTTTAATCCCTGTGGTAGTTTGAGAAGGTGCAAGTGAGACACTGTCTGTTTTATTAATGCTGCTTCACTTATTCAGCTTCGCACGAGGAAGGGGGGGGGGAATATTTATATCACCGCCTTGTGTCGTTGCGAAAATGTTGAATTTGACACAACGCAAACAGAGCACTTCAAGAACTCTGCAATCAATTTGAGCGCCAATGGCCAAAACAGGCTGAGATATCTGCGCAGCTCCTGAAGGATTCACGCGGCTCTGGTGATTCACACCTTGTCTCCGCCGCTACAGGCGGACAGTACTAGGAGAGGGCAACAGCACCTCCAGAGAGGGCAACAGCACCTCCAGAGAGGGCAAAAACACCTCCAGAGAGGGCAAAAACACCTCCAACAGGACAGAAAACAGGGAGCTTCACCTGCAAATGTCAAGCAGTGAATCACCAGAGGTCTGATAAGATCATTAATTCCTAAGGATTTTGGTTTGGAGAGGAAGGCAAGATGGGTTTCAGTGAATGACAGATAGAGTGGGACAGGGGCAGGTGAATTCCCACCTTGAGATCCTTGAGTCTTTGCGCTGGGTGTTTGTTTAATCGCCGTATCCATCGTACAAGCTGCGAATCAATGCCATATGGCTGGTTGCATCTGCTATCCAGGATGTGAGTGATTCTGAGGCGAAAAGGCTAAAGACGGTGTAACGAGCCTGACCTCCAACCGGCAGATACGGGCTTACATACAGCACAAAAACATGACGCGTGTCCCCAATGGACAATCCCATTTAAACTTCACAGATAACCCACACAGTTTGATCTGATCAAAAGACTGAAAAGGGCGACTGATCTGTGCATTAAAATGCGCCATAATGCTCCAACACAAGTAAATGCAATGGACTGAAACCCGAATCTGCCTGCTTTGGATTCTTTAAAGCCGAGCATTTATGCGATTAAGGCACACATGCTGCCGAATTATGGTTTTTTTTTAAAGAAGGGCGGTGTGGTATGTGATTAAAGTCAACAGACTGATGCATGTGTAAAAAAATAAATAAGATGAGACAAAAACACACAGCAGCACCGACTACCCACACCTCTTTTGTGGTGAAAAACAGATGGAGCTGTGAACACACAAAATTACCTTTATACTTGCTTACAAAACATGCGCCTGTGCGCAAAAGAAAGACGGAATCACTTCAAGAGCTTTAAATAAAAAAGGAGGGAATACATTAAAGAAACGGCATATGTTAAAAGATTATTTTTCCATACACCAAATATACACAAGTGGTCCAGTCAGTAAAGTTAAACATAAAAAAAATAATTCCATTTATACTAACAGAAATCGTTTGCTTGTTTCAGCACAGAACAAAGCGCCATGTTCACAGACATCATTTGTGCTTATTTTACAAAGTTTGCAGAGTGAGACAGCGTTTAATGATGGATTAGACCGTTTGTAATGAGGATTACAATGGCTGTGTGGTCCTCACTAGACTGAGTAATTTTTTTTAGCCTCTGAACAAACACTTCATTTCTACTTTGCAATAATCCATAAATGAGTAGAAGTAGTTTGTATGTGTGTCACAATAAAACTGAATCTTCAGTCATATTTTACCATTTTTTGTTATATGACAATTTGCTTTTTGAGTTCTTATTGACAGTTTCTGTGTTATCTGGTATTAAGATATATCCTTAGGCTTGACAGGCTTTCTTTATTGCCTAATGTCAAACACAATTACAGTTGAAAATTTTTAATCTTTCCAAATTGACTTTCTAAGCCCAAATCTAAATTTGTCTGGGGAGAAGTATCAATGTTGTGGCATAAATTAACCCGCGTCGGGTGCCAAAAGGGTTTATCCTCTGCCCAAATTCTAAATTAGATCAGCAAATTAAAAAATATAAACTACAAGGAAAGAGAATCTAGTTTTTGCAGACTTGCAACTGTGCCCAAGCTTGGATTCAGAATTCAGGTTGGCAAAAGCACATTTACAGATGTCCTGACACCTTAGCCGGCCGTGACACAAATCTGTTTACAGGTTTCAGTGCAGAAATGTGGCTTTACACCATTGTCACAAATGGTTTTGCGACAGGAATGCAAAACTGAGAAGAGGAAGTCTGTGTAAATTCTCAGTCATCCAGGTCATTGTATCCAAGGTAGTTTTCTCTGTCAACTGGACTGGGTTTCCCACCCAGATCATTAGCATGCAAATGGTCCACAGGGGCTATATATTTTCAAGCTCTCTCCCCAGCGATTTCAGAACTGAAGAAGCCTTCTGGATAGAAGGCGAAACGTCTTCAAGAGAAGAAACCCAGTCCAGTTGACAGAGAAAACTACCTTGGATGAGAAGAGGAAGCGTAAATGTGGCGTCATGTGTAACCGTACCCACAACTAAAATGTGTCCTGGGGCAGAAAATTAAACTGGGCGGAGAGTGCGATTGTTACCGTGGAAGTGTGCAAACGTGTGCGTTTTCCCCTTGGGTCATGCTTCTATTGCATTCCTCGGCCAACTCTAAACAATAACCTCCATGGCGTCTGTACTCGCTCGCCTCCACTCAAACCCATCTTTGCGTTGTTCTCCAGACAAAGCAAAGGCATTTGAATCCATCATTTTGTTTTCTATAGCAGATAATCTACAGTATCCTATAGGAAATGATGACTTTAGTCAAAGCTGTTTTTATTCCTTCCTCCCCAGCAGTAATAAAACATCCACTGCCATATTTCCGCAGTAGCCTTGAACAGACTAAAAAACTTGAACGTGAACTTTTATATCCGTCATCAGATTTAATCCATGATTTTGGCGAGACAAAACATTTCAAATTCCGTTGGTACGTTGTAAACGTTTCTATGACAACGAACCCCTGAAGTGGAAATATTACAGCGAGTTCCTCCAGCATTAATGTAAGAACCATCTGCGCTACAGAGGAACAAAAAATATCTACTGGACAATAGAAATGTGAGTGGAGTCAAACTGGGATGATAATGGGAAATCAGTGAATCCAAACCCTGAAGAGAACCTCAATCAAAACAAGCTGCAACCCGAGCCTTAATAGATCAACACCTTAAACAGCCATGTAAAGTCCTGAGAGCTGAACAGAATTTGCTCACTTCCTTACATTTACACACGCGCACGCGCGCGCGCGCACACACACACGCACACACACGCTCAGGCACGCGAGCAAACATGTTCAATCACATTCCTGAGCATGTGTGTATGCAGTGCCAAACCTCTCATATATACAGAAACACTTACAACTCTGCCAAAAATGTTAGAATAATGTCAGATTTTGCCCTTGTGTTGTTTTCAACAGTCCATTTAAGGCGATCTGAACTCACGGGGCTTTTTTTCCAGATACGTCAAAAGGGGATTTGATTGAGTAAAAGAGGAACCGTAAAGAAAAAATGAGGAGAAAAAAACCCCAACCAACCTTGTGAGTGCAGAATCGAAGTTTAAACTTCTTGTAGGAGGCTAGCAATTAGCTGGGGGTAAAGGTCACAAATTTTTTTTTTTAATATTTTGGACCAATAGAGCAGCAATAAAATCACCTCTTTCTAACTTCATAACTAAATCAAGTCATTTTAAACCTTTTAAACAAGGGGGAGCTTCCAGACAGGAGACATCACGACCTGCCGTTTACTTTGACCAGGACAGGAAGGCTCCGCAGCCGGAGAGGGAAGCTGCCGGGAAGATCATCCGTACTTCGGGAATTCCCCGAGCGCATGCAGCCGTGGCCAGCTGCCAGGCCTGACTTGCCTCTCAGCCAGGCCAAGTCATCACATTTTAACTTCAGTCATCACATTTTAACTTCAGACACAACCACAAATGCACCGCCTGAACAAGGCTCCTCACTCTGACTACATTATGGGTCAAAAATCTATTTTTTTTAGACTTTAATTTTCTGTTTTTCTGGAGGGGAACTGTTTAGTAAACAGCCCTGTCCACTGGTTTGATAAAGGCAAGAAATGAATCCAGCTCGATGAGTGTCTGCGCCAGATTAAACATACAAATCTGCAACATATATAGACAAAACCCTTTAGTGAGCAGAAGAACGTAGCTCTCATCACAATGTTCATTAACAGGACAGACACGTTTCACATCAGGCTTTGGTGTCACATCTTCCTCTTGTTCCACCAAAACCACCAAATGCAGACCCAACCAGAACCAGAGTCTGCTTGTGCAGCGGAAATGCAGATTTTTTTTTTTTTTTTTTTTTAAAGGGAACCTGAACAGACAGTATTTCTACTTTTGTTCTGACTGTGTGACGCTCACAACACGAGGCTGATGAGCTTTATCGGTACAACTGTGACACTTCCTAATCGCCCTGAGTCAAAAGTCCCCCCCCCCCCACGCGGTCTGGTCTGCATGTACTGTATAGGTGAGAGCGATGACACAGTTACTGTAAACACACACAAGTAGGTGCACGCTCGCACCCACAGACAATAACCCAGATGACAAGTACGGCTCAAAGGATCGACAGGAGAGCTCACAGGACACCCACTCATTTCCTGTCTGTTGAAGGGGGGCAGATGTTCTTCAATGGATTAATTTATTGCTCTTTCATGTTCTTAAGACAACAACAAATGATGCTTAATGACACTTCCTATCTGCCCGACTTGAGCTGCCCTCCGGCTTTTCTAAATCTGATTTTCCTGAGGTGGTAAAATGAAAAGCGTTCAAAGGTTTCGCAGGATAAAAATAACAAACTTTCGGTCCTCTATCAGCTGGTTGTTGGAAGCCTTCATATGTTCTTCTATCCTGTCACATGACGACATCAAAACCTCCAATTAAGGGCTGTGACACAGGTCAGCGTGGCAGCGCTCTCACTTTGGCGGCGCTAGGCGCGCCACCGGCGACGTCTTTGGTGATCCATGAGAACAAAAGCAAAGCAGCTTTGTTAAACTTATTGTCACCAGCGGTGAGTGGATAATTGAAGGTGACCTGATTACACAGCGTTGTAAGCGCGTTCTTTTTCACCTGCAGCAGTTTTCCAGCAGTATATGATTGAAGCCGCTGGTTGTGCATACTCGCTTGTTCATTAAAGCTGCATAATGAGGTTGCTATGAGATCTGATATAGCTACTCAACCTTGATTGATCTCTGCAGGGAAATCCACTCGCAGTCAGGTAGGCTACATGCTGCAGCTCCGCACAGAGCCAAGGTAAACAGAGCCGCCGTCGCGGGGTGACGGGGCGGGTTTCAGACGTGCGCCTCCTGGCTGCCCACTAACATCCTGCCGCTGTCACCACCCGCTCCAGCTGGACCTGTTCACAATCTTTCCATCCTCCGCTTCCACCCTGGTGGTGAAAATGCAGACGGCAAACATGCCCTGAACAGCACCAAAAAGGAGGGGCGCGGCAGGGGGGGGTAATATGCTGCACGCGCACACACCCACGTGCGCACTCTTCTCCTGTGAGATGGGCTCTCCTATCAATTAAATCAAATGTTTCCTCCAGATTTCTTTTTCATCTCATCTCCCATTCTACGTCTCCCTCGGCTTTGATGGCAGCCTGCTCAGGGATAAATAGAGGAGTGTATCTCTCATTTGAGGATCCATGTATCCCAACTCATCTTTTTATATGAAACGAATGTTTACACGCATTCTGGGGTGTTGAGCCCCTTTCCAGTGATCCACAGAAGCACACTTTATTTCACTACTCTCCCGAAAAATGCAAATGATCTCCGTAAAATTGCTGTTTTGCTGAACTTCCACTAACCCTCATTGTCATTTTTATATCACAGTTTTACGCCCCCATTATCGCTCTTCAGTCTAAATCCCTCTTCCTCTCAGCTCTTTCGTCCATTAAATCCACATTTCAGCTCTACCTCCCCCTTCTGTCTCTCTCTCCCTCCCCTTTTTCTTTCCTTATCTCGGTAAGTTTTCGACTGGGACCTGCAGTGCAGCCTCTGGGATCATCACGTCTGCATGTGTGTGCGAGAGAGAGAGGAGAAATGGGGAGGCACAATATTAAGTCCATGACTTCTCAGTCGGTCACCTTTCCCTGTATGTGAATATATGCACGTGTGGCCTGGGCTTTCTACACACACAGGACCCTAATTTGTGGATTTGGGCCAAGGGTGCTTAATATATTCTGATAAAAACTTAAGTTTGTGACCTTAATCCTTCATGTTTCCACTTTTTCCTGTAGAAATCTGTTCACTTAATTTAAGAACTATTAAATTCAGTAGTGAATTAAATTGAAGTGTCCATCCTGCTGTAAGTCAAGTGCAGAGGAAAAAGCCCCCCCCGCTGCTCAACAGCTTCATCATGATGACTGTGTGAATGTATAATATTAATAAAGAACACAGGACTAATAGAGAAAGGTGTGATGAAAACATGCCTCCTTCCTGGTGCTCATTAAATGCTTTGGTCTGCTTTCTATATTGGAAAGTGACTCACATCATACAGCCGAGTCCTGCTGGACGCCACTTTGCTCCTCTAATCAGTGACTGATTTGTACCTGCGACACTGATGAGTGGATGCAATCAACTAGCAGTTAGAAAAGAAAGAGGTTGGCTTCCATACCTACTCCACTCCAACAATGATGTTAATATCGACAGCCGCGTGCGATGAGAAACCCTGCCTGAGTATCTCCTGGATAATTACCCTCATGCTGCTTTTAACTGGACGACCCCGCTATAGATTCAAGCTGGCCCCCAAATCAGCTCAATTTAACCCAAATAAGCAACATTGTTGACCAGTCTATGCCTGGTGCATTCATCCCCTCACTGATTCAGCTAATCTTTTCCAATCTCAAAATCTTTTGCAGGTCACAGAGTTTCTCTTTCTCTTTTTGGTTGCATCATGGGAACTGCTGTGATTACGCAATACTGAGATGAAATTTGTCTCAAAGCTGAGAAAGAATATTTCATACGAAGGGAGATAGTGAGAAGTGGAGTCATTTCAAGTTTACAATTATTGCATTTGCTTTTTAATGAGCTGTGCAAGGTCAGATATAAAGAAACGTGATATTCAGCCACAGGCGTCCTCAGAATATAGAATGGACTCGGATGAATTTCCATTTCAGTCATCTCCATGAGGATGTAATAGAATTGTAAGCACTCCTGTGGGCTCCCAACTACCACAACGCGCACTGACACTTGCAGCTAAAAATATAATGAATTTCCAGACTGGTCCAGCCCGGTGGGTCCCTCCAGCCTGCCTACCTTCCAGCGTCACCTCTCTCCCGGCCCGCTTCAGCGCCTGCACAGCCTCGTCGTGCGTCGCGTCCCGCAGGTTCATCTCGTTCACTGACAGGATTGCGTCTCCAACGTACAGAGCCTGCGTCTGGTCCGCTGCGAGCCCTTTGAAAATCTTACTGATGAGGATGGGCATTTTATTCTCCTTCCCTCCTTTGATGCTGATCCCGAGTCCGCCAATCTCCTGCTTGGCCACCTTGACGCACCGCTTTCTGTTGGCGATCGCTTCGGGCACTCTCTCCGTGCAGGCGGGGCGCACATGCTGGTGGCCGTTGTTGGAGTTGGCGTTGTTGTTGTCAAGGTAAGACCCGTTGCAATTAAAGTTGACACTGTCGTCCGCGTTGTTGCCGCTGTCCTCCTCGCAGCTCAGCGTCAGCGCTTCCTCGTTCAAGTTGACCGAAACTTTGTGCCACCGCTCCCGCACCAGAACCTCCAAAACCCCACTTTTTCGCACCCCGCAGGCACCTGAAACTCCCTTCGCAATTACCACCGCCATCTTTGGAGCATTTCTTTTAAAACCACGCGTGATTGTGTTCCCAGCGCGCCTCACGCATGAGCTCCCTCCCCCTTCTCCCAAAAGGCCGGTCTGGATTTTGCTCTTCTGAAGTTTTGTGCGGGACTTGTCAAACGTCCCGACCGAACGGCCCGACCCCTTTTCCGCACAAGCTGCCCTCCGCTCCGCCTGCCTGCCTGAGATTCTATCTGCTGGGTGGAGTTTACTCCCCCCACCGCCGGTCGATCTCATCTCCAGATCCCGCATGTACTAAAGTCCATGTGTGAAACGTGACAGCTGACGCGGTCAAAAACGCGGGTTTGCCATGTACTTGCAGATATCACAGAAAATGGTAAAGGAAGAAGTGTCAGATGTGACTCAAAGAGAAACACTAACTGCGTTTTGTGAGTTCTTCTGAAGCGTTCGCGTTTTTTTTGGCGTTGCGGTCCGGTTGCGCGCACAGAGGAATGCGCCTGTGCCTGATGTTTAAGAAGCAGCGACGGTTGCAAGACATGGAAACGAGACCCCCCCCGCTGAGACGTCGCTCTTCGTTTCTTGCAGAATCAGTTTCTTTTTCTGTCAATCAAAACCGGCTCGCAATCGTTCAAATAGACAAGGTAACCGGGCAGAGGGTGTGGGTGGGTGGGTGGGGTGCTCGGCATCAGCCAGTGTGAAGAGTGCAGAGAGGCGCAAAGCCATGGGAGTGATGGGGTTTCATAACATCACACAGATCTGGCAACATGCAGGTTTCAGCAACTTGCCTCTCTGAAGTGTGAAGTTACAACTGTCACACGAGGATTCGCTGATTCATCAATAATGTAACAGCGACGCCTGCTGGTAGCTTTTTAAAAATGGCTGCTCGTCTTCATCACCCCAGGGAGCCTCAACTGATGAAGGGATGCAAGTTTTTATCAAGGCCGGCGCCATCTGCAATCAGTGGTGGGTAAACGGCATGAAAAGCGTCTTCCAGCTGGGAGATTTGATTTCAGTTATTTCAGTGACTTTGTCTTTTTTTTTCTGTGAGGAAGTTATCAGATCGTTCTGTTCTAGTGTTAGAGCTCATTGTTCAGAATAAAAAAACACTTTAAAGTTCACAATGTGTTGTTGTGGCCCCTTTTAATAAGACTGATTAAAGAAAAGAAGAAATGTCTCTGTCATGGGCTTAAATTGAACAAGTAATTTTAAGAAATAATTAGGGTTGTGTGTAAATTGGGTTGCAAGAATAAGAGCATTTATCATGACTTGATGGAATCACATATTGCCTTAATCACTGTAGGTTACGTACTGTCAGTGATGAAAATATAGTGTTAATATCCTTCACACATCTCCCCTCCCCCATCCTGGATCACGAAACGCACCAAAGCAGGGATTACTTTACTTTAGAAAAAGACACTAAAACAGAAATATCAAACACATTTTGGGTTAATGAGGCACTGGAGTCATGCTTGATTTTTACTTTTATATGGAAATGAGCTATCAGGTGGAGTGTTCATTCTTTGTTGTGGTAATGACCTTCCAAACAAACATACAAACAAACAGAAAATAAAGCATTGCTAAAGGCGATGGTATTTAAAGGCTGTTGATGAATCTCTGCGCAGCAGTTTTGGGGCAGCTGAGATGGTTTGTGGAGCCCTGACTGGTGGAAATGGCCTTTCTGAAAGGCAGCGCGGCAGGAAAACTTACAACATAAAAAATGAACTACAGATACTGCAGAATTTTCCTCTCAAAGGACATTCTTTCTCTTCCTGTCTTTCCTCATCTTTTCCCTCCATTCTGCCACAATCTTGACCTTTCCATACTTTGTAAACTGTAGAAATTGAAAGAAAGATCACATTCAGACATGCATGTTCCTAAACAACTTCTGAAGTGGTATAACAGATTGGATCATAGGCTGTTTCCCACAAATTCCCACGTCATCAGAACGCACCAGGTCGAGATGTGTTTGTCTGTCACGATCTGTCTTTCCCCCTGTCTTTCCGGGTGTGCTCTTGTTCCTCTACTCTCACCTTACCTAACTGCCTCCCAGTTTTACTCCAGCTTCCATTCCATACAACTTTCACAAGGGTGGTAGCATCAAATAAGCCAAACATATTTCCACTCTGCAATGAGAGCCTCAACAATAAGCGAAGACATTGAGTTCATACGGCATTCAAGGAGGCCTCGTGGTGGAGTACAAGACAATGATCACCCAGTACAAGTGAAGGTCATATACCTTATTTTGACGGTAGTGTCTCTGGGTGTAGTTTCTCACGTGTCAGTGTGCTGGACGGCGCTATATAGGTTCACCGATAGAGGGCGCAAGATCTCAGCTTTGAGTAAATCAGGACACTTGATTTTGTTATTTTTATTTCAGTTATATAATGTTTGAGATACTGCCAAACTCTTTATGATGTGCTATTTAATAATGGTTGGGACAGACATAGTAAAATTTAGTTTAAGATCTTTAATTTTTTTTACTTTTAACGTCTCATTTTGAAGACACCATAGATAAGATACCAGGCAACCACTCAGGCCCAAAATGCAAATACAAATTTGACAAATAACAAAAGAATGACTTGACTTAAGCACTGTTTTATCGCATTTTATTTTCAGAGTTGAGCAAGATATGTTCAAATAAAATGGCTTTAAAATTAGTCACTGCAACATAATGTATGTGTGTGTAGTGAGCGTGTGTCCTGTGATGTACTGGTGACTCGAGCACACCCAGTTACAAAATGAGGATGGATGGATGTAATTGCATCTTTTTATCAGTCACAAGGAGCCAAAGGAAAAAAAACCTTCAAACATTCTTTGTACCTCTAGTCTTTATGGTAACAGAAAAAAAATGTTTGAGCAGCAGTGAAGAAGAAAAAAGAAAGTAGAGCAGGTCAGTCTCACCAGAACGATATGTCTGTGTCACTTCCCTGCCTTGATTTTACTGTAACATTCTTTCACAGCCAGTCCGGCAATAAATTCAGCTTTAAAAAGTCTCCGTTAGGCTGCTCGGATGCGTCTGCTCATCTGACTCGTATTAAAAGAGAACAGAAGTCAGAGGTGATAAAAAAACATAACCAAACAGCACTTGTTCAACCACAGCTGGTCGGCCGAGTGACAGGCCAGTCAGTCAGCCAGTCAGTCAGCCAGCCAGCCAGCCAGTCAGCCAGCCAGCCAGCCAGCCAGCCAGCCAGCCAGTCAGTCAGCCAGCCAGCCAGCCAGTCAGTCAGTCAGTCAGCCAGCCAGCCAGTCAGTCAGCCAGCCAGCCAGCCAGCCAGCCAGCCAGCCAGCCAGCCAGCCAGCCAGTCAGCCAGCCAGCCAGCCAGTCAGTCAGCCAGCCAGCCAGCCAGTCAGTCAGTCAGTCAGCCAGCCAGCCAGTCAGTCAGCCAGCCAGCCAGCCAGCCAGCCAGCCAGCCAGCCAGTCAGTCAGCCAGCCAGCCAGCCGGTCAGCCAGTCAGTCAGTCAGTCAGTCAGTCAGCCAGATGTTGAGTGTGTTGCCTGTCCCTCACTGATCCGTGCTGGTGATGAGCTGAAGTTTCCACTGAAAAGTTATATTAGGAAGCTGCAGTTATCCAGGGAATAATAAGGTTTTCCACTGTGAACTTCCTGGTGGGAAGGAGCAAAGGTCAAAGGGTCACCCCCCCCCCCCCCCTTTCCCCCACTCTGTTGGCTTAGAAGTTTAGGTAGCATGTGTTTCATACTGTTTGCCCCATAACAAAGATGGGTCAACTCTAGTGTTTTATTAGCCTTTAATTTTAGGTGTGTAGTATCATCCACTGCAAACAGATGCTTTTAGTTCAGTTTATTCCATATGCCTAGTTTATTTGTTAGGTTATCGTGAAAATTTCACTGATATATTATCATCAGAGAACAACTTTGATACAAAGAAAAACTCAAGTTTATTCTGAAAATCCTGGCATGGGCAGTATTATCCAGGCAGATACATGAACAGAACAGGTAATGAGTGTTGTATTACAGCTTATGAAGCAGATGTTGGAGGAGAACACGGGTTCAGGCATTTTACAGCGGGGGTGAGATTTCAGACAAATGCTAGAAATAGCACCAGGTCACCAGGCTGACCTCCGTTATTGGTTGAGCCCTCGATTCGGACCAAGTCAAAGTACACAGCGTAGATATTTTAAAAATGTGTGGCACAGTTGAAAAATGACCACGGTGATGCCGGGGAAGACGACTTCACCCACAGACCAATTTCCTGACAGCTTCATCTGTCTTTTTAGATTAAAATGTCCAGCCTTTACACGACAGGATGTTAGAGTTTTGTCTGGAGGACAGACATCAGTCAGACAACAATTACAACAGGAGGCACTTTCAATGGTCTCACTGGTTAATAAAAAAACTAATTCACACTGTTTGACCTCTAAAAAAGAGGCAGTTTTAACCTGTTTTGAGCGTCCCGATCACATCTCAAGCGTCCTTTTCTCTGGCGAGCCGCTCTCCCCGATTCACTTTATCGAAACGTTTAAGTGCTTCACTCCGGCGGGGAAGATGATGCTTTGTCCACAGGATGTTACGCAGTTACATTTTCCCACAGCTCAGACAATTATTATTATTATGCATCATATGATACATAATTCTCACAATGAAAAGATTTTCATTTCGACCCCCAAATCTCGACCTACTCTTCGGCGTGACCTCGGTATGACGTGCACAGTGACCTCTTGACCTATAACCTCATGCTGCTGCGTGTCATGCCCGGCGGCGGCCACACAGCGTTGTCTCGGGGGCAGTGACTGTGGCAGGCACAGGTCAGGATCACCATGACCGGCCTCCTGGCGCTTTTACCGTTGCTGCACTGGAAGTCCACCAGGGCCGTCTTGGTTCTGTGGGGGGTGCAGCACCGGCCGTCTGTGCAGGACCCGCAGTAACGTGGTTTGTAGGCCTGGATGCTCGTGCAGTTCTTGTAGGCGAGCTGCACGGCCGTGCCGCTCTGCACCACCCTCTGGCACTTGCTGCCTCTCTGCAGATGAAGAAAGTTACGCTGTTTTATTCAATGGTGAAAATTCGAATACAGTAAAGTAATGTGGTGTTTCTGTTTTTAAATAGAACCTTCGGTGCGGGATATGCGAGCTGTCTCCGGTCCAGCTGGTCCGCGCAGGGCCTGATCGTACACAACCGGCTCTGCTTCACCATCTCACACCGACGGTTTTTGTTGGTGACCCTGGTGGACACACCCATTCCACACGTTTGGGAGCAGGCGCCCCACTCCGTGGTCTGCTCGATGCAGTTCAGGCTGGAGTCCCAACCATCAAATCTGACCGTTTCCTCCTGACGATAGGCTGAGACGGACATGCAGACGGACAAATGCCCAGAGCTCAACTCTCATTCAATAATCCGACGCCTTTATAGTTTTAACGACTTTATCGGCATTATATCTGCAAATTTCAGTGACATGTCATGTGACCACCAGTGTGTTGCATTTAGGGACATTTACAAATGCGAAAGCTCAACAGTTACTTTAAGATCATGTAAAATCCAGAGACTCATTATGCTGCTGCTCCATTTTCTGTCACCATAGTAACTGACACCATGGAGTGATGTCCACTCACCAGCCATGGCAAAGCCCCCTAAAGCGCTGGCCTCAGCCTGGGGGTCACAAACCCACTTTTCGCAGCACTCTCCAGGCACCTGAACCCTGCGGGGCATGGGGCAATCGGGCCCGGGCAGCATCACGTCAAGGTTGCAGCGCGGCACGCAGCCGATCTGCCTGTCGCGGCACGTGCACTGGTACTTACAGCTGGGGAAAAAGGTCTGTCCGCTCTGATAGACAGACCCGTCCAACACACATGCATCACCCCCGTGAGCTGCAGGGAGGAGGGGGGGGGAGGGGTTAAATTACTGTGTGGGTCCTGGATGTTTGATCGGGTCATTTATCATTCTTGGGGGTAGACACAGCTCACCGACACAGATGCCCGTCCTCTTGTGGACGTCTGTGGAGTATTCACACCGCAGCCCTTTATGGGTGTCGCAGGGATTCATGTCCGAACATGGCTGCCCTCTCTGACGGGCGCACACCAGGCAGCAGGCGCAGTCGTCCAGGATCAGGGGCACCCCGGGGGGACACAGTGGGGGCTCATCCGGGCACTGACATCTACGAGGACAGACCTGGGACCAGGTCACCTGACAAGAAAAAGAATAGATAAAATAAAGGTTTTAAAATGATGGATGAGATTTTGTCGTCATTGATTTTGTGATTTGAAAGTTGCCTTTTATAGTGCCATCATTTTACATTCCAACTGACATTCCTGGTGAAACATTACGCAGAGATCTGTGGTAATTCTCACCTGAGCGGTAAAGGAGAGGACCAACAGAGCTGTCAACATCATCATTGTTGAGTCCAGCAGAAACAAAAGTGCAGTCGGAGTTTCAAAAGTCCAGATGAGCCGGTCGGTTTAAGTCTGGGTCAGAGTCGTGCTCGTAGCAGAAGGCTGTGATCTCTTTGTCGTTCTGGCTCAGGAGTGGGAGCCGTCACGGAGGAGGGCCTTATATAGCCCAGCTCTCCTGCTGTCACTATGGCGACAAACAGGAAGGAATGTGTCGACGGAAGAAAGGAGTTTTATTGTTAGATTTGGTCAGAGGGTATCATAAATATACAGACTGATGTCACTCTTGGCAGGTTGATTCTTTTGTGAAAAAAATCTGACAAGTGTTCGGTTTATTCGTGATGGTTGCGTTTATATTATTAATTACTTATAATCCTACCTTAGATGTTTATTAACCTATCTTTGCTTACACCTACACACACGCACTCTGTTAATGATGTCAACAGACCGGTAATTGTTGCTGTGGTTTGGTGAGATCTGCGGCTCGCTCTCTGGTCCCAGCAGCTGTGGGTGGCAAAACCATTTGACCTTGCTCCCTCTGAACCCCACCTGGGAGGTCACCCTGGCAAACACCCCTATTCCCTACTGAATTATTAGTGCTTCCAAAAATAGCCGGTGGAAACTTTGTTCCATCTGGAAGGGCGGTTGGCTGACAATGTGGTGGACACATCTGCTCAGAAGCGTGTTGATGTTTCTTCGGGGACGAGCCACGCTAAAGGATGAATAGCTGTGCGCGCGCAGTTTAACGCCACCACTGCATTTGATCAAGACAGGATGTGTCAGCAGCGGTCGAGGAGGCTAAACTCTTGATTCAATGCTGGTCAAACAGGCGGCACGTTGAAGAATGCCAGACGTCACAGAGATGGTCGTGTTTGCATTGACCGTGTTTGCATTTCTCTTTACTGCTTCAGCCTTCCTCTTCCTCCGTCCAGCGTCTCTGGAATCCTAGAGCTGAGATGATACAGAAATGCAGCTGGATGCTGAAATGCAGAAAGTCTGTGCTGATCTTTACCAACATGATGCAACAACATCATGGATCCTGTCTCATCAACAAGACGGCCTCATCCACCTTAACTCAGAAACTGTCTCGTATGACCACAACATTTATTATTCCAATTTGCCTCCACAACATTACACATAGTCCAAAATCCTTGAACGTAGGTCCTGGAAAGTTTTGGATTCATTCTGTTGTATCAGTGAGTTTCTTCAAAGTTTACATCGTGTTTATTTAATTCATCTGTGAAATGTTTCTGCTCTGAGAGGAAGAGAAGCGGATAGATGGAGAAATGAGCCACAACCATGTATATTTTTTGGTCACCTGTCAGGTAGCTTGACCTCTGCCTGAGGAGGGATTCGGTGGCTGAGTGAGTTCCTGGTCACTCATCACCCACTCACGGATGGTTTTACTTTAAACTGAGGTTGGATGCGGTCTGTTTAAGAACGAAGACGGAGCCCACAGCAGAGGCGGAGCTGCACCGCTCTGCTCAGACCACACAGTGGACAGCTCCTGTGATTTTCTCAGCATCGTGAATCTCTGTCTTATTTTCTTTCATTTCGCAGCAGTGTGTATCGGCGGTGTGTGTGGCACCATAGTTAAAGGCGATTTTCCATCTGTTTCCACTTCCTCATGATGTCATTTAGCTCACAAGTACAGAATATCCCACACTGGGATGTTTATGAGCAGCTATTTTGTTAGGCACTTGCCCATATTTTACTATTTTACTCATATTTTTTACTATTATGAAAATTCATATGTCTTATTATTTGTAGTGTTTTTTATTGTTTTATCTTTGGGTGAAGAGTTATCCATTAATTGACACTGACTATATTTTCTTACACATATATTTTATAATATGCATATAAAAATTCCCAAGTAGTGGATGTCATTCAGTGTGTTTTTCTTACAATACATTTGACTTAATTTTGCTAATCCCGCTAAAAAGTAAATAAGTGTGAATAAACTGTGTGATTGAAAGGTAAAGCCTATGTACTGTGGGTGTGCACGGTCTTTAACTGAAGGATATTTGGTTTGGTTTAACCTCAATAGCTCAATAATCATCATTGTTTTGCCTCCCTGAGCTGCAGCTCTACAGTAAACTCTAGTGGCTATTTCAGCTCTTTGACATATGCTGAACAGAATTGACTCTCTTGATCCACATGTGCCTGGGCCGCCACTGAGCTGATGCACTGCAGATGTTTCCACAGGAGTGAGCTCATATCAGGTCCTAGAATCGGGTTCAAGAGGGCATTTAGATTTCATTTTTCTTTTCTTGCCAACGTGAGATGCACTTGTCATCAGCATGAAGGATTATGCACATGTGTGATGAACTTCTTGACACATCTGTGGCCCACATCTCTGCCCCTGCTGTAGCTTCTCTTACTCACACATGTCGTCAGTTTACATTTCACAGCTTCAGACAGGGAAGTTTAAAGCTCGTTGGGCTCGGCGGCGGCGGCAATGACAGCCAGCGGGCTTCACAGTTTGGGAGGCCAACTCAAATCTCTCATTGCGGGTTTATTTGCAGGATGCCACCTTACATGAGCTGAGACAGCGGGACAGAGGCAGATGTGCTTCACGTGGGTGGCACGAACCCACCAGCACCTTCGGTTTGAAAAACAGAGAATTAAACTTTTATTTTGAAACAAGCGAGGAATCTGTGCAACAGTGCAACACTTTACTACTTTTGATTTGACTTCTCTGCCGCAAAAGCTCTTAAACACACGATCAAATCTTGGGGGAGATTCTTAGGTTAAAGCAAACTAAATATTCACCTCAGATGGGGAGAACAGAACGGAGGAAACCCGAGGAGGTCGACCAGGAAGTGTTTCCCCTATTCTGCCTTTGTTGTAGTCATTGGATGAAGAGCTACATTTACTATGTTTGTCAACTGCGTGAGCCGTCCAGGAGACGTGCGTCACACTTTGTAAAACTTGACAACATGCACGATGTGTCTAACAGCATTTAAATGTGTGTCAGTAATTATTAGTAATGTAATGAGTTATAAATGACTATTGGTTATTTATCAGACTTGTCAGACATTGAAATTGTAAAAGTCAAGCTGTAAAAGTGACATTTTATTTATTGTCTGAAATAAAATATTTACATTTTGCTGAAAGAAATGTGTAGTCAAATTAATAAGTTTAGATATTTAGGTTTAAGTTTTACAAAGTCATGGGAATTTTGTGTATTTTAACAAAAACACTTGTTGAACATGGACATAAATTTCAGCGCGGAATCCCACTAAAACGTAAATTTTCCTCTGGATGCCTTTATATCATCAGGTTTGCTGACGTGTGAGCCAGATCCATAGCAACCAGTGACCTAACTGATCCATACATTGTAAATTATGTTTACAGTTCAGCTTATAGGCCCGGTGAACTGCGTTTAGCATTGGCATTTTGGGCGCAGGAATGTTGGGTTTCACCTAGGAGAGCGACAGAAACGTAACCTTAAAGCGGGCAGAGGAATACAATTTACTGCACCTTATTTATTTGTTGTTTACTTAGCGGGGATTGTCCCAGAGCCAGAGAAGAGATGAAGAGTTCCAAGACCGAAAAAAGAGCAAAAGGTTCTGGTGCCCAGTCAAATATCTCTGTGGGCCACTGCCAGAATGTTTCTAACTTTATAATGCTCTTTAATTTAACTAACATCATGCAGAAAGGTATTCTTTTTCAAAATCCCATAAAGATGTTTTAATACTGATCTTCCCTTTAAACTGAGCTCTGACTTAAAGGTTTAAAATTTACTATTACGGTAATTATAAATTTATTTTGCAATAAACATTTTACATTAACATCACATTAAACATGTAATCAATATCTTTACATCAAATTATCAGGTTGTGTAGATAGATAGATAGATAGATAGATAGATAGATAGATAGATAGATAGATAGATAGATAGATAGATAGATGGACCACTGCATTATCACAACATTACCACTAGAGGGTAGTATAACATTATGCTTTACTCTTGTATGTTTGCCTGATTTCTGTGAGAAGGAAGATATATGAAATACCTTGTCTTGATTTTTAAAAAAATTATTAAAATGATTAAATGTGACACATATACAATTATTTTCTATGGCGTTTGAATTGAAAAAAGGTGTGTGCGTGTGTGTGCTTGTGCTATTTGATTCTCACTATTGTAAAGGAGGCTTCAGATGAAAAAATATGTGGGAGAGACTGTTTGTTTTGCTGCAGCTGCTCCGCTCCCACCAATAACAGTTAGAAGCATTTCGGTCTCCAGCACCGTTTAGAGGCAAAACACTATTACGCCTGCTTCATTTAAACTCTATATTCACCTACTGTTTTGATCGAACTCTTTATTGTTGTCCGTTTAATGACCACATACAGGAAATGTCCGCACATACTCTGCAGCACTATTGGGACCGAAACACCAGTCAGATGGTGGCAGGCTAAAGCTTTTAGGCCTGCACCATTATGTTCCTCTTTGTGGCCTGAAGGGTTTCCATCTACTTAACCCTGTTAGTTTGCGTAAGTGTGTGTGTGTGTGTGTGTGTATTTCTTCCTTTGGTGGACTTAACAAACAGCCTTTCAGTGTTGATGACTTGCTGAGTCACATCGATCTGTGTTTACTTGAGATTAAAGTATCCACACTTTAAATGTGGAGAAATGGCCTTAAATATCTCTCGTTACAACTCTCCTGGTCTTTTATTGTTTTCTTTCCTCCAATCTCTCACCACTTTTGTGTGATCTTTTGTTTTAAGATTGCAAATTTGATCAATATTTGCCACTTTGCTTGGTCCTCCACACTGTTACTGAAGTCGGACTCGTTATATCATTAAATGAAAAGACCAAATCAATCGTAATTTCTGTAATCTGAAACGTTGACAAATGAATTTTTGAAAATATTTTTTTACAATAATTTTTTACATTATAGTAAAATGAAAAGTTCTCAATCAATTAATTTCTTTTATTTCTTTTACAGCACATTTTATTAAAATTACAACAGAGAGAAACATGCTTTTCCTCCACAAATACTGCTAAAAACATTTAGTTCATAATCCTATTTCTCAAAACCGAGTTCACTGATCTACAATTCCACTAATTCTACCTCACAAAGGAAATCACAGATACACGTGCACAAAAATCTATCATTTCAAGTCACTTAATGTTGAATCCATTGATTTTCCCTTTATTAGTCTCTAAGACTTTAAGTTCCGTATCAGCCTTTTACGGTTTTACTGAACGCACCACAGACGGAGGCTAGGGCTTGACCCCCAGGCACAGGGCGAGCTCGTTTCTCTGGATCTTCCCGTCTTTGTTGACATCACAGTGGCGCAACAGAACGGCTCGGAGCTGATCCAGCTCAGAACCAGTCATGTTGGGCTGAAGATGTAAAAACAGATCATTTAAGACTATTAAAATGAATGAATATGTAGAGGGAAAACGCAGCATGTTTGTGGATCAGGCTATAAAGAAAACTTACTCTGACAAGTCCCATCATGTCTTTGACAAATCCGTCCACTTCAGGACCTTCCAGAGCTCCGGTTTTACTCTTAACAGCAAAAACCGAAGGAAAGGAGAGAGACAAAGAGTCATGAATGAGAAAAGGTGTAAACTATTGACCAAAGGATGTAATTTACATCCTGCTGATTTTAGCCGCCCCTAAAAAGACGTCTCTTCCCCGAGTGTGGACCCATGACTGATGGACGAGCACCCTGGAGCGGGACATATTCCAGCTCGCTTAACATTTATGTCCAATTTTCTGAGGAAGTAAAATCGAATCAGCGAAGTAACTCATCAATTGCTCATCAAACACCTCAGGCTGACAACTGTTAATATCTTGAAAGCAAGTTTTTAAAAAGTACACAACACGACACATTAAAATTTGAATAATACATCAGGAGATATTTTAGCTCCCTCGAGCTCTGCCCTCCCTTTGCCACTGGATTTTACCACTTTTCATATATCATTAGTCTAAAATAGATTTGATGCAACCCTCAACTCTAAATGACTGCAACAGATCAATTTGAAGATAATTTTCCCTGTAGAACAACCACATGGTTTTATGTGTCCACACCAACATTAGTATAGTCGGAGCAGATATGGCTGAGCCAACCACAACTGTCTCATGAGACAGTTCCTGAGTGTCTCTGAGCATGAAAGGGTCAGCCAAGAGGGTTTGCAGCACTCAAGAGAGGAGACGGATGACTTACGTGTGGAGCTGCACCAGGAACGAGACTAATTATCATACAAAGTGACTCTGCAACATGATGGCTGTTTTATTTTATTAGGCTTCATTAACGAGAAAAGGGAACTAATTGGAAACCCAGTTGCTGCATTGAGTCCTTTTTCTGGAAATCCTGCAAATGTGGGCGTGGCGGCGATGTCCGAAACTCTGCCGATTTCTTTTGAAGGTACTTACAACATCATAATGGGCAAAGATCTTGTCGAAGTCTCTCTTTCTGTCCTCTTTGCTGCAGGCCTTGGGGGAGGAAGTGAGACTATTCTTAGAAAATGTGTGACAGATTAGATCTGCATAACTTCCTAATCTGCTGCATTCGTCTCCACCATCCGCCACACAAACTAGATAGAACTAGACAATCATGCTTACATCCATCTTAAACTGGAGCAGGAAGTTGTTTTCTAGAGCCAAGATCCTAAATGGAAAACAATATTCATGAGCATGAACGTACTTTTGCATAAATGTGCATTATGTGTTTTTCCTGCAATGAATCCACTCTGTCTTTAAGGGATTGTACAGTGTTTTTCTTTAATATGCGTATTTAAAATGCACCTGGCCAAGTCGTTCAGGTCCAAACAGCCGTCCTTGTTTTTGTCGAAGATCTTCATCTGTGGAAAAACAGGGTGGGTTACTGATAAACGTGCTCTCAGTGGTTAGTTCCTGACGTCACCTGTGGTCTCAGCATGCGCTCATTGATTCTCTGACTCTGAGCATCAACTACTGTCGGTCAAAATTGAATTTTGGAGACAGACGCTGAAGGAATACAAATAAAAGTCAGCGCACCAATGCCGATTCATCCTCCTGGCATAAAACAAAACTGATCTTGATAAACTGCATTATTGTAAGTGCAGGAAGACCTACAGCTGATGAAAAGTGGGATTTTTTTTTTTTTTTTTAAAAGTCTGCGCACATCCTGCAGTACATGAGTTACCATAGTGATCCAACTAGTCCAACAGAGCCACACCAACCCATTGATGCTTCTTCATCAGTCATTATCAACCCTGCTACGCAGCAGGCTGGTCAGAGTCTGCCAGAGAAATGTTCACAAACACAACATTACATTGGAATATAACGCTACCATTGTGTCCGTGTACTCCTCCAGCTTGTCAGCCGACACGTCTTTGTGATGCTGTTGGAATAAATCACCCAGGAAAGCCTGAAACGCATAAACAAAAGACCAAAATGAGCAATGGTGTTGAAAAGAAAATGATGTGACATTTATATTCAAATGCAGCTTCATGCTGGAATTTGGTTTGGCTGTCAAAGGACACTTGTGCTTTATATTATCATTGTGCACACAAGAATGCGGCTCCTGCTCCCCACTGAAGGCTTGTCCTTCAGGCGATCCAGCTTAGAACGTAGATCGCCTCACCTTGAGCTCCTGGGCTGATATGTAGCCACTGCAGTCCGCATCATACTTCCTCCAGATCTACAATAGACAGGAGAAGGAAGACTGATTAGCGAGAACACGCCGTGATTAGAACTCATACTCTGGTGAAATATTGCTATGGTAACTTAATAAGACAGCAGTTAGATGGAGTAAGAAGATTAGGCTTTTGTCAATATATCAGAGTTAGGAAGAAAGCACCACTGTGTGGTTTCACTCTCACGTGTTTCCTATTGCAGCTGATGCATAAATATGTGGTGCGTGTAGCTTCTGAGCTCACCTTCATGAAGTCAATGCTGTTGTCCAGAAGAGCTTCCCTGCGGAACACTAACAGGAAGTTCTCGTCTTCAGGCAGGATCATGTTGGCCAGCTACAAAACGCAGTGAGAGAGCGGCGATGGGTTACTGATGAGGGCTATTCAATTTATGGAGACAATGATAGAAGCAAGGTCTCATTCTGGTCTACCAGATGTGATTAAATTAGCTTTTCTTTTCTACAGAAGAGCAGTTCTGGGATGATCTTCAGCAGAGATGTCAAAAGTCTGGCTTGTTAGTGAGACCTTTTTTACCTGTGTGAATAAAGTGGCAGCAACTGGCGACTGCAGTGGGTTCATTAGCCGTATGACCATACATTAAGGTTTTCTCTGATGCTGCAGCTCCTCCTGACTCCTCTTCACTTTTGCCCTGTTGTCTGGCAGCAGTTTAAACGGCCCATTAGCCGATTAAAGTGGCTCCAACTATCATATGTTTAATTAAAATACAAGAAGACACCGGAACCGCAGTGCAACAGGACCGATGCCAACTCCAGAAGAGCTGGATTGTCATGACAAAACACTTTCAGGATAATGGCTTCTGCCTCCAAGACTCAGATCAATGCTGGGGCAGCGTTTACCTACGTTCCTCCATATGAGAGGCAGCCCAGCAGAACGTCCTCCCATACAAAAACAATTATAGACCCAGGCCTAAGGTGAAAGACTGGAAACGCCACCCAGCATCGTTAGGCTGCATAACCTCAACAGTAACAGGTCTGACAGGCCTGAATCAACCACAGCCTCTGGGGAAACCTGCAGAGATGCTGTGTGGATTTGTCTTCCCAGGGTTTAGGAATGAAAGCTAAAACATTTCATCTGCCCTAATGGATGTACTGGTCTACATAACTGTGCTAAGAGCTGTTTTCCTTGGACTTGGCGGAAACATTAGAAAACAGGACGGTTTCTGAAATACCTCCTGAATCTGTAGTTTCCCATCCGCACTGATGTCATAGGCCGACATGAACCTTTTCTTCAGTCTCTGCACTCTTTCTTCGGTCACTTGCTCCTGTAAAGACGTGGGATTACAGTGAGATGATTCATCGTTTCAACTTCTAAAGTCTTCATTTTGAAGGACGAATGTTGTACAGTTAGCAGTCAGGATTATTTTAAGAAATGTCACCATGGATACGCCACCTTTCCTTTGGTTTTTCCCCTCTGAATCCAGGGCCACATATAATAGTAATTTAGATTCAGAACGATTTCAAGGAGCTAAACAAAAAAAAAAACTAAAAAAAACCCCACATGACTACTGTACTGTAACTATAGAAACCTGCTGCACACTTGACAATTGTTTCACATCATGAGAGTGCCAAGCTAGAAAAAAGGCAGATGGCAGACCTCATTATAGACATTTATTTCAGTCTTGCTGGTATGTATGTTTATTAACTATAAACTTATTTATTCTCCATCACAATGTAATCTGTTTGAGGTCTTGGCCTCATTGCAATGATATAATAGAACAGAAGTTAAAATGCTCTTGTTCCTGTCACAGTGATGCCACAGTAACCAAAAACACAAACCAGTGCTTGTCCTGGGGCCATTAATGCTCAAAAGCAAACATGACAGCGACAGGCTGATGGTCTGTTTGTTTTACATCCCCATTAGTATCCAAGGAAGTGGGACCGCTCACGAACAGCAGAGAGCACTGATGGCTGCGCTGTGAAGATGAAGGCTCTTCATCATGATTGCAACTGACGTTCTGTGCAGTCGCTCCACCCATGCATACAGCTGCGGGTCTGCCATCCACACCGAGCTGCTGTCGCCAAGTAAGTCATGAAGCACAAGTATGTTGCCTTACCTGCGGACCCAGTCTCTTCATCATGTGACGGAAGAAGTCATCCAGCTCTTTACCCTCAATGTAACCATTATCTGTCAAGACAGCGTCTGTAAATTTGCTGTGATCTGTCCTCAAAGATAAATCATCGTCATACAACAGCCTCTGATCCGTGCAAACTCTTCTGCCTCCGTTTGTGCATTCAGCGGGTTCAGACATTCACGCGAAACTGTATTCATTTAAACTTTCTACAGGCCATAAATGTGTATATTAACTGTCCTCACCATCTGCATCAAAGTGTTGCCAAATTTCCAGGAAACCAGCTGCGTCCAGGTTATGGAAAGAGGACTCCATCGTAGTAGTAGAGAAAAGTAAGTTTACTGCAAACTTAATTCACGAAACAAGAAAGATGAAGGCGGTTAGTGCTCAGCTGTCTGCTCTAGGCTGACATATGCTGTCTGTAAAAAAGTAAACCACACCTCCTCCGACAGAGAGAGAGAGAGAGAGAGAGAGAGAGAGAGATACACAACACACACTGTAGTGTCCACCTAGTGGTCACAGGCGGTAATGCACATCAGATCAAAATAAAAGCAGTTTCACAAAGGAATTTGAGGCCTGTGAAGATATTCTTTTTAATCATTATTAACAATTTGCAAGAGACAGCAGCAAAGTGACCCAGTAAAACTTAACATTGACAAAATAGAACAAATGGACAAATAATTAGCAAACATTGCACTGGCATTTATGTATTTTTTTTCCTGCCAACCATCATTTTTTACATTGACCAATAACTTAACAGGGGCAAATGGATTCAATTCTACGAACACAATGTACATGGGAAAGAGACCAGAAATATTTAGATGTCCTTTTATTCCAAAAAGGTTAAAAACCCTTAGTGTACTTAGTACCAAATCAGTGAAGGATTGCCGTGTTCACAAAAGCGTGTCAATATATCACAGTGTGCATATTACAGTACATGTGTGTATTAAACATACATCCAGGGTACACACACTCACTCCGACATGCATGAAAGTACATATATACATACAGCACAAGTCACAGCGACATGCAGTCACAGAAAGACTTGACAGCAGATCTGAACTCTTTAAAAGAAGAGAGAAGAACAGAATTCAGGTGATAACACATTTACAGGACTAAACAGGTAACAGAAACACAGCCAGCTGCTTCTGAAATCCACATACAACAATAATAATTCAAAAAAAAGCCATACATTTCTGCAATAAATATAATAAAAGTGTTGTTATTCAGTGTGTTAGAACAGGTGAAAGAAAAAATGATGTCTAGGACTGAGCAGCCCGATTATAACTGGAACAAAAGCAAATAGCAACAGTTTATGCTCGGTGCAATCAATCACGTGCCTCTTTCAGACTGCACATTAAGAGTGAGGCCCATCGTGGACACTGGAGCATGTTTTGGCACAAAGAACACAGCGTTTGATGTTGAACATGATCAATTTCAAGGTTGTGATGCAGGTGCAGTGGGAAAAACAGCTGGATCTCCAGGGGCAGAAACTACTGGAACTGACTTGAGAGCTGTGGTTGGAGCTGGCAGGTGCTCAGCAGGCTCCACAGAGAAGAGCCCCGAGTTGGCTGTAGTGGCCCCCAGGTTGCTGTGACTCCACGCAGAGCATTTTCAAAAGCTCGGAAGTATGAAAGGATTTAGGTTGTGAAAGCGTGAGGTTCAGTTCAGGTTCTGAGTGAGCGTCAGAAGGCTGGCGTTCCCTCAGTGTCTCGCCTTTGAGCACGAATATGGCCCGAGAGGCGTTTGTGGAAACAGGGAAAAGGGGTGCAAATGTCATTTTCTGCTACTCTTTCCATCAGTCGTCTTTATAAAGTCAGTTCTTTTCATTAGAATGTCAGGACAGCAGGGGGCGATCAGAGACTTCGAGACGGAGAGCATGAAAACCGACATTTGCTCAACAAGAAATAATAAAGAGCTTTGATTTATTTGAACTTTTGAGGTTAAATTGAATTACACACAGACTGAGACCCCATTATAAAAAAATACAATAATAAAATAAACATCTTTACAGATCAGTGTTAGTTAACAGTGCTGAAGCCTTTTAGATTATCAGTTAAGTTAAAGTAAACGGTGTCCTCTTGAAGCAACACTTTACAGGGTTACTCTGATGCTGATATCAGCCCATTCAGAATGTGCCTACAGACCTTTGAGGGACTTTTTCTGGCACCTGAACCAAAGGTGTTGAGTTGCATAATGGATTTAGTCAGAGTTAATGAATTTGCATGTCCTGAAATTAGCAGATAGAAAAAAATCTATACAAATATATGAAAGGACTAATTAGTCTTGGTCGTATAGATGAGTTCAAGTACAGTACATTGATTCTAGAATTACTGTTACATGTGTTTGGTCCCTGGGAAACTAGGATGTACAACGTGTGTTTTAGTACAGAATCTCAGCTTTCAGGGGAAAGCTTAGAAAAGGAGTTGAGAAAAAGGAAGCACTTTTTTAAAAAAAACAACCTTTTGGATGACATGTGATTGGAGAATGTACCAAAGAGTTCCCTAAGTGTTACTCTATTTATTATTCTTTTTAAATCACATCAAACTTTTTTTTTAATTGTTACCTGATAGAGCAGGTCACCCTGCAAACCAAATCTTTTTAACTGAGGCCAAACAGGACCAGCAAGTGCTAATATTAACAAAATATAATCATTTGTTGTGTCCTCCAGAAGTTAGCACCATGACAGGACTCTTCCTGGGGTCCAGTAAGTGTTAACTTAAAATTAAGTCTTTGTCTGCCTCCTCCCCAGAGTCTGACGACTTCTTCCCTGTCGTCTTGTCCTTGTCTGGGTTTGGGGATTGGTCCTTGGCCTTGACCGAGCTCTGATCTTCGGAGTTGGTGCGGACAAAGCTGGGTCGCTGACCGGGGTCCGACACAGGTGGCGACCTCACTGAAAACAAACAGAGAGGGATGTTTTTAACAGTGCTGGAGGACAAAAGATGGAAACAAAAAGAAGGAAGGAGAAAAAACATCTTTATGACATCTATTTTAGGAAAATCAGCAGGATCCTGTCTGGTTCCATCGTATTTCAGAACAGTGGTTTTAATCTTGGCCACAAACCTCAGATCCCACCCCAAAGGAAGACATGGAGAAAAGGAAAGAACAGAGGAGACAAACGAGGGAGAGAATAAAAAAAGAAACCTTGCTGGTGTAGTAGGATGTACTTAAAGGTTTTGGAAACTGTGACCCACCATCCTGAGTGGTTTTATTGGGAGAGCCTGCTGACTGCACACCAGTTTGGCCCTCTTTCTCTGACAGCATCCTCTTTAAGGGTGGAAGCGTTGTGACCTTAGGAGAGACACAGCCACTACTGGGTGAATCTGCACCCTCATCTGTAAAAATCAGACAAAAACATTAAAAACCGAATTGGGGAAACGTGAATATTCAGATTGAAGGACAGAGTCGTTGGTGAGAGAACAAACTGAATGTACCGATGCTCCTGTTGCTGGCAGTCCTCGGCTTCAGGGGGATGGTGGGTCGGGCAGCCAGAGCTGGCTTTGTCCCCTGGGACACAGGCGGTTTGGGATTTACTGGCCCTCCAGGGGAACTACCTAAGGATGCAGCCTTGAGGCGAGTGGCCGGCTCTGGTTTTACGTCACCACGGGGGTGGGTTTTCTCTGGGGAACCCGGGTCGGATTTCAAAACCAAACCAGTAGAGGATCTGTTTTCTGGAGCCAAGCATTTAAAACCATATGTCCCAACTGTCATTTCTAGATACATGTGTGTAGGAAGAGTTAACAGCATTTACAGCTCACCTGATGTATTGCTGTCAGGCCTGTCAGGGCTGGAAGACTGGAGAAGACAAGGTACAAATACGGGTCAGCGAGCAAGACATTTTCAAGTATTTATTCTGTTTTCTTGCACAAGAATATGAAGACATTTTTTCATTTAGATATCATTACTATCATTTCATTTTTAAGATATTCAAACATTGTATCTGGCAGCAGGACAGCAGTTTTTCTATTCATCCGTTTGGATAAAGTTGAAAACGTGCTATTTAAGACTGTAACAGCAGAGGGCGCTGGTGCACGACAGGCAATTTATATATATATATATATATATATACTGTATATATACTGTACATGACAAAGCAAAGGAAAAAAAATCCAAATTTAAGCATAAAAGAAATGAGCTTTTCAGCATTTGAGTTCCACACTGCAGTAACAACAAGGCTGGAGTGGCATGACCTGGCAGGTACTGGTTTTTGCAGGCTTCCTTTAGACCATCATGAGTATTGATGTTTCCTGACAGCAGCAAGATGTTTTTCCCTCCCTCTAACATCTAGCCAATTGAATTAGTCTCCTGAGATAATATGCCAGTATCTGCATTTAGAACATTTGCCCACGATGACCTGGGTATCTTTCATGCTTCCCTCCATCTCTCCACTCCCACCTCTCTTCTTTGTGTTTTTATGTCCCAATGCTGACAGCTGCATTGACCAGCCTGCAGACAACTACACATGACCGAGCACATGCACGCGTGTGGGTGCTCCTTGTTGTGCAGCCTTGACGTGTGGATCCTGAACACTTGTAACACAGTAGAAATTGGCCCTACCCACCTTGTGTGCTCTCCTCTCCTGCTTGGCTTTCATTTCAGCCAGGAGGCCGCTGCCCATCATCTGCACCCCCGGGTACCTCCTGCCACCCTGAGGACTGCCCCTGCCATCTGAGCCCTCCCAGGGCTCGTCTATAGAGTCTGGCGTCCTCGGCTCCTCTGAGCGGTCGGAGCTGCTGCTACAGTCTGTGTGCTGTGAGCGGCTAGAAGCGTCTCTGCAGTGAAGAATCAGAGGTGATCTCTAAACTCAGGCTAAATTTAACAATATTATGTCATATTTAATGAAAAAAAACATTTACTTGGACTTTGTCTCAGGTGCTGGGCTTTTTAGTGCCACCCTTGGTGAGGAGGGCTCCTCGGGGATGGAAGATGCTGGAGCTGTGGCTGAAGTTGCTGAGGAAGCCCCCAAAACTGAAGGGGCTGTCTGAGATTTGTCCGATTTATCCGATTTAGAGGAGCGTTTTATGAGATTTAAGAACCCTCCTTTACTTTTTTTTTTCTCTATATCCTGAGATTCTGAACCCTTTAGGGAACGTCTGAGGAGGGAACAGAAGAAAAGACAAACTTGCAGACAAGCAAGAGGCAATCCATACAATAGATTGACGTTGAATCCACGAGATGTAAATGTAATCCTTACTTTGATTCTATCTTAGTGACTTTTGTAGAGAAAAACTCATCCACGCCTTCATCTACCCTTCCCATGAGGCCGTTCTGCTCTCCATCTTGAGATGGCACACTGCTGATTTGCTGAAACAGGGAGTTAAATATCCAACTGAAAACTGCATATCTGCAATATCTTCACAGCATAAGTGGATTCTCGCCATCTTCAATCATTTCAACGGAAGTCTATCCAATGGTAACTTCTTTTGAAGAAGTAGATTGATTAAACTTCCTCCGGCTGTCAAGTTCTACTCACAGGAACTTTGCTCGAATGCATCTTCTTCTTCCTGCGGGGACGCAGTTTAGTGAAGTGCTGCAGCTTCTTCTCTTCCTCTGACGGCAGCTCTGCCATCAGTCGCTGCTCCATTTTTGGCACCACCTGCGATGGCGTGGGCGGAGTACGGGATGAGGCGTCCTCCACATGGACAGGGACGTCCTCAAGGGCCTTATCCAGGTCGAATTCCATCTCTGTGGTGTTTAGGGTGCAGATACAGACCCAATCAATCCAATAACCAATGTTCTACCGAGCCGAGTCAGCTTTTTATAGTGTGACGTGACATTTTACCGAAGGCACGAGACACCGGCCGAAGCATTCTGCTGTGGATGCTCTTTCTCTTGGACTTGGGAGTCATCTGAAACAAGAATTTAAAATAATAGGTGTAATAATGCGCAACAAAGGAGGAAAGCTGTTGTTTCTGTTGAGGTTTAAGCGAGTCTACACTAAATCAAATTCATCAGTTGTTCAACAGAAACGCCCAATATGACACGTGACAAATGTTTGAAAATGGCATGTAGATCCAGTGGAGAGGCGCGGTGCAGTGGGGCAGGATGTGTGGATTTAAATGTCAAAACTCACATAAAAAAATTCAGGAGAGGAGCTTATATATCACTTAGGAGACTTTGTGCTTCAGCAGAGAGAACTGTGCAGCAGGCAGACACAGTGCGAGGATGAGCATGAAGGAGAGCACAGAGGAGACGGTCCAGACCAGAACTACTTACACTGGTGCAGCACAGAGTCTCCATGAAGCAGAGGTAGAAAGGAAGAGGACAGGCAGAGAGGGGAAAGGAGATCGGAGGGAAAGAAAGACAACACACGGTAAAATCTAGTGCACACAAACAAAGGAGCAGCCAGAACAGAAGAGAAGAGGGACAGAAGATGGAGAGAGACAGACAGGACCAGAGATGAAGCATCCTGCTGACTGCAGCTCATGTCTACTCGGCATTTAACTCACACCCCAAATGGCCTCACTATGACAAATACAAAAATAACACATATTCCACAACCGTCACCTCGATACTCACATTTTCCATGAAGAAACCTGACTGTTCTGGCCCCGTGTTAGGGCGGGGCCCCTGCACTCTTCTACTGTTTGCATACAAGCTAAAGTTTCAGTAAATCCAGTTCAAACCACAACATGCCTTCAGGCAATGCTGGCTCAAGTCAGCTGCTGCTCCGCCCTCACATATAGGAATCGTTTGACAGCTAAACCAAACCCGCTGATCTCCAGAAGGTGCTCTCCTACCATGCACGACTCTAGGTCATCCAACCTCTCCCCCTCCAGGATCTCTGTCGACGCCCGTTTAGCAACTTTCTCCTCTGGGACATCCAGATCTACCGACTCCTGCTGCACCAGGGGGCGACCTCGCCGCACCAGATGGTCTGCCTGAAGATGGAACAGGGAGTGGGAGGAAGATGAGGCAAGCAGGAGAACGGAGGGGTCAAGTTAGAAAGGCTGACACACTGAATGAGTTACATAATTAGGTAATTCCGCTTTTTAGTTCATTAAATGTCATTCAAAGTAAGAAATATATGAAAGAAAGTGGAGCTGCAAGGGCTCCAATTTGTCAGAGTTGTCAACAGTCACAGTGAAAAAAAAAAAAAATTCCTCAGATTTTACCAGAGTGAGCTGAGACGTGGAAAGAGCTTCCAAAATCTCATCGACGATCCGATCGGAGAGGAAAGATGCCAGACTCAGCTTCACCTCGCTGAGACACAGGGAAAGATGGTAAACAGCAGAGCACGCACACACACACACACACACACACACACACACACACCCACACCCACACACACACACACACACACACACACACACACACTTGCCTGATCTTATTAACAATGTCCACTCCAGACTGCTCCAGGAGGGTCTTGGTCACAAAGCTTTTGGGGACGACCATCTTGGATGAGCTAGCTTGTATTAGCTCTGTGCGAAGATTAGTCCTCTTCATCACATGAGGGCACAGAGACTCCGCTGCATCCACCATCAACTCCAACAAACTCTGGACAGATGCATGTAACGGGTGGGAAAAATTAACCAAATAGCTTCGTATGAAAACCTCAAAGATTAATTTAAAAGTACGACAATTTTTATATCTGTCCACGTTTCCTCTCTACCTGCAGTTGCTGGTCCATGACCGTTGTCACCTCTCCAGCCATAGACTCCAGTTTCTTCTGAATAGGCCCCACTGACGAGCTGTTCAGCTCCTCCCTGGCTACCGAGCCTAAGTGATAAAGGTTGGGCAGCAACTGTGGGGGGGACAGATGTATAGATGCAAGAATGGTAGAGAGACCCGGCGCGCTCGTGCACAAAACTTTGCAATCCTCACCGTTTTTGAGTTCCTGGCATCTTTGATCAGGTTCTCAGCTGACCTGACGTCCTCCAGGATGGCTTCCATCTCAGAGTTCCTCAGAGAGTTCAGGTGGTCCTGCACCTTCACACAAACCCTGTCGATCATCTGCAGGACAGAAAAAGTTTGTTACATTTTAATGAATTTGCTAAATTTTGTTACACGGGTTCACACCTGTTGTGTGGTGGTGGTCACGATGCCCTGCTGGAGTCTGTACGCCTGTTCCTGGAGGTATTTTCTAGTTTCGTGATTCCTGTACAAATAATTCTCAATCTGTTGGGATGAAAGCGAAACTCAAGTTATCATATATATTATAAGACACGTTTAAAAACACGCACAGCAGCCAATGAGACACACACCTTCAGCAATGCGTCCTCGGTTTTTTCCGGGCTGGCCTTCAGAGCCTGGGAAGCGTCGATGATGGGGATGGGCATGAAGCGAATGGTGAAGTTTCTAAAAGACACACGGGCCAGAGGACATTATTCCACCAGGGAGATAACTGTCACACGGCTGCTCCATAGAAAGCAGCCTGCTGCCTTTACAAATGAAAGTTTGATGCCTCCATCCGCCTGCCTTCTACTCTTCAGACCACAAATCTGCTTTAATAAATCATGCTCTCACCGGCACCCCCCCCCCCCCCATCAGCACAAAAAGGTCTATTTCTACAGGGGAAAAAAACCCCAAAACCCTGTGTTGCAAAGTGACACAATGTAACGTGCTGCGTTCCCGAAAATCCTGCTCCGCCACCGACAGCTCAAGGGATGATTCGTACACGTCTTTATTATTTTATTTCAAGTGTGTAATGTGGAGAATCAGAGGGTTGTGAGAAAAAGGCTGAGGGACGAGAATGCAGATCCCAAAACCAAATGCAGAGAGACGTGCCTGTCATTTCATGGTTACACTGCAAGTATTTGCATACCAAACCGGATTTTCTATTCAACAGCAAGAAAAACAATGCCCCCCCGATGTATCTGACCTTCTATCTCAGCATATTTTCCCTTTTCTGTCATTTCTTTGCTGTTTTATGCTGTTTATCACTGATTTACATCCTCCCATTCTACTCTCTCTAGGATTCCGCTAGGATTCTTCCTCCTCCCCACAAAACCAAACGGGAATAAATTCATGCACCACATTCTTCCCTTCAGCGGTTTCAGTCAGGACACCACACATCATTACTGTCACTCACTTTTCCAGAGCTGCTGCTACATCCTGAAGACCCTGGGGGCTGGTGTTGTTCTTATCCCAGATTACCGTCCTGCACAGTGCATCCAACAAGGTCAAACACCTTTTAAACCAGTGTTCATTGCATCATTGACAATTGATATAATACCATGCGCATGTGGAACTGACTAAGAAACTGACTAAGTTGCGTCCTCACCTGAGCTTAGAGTTTATTTGCAGAGCCTTTGCCAGCATCTTGGCTCCCATGTCCCCCATGGCGTTCCCGCTGATGTCCAACTTGGCAAGTGTGGAGTTGCTCCCAAGTGCATTCAGCACAATGGACAGATCGCTCTTCAACCTGGAGTCTGCCAGAGACAGAGAGGTGAGGGGCTGGAGAGGGATGGGAGGGAGAGCGATGTGCGGGGAAGAAGAAAAAAGGTGTTGACAGTTTCAGTACAACTCAATGTTGGATTTGTCTACATTAGATCTTTGGAAATGAGGCCAACCGCTAATCAAACATGCATCAGGTGATCAAAGAGAATTCAAAGGTTTGATCCCCGCCGCGACGCATGAAAAGTTCAGGACTCTGTGAGAATTCTGCGAACGACACAAAGCTTTACAAAGTGTCCAACGGTGTCTGTCTGCACACTAGAATGGAGACGCTTTGTTTGGAATGCCAAATACCCAGTTGGAGACTCCTGGGAACCAGCTTTGCAAAAACAAGCTGAGGAATCAAACCAGCCTCCTAGTCATGAGAAAACCCCACATAAGCTCTGTAACCATGCTGAGAGTAGACTTTTTCAAGCTTTATTATTACTCAAATTTGCGTGTTTTTAAATATTTTGTGATTAATTCACCCTCCATTTGTAGTTTATCTAAAACAAATGGAATAAAACTACTACAGTAAACAAAAATCATGAAAATGTTCAACCAGGAGCTCAGTCAAATGCAGAAAAATGTCCTGCCGAGCGAAGTCTCAAGCTCGTTATCGTTACAGACCTTCGCTTATCTTTGTTTGCACATCAGCTCTTGCTTGTAAAGATCCCGAGAGGCCAGGTGTCTCGCACCACACAGTGTAAGTGAATCGCTGGCACGTGAAGTAAACACAGCTCGATGCTGCAGCTTGATGAAAGGAATTCTGAACCTCCCATTTTTTCATTCCTCTGACCTGCAGGACCACCTCTGAATGATTTTTCAGGATGCATCAGTCAAGCGGCATCTTTTCAAAATCAGCCCTGTGAGGCCAGATAACGGCCTCATAAATACACAGCTCCACAATCACACACATGTGCACGTGCAGACATGGCGGAAAAGTCCATCAATCTGGCGCATCTGCCACCGTGGAAGACAAAAAAGGTCAGAGACTGGGGCCAAATGTGTTACAGCTTCCATGATGGGGGATCAAATGAGAGAGATTGAGTGAGGGGGCGAAAATTGAATAGCTGGAGAAAAGGCTTCATAAAAATGCAAGCTTTGGTTTAAGGAAATTAGCCATATCCAATATCTCATCATATGAGAAATGAGACAATTTGGATCTCCTGGTTATGAATTCTGATGAGTTTTTATACAGAAATGGGCCTCAGCAGGAGATATTAATGTCTTTGACGGTTAATTTCCAGCTAAAATGGATACATTACTGGATGGTATATTCACACTGCCCTTCAGTGGAGAGGTCAGAGGTCCGATTAAAAAGGAATGGCAGGAGAAGGAAATTAGAAACTCACCGACTCCTCTTCCTGAATCAAGTGGACCAGGCTGTCCAACACTGGAGCAAGGTTTCTGGGTCAGGCAGGGACAAAAAGGCATAATAAAAGATTTATAAATCAATAAATCAAGTCTCTGCAGACTTACAGGCTAAAGTCGCCTCCTGATGCATACAGTGCACTCTCTTTTAGTCTTACTTGGACTTGATGTTGTTGAAGTTTTTGCCCAGTGAAAGGTGCCTAATTGAACGGTTCTTGGCCAACCACACCAGCAGGGTGGACAGGTCCGAGTCCAGGCCTAAAAGTAGACAGAAGAAAAAAAAAAGGACAATAAAAACACGCCCAAAACTGATACTAACTTATTTAAACAGCTGTTGGCGACGGTCATCGCACCATTGTCAGAGATGTCCAAGCTGGAGATGTTCGGGATCTCGGCAATGCAACCCTCAAGGATCTGAGAGCCTCCTGAACGCAACTGCAAATACGGGAGAGCAACACACCGTTTACAAATAGACCTGATCTAATGGATCTGTGCGGCAGCTGGGTGTTCCTGGTCAGTTTTTTGATTTTCCTCTGAAGTTTTGATGCAATACGGAGCCGGGAAAGGAGATATTTCTGGTACTTACGCAATGGCCCAGCTTACAGAAGCATTAGGGGAGAGAACAGCATGTCAGAGCCACAACCAAGTATTTCCAGCAACAAAACACGCAGATGCTTAATGATCACTCTCTGCTACCAAACACACCCCTCGCTGACACGCACACACAAACACAGTTTGCAAATCTCCCCCCTCAGCCCATATTTTGCGTCGCCATCAGCCCACTCACTGTGTTTTTGGGCTGCCAAACGCTTCATTAAGACTTCAAAGAGGATAGAATGCACCATTTCCCCTGCAGCTTGAGTTTGGGAAGATTTCAATAGAAATCTGGAATTGGATTTCCTGTGTAATTTGTATTCATGTGTTATCTTTAGCCATCCCATTCAGTCTGCAGAAGCTGCCTGTTTTTTGTTTCCGAACATGGCACAGAGGAGTCGAGGATGGGGGGGCGGGGGGGCAAGAGAGTTTGGAAATATCTCCAAATGCCAGCTAAAACCCACCATCAGCCTGACATCCTCCATCACCTGCCGTTTGTACGCTACTATACATCCCTATACAGCGTCCCTGGACTTCCCTGTGGTTGCATTTACACCAGTTACACACACTGATCACACCTGGGGGCAATGGAACATCTTCAGTAAACCTAATCTGCATTGAAATGTCAAACTGTGCCAATTCTCAGACACAGACGCCCTGAAAGTCCCAGAATAGATCCAGATGCTGCGCTGCATGAAAAGTCTTCCTGTTATATGAAACAATCTGGAGCAGTTTTTAATGATAATCCACAGATGGCACCCACAGTTTCCCCTCACATGTTCATTAAAAAGGATAAGAAGGTTCCCAGATTCTAAACTAAAATCAGGTCTTACCTCACAGCAGCTGAGGTCGAGAGACACGTCCTTCACATTTAAGTTACTGGCAAGGCCGAGCAGCAGAGCCCTGAAAACAACGTCCGTGTACAAATAAGAGCAAAGTGGAGCATTTAGTTTCATTGACCTCAAATGCTTTGAATCAAGGACATTTGTTTTAGCTACACATTTTTAGCGTAAATTGACTTTCCAGTTGTTTTTAAAAAACCACACTACAGTCAAATGTTACAGTAAACGGTGGAGACACAATCCTGTATCAGTATTCATATAATAATTAGGTCAGATTTACTCAGAGCTGCAGCATCAGCCACTCAATGCAGCGCCTTGTTGTGGTAAACTACCCTCTCACATGATGCATTCATTGCTGAGAGCTGATGATACAGAATGTGCAACCAGATTAAATGTGAATAATTTGGCCCCCTACTTCAAGGCCTCTGGCGGCAGCTTGGTTCCCGACATGTTGATGAGTCTGAGAGACATGGCGCTGCTGAAGAAATGCTTGAACGACAGTGGCACCTCTTTGCCTTTCCTACAGGTGAAGGAAGGAAACAATAAACAACACTGACGTTTCAGTCTGGTTAAAATATGCAGCACTTGTAAGTCAACATGAAGCTTTTAACCAGTTAAGTCTCTCCCTTTTTTTTTAAGGTTAATGCTGTAGGTGAGAATATTTTCCAATATTTCAACTATAAAAACTAGTTCCAGTCCTAGAATTAATGCCGAACCCCCACTTTGTGATGAAGCACCCAACTGCCCCCAATAATGTGAAGTAAACCACCTACAACCCATGTGTTACAACACACACACACACACACACACACACACACACACACACACACACACACACACACACACACACACACACACACACACACACACACACACACACATGCAAAAATGCATAATCCAAAAGAAAATCTAAGTCCATCATCAATATTATATAATTCCTGCCATTTGACCAAATTTGATCAACATTATTTAAAAATGGTTAAATGAAACGAAATGTTGAATTACCCACAAAGCAGATGATGGATACTCCAGACCAGGAGACCAATTTAATAA